>NC_060281.1:16537341-16872002 GCF_021613505.1 Equus quagga
AAGAAAGAAAGAAAGAAAGAAAGAAAGAAAGAAAGAAAGAAAGAAAGGAAGGAAGGAAGGAAGGAAGGAAGGAAGAGAGAGAGAAAGGGAGGAAGAAAGAAAAAGAAAGAGAGAAAGAAAGAAGAAAAAGAAAGAAGCAGATAATAGATGATACAGAGTTCATAGTTGACATTTTGCCATAAATTCCAATTTTTAAGTTCTAGAGGGCAGATAATTGAAGTTGAGCTCTGCTATATTCTATAATGTCTTAGTCTGAAAATCCTAAGGGGAGATATCCTGAAGAGAAGATCATTATCTCAATGGGAAACAGAATAATAATAATAATAATAATAGTAACATTTTATATTTGGATTGTATTTTTTATTTTACAAAGGGCTACAAGGATTTCACTCCCAACTACCCTAGGAGGAAAATAGGGATGATATTTTCATCTCAATTCTACAGAGAAGTCCGACTCAAAGCAGTTGACTTATCAGTAACTAAAAATACGGGACTTGAATTTTCTAATCTTCTTTATGACACTTTATGGCACTTTCTCCTACATTCAAAGGTCACACGAAAGGTTAATTCTTCAGAAGAAGAAGACCCTTCAGTAAAGTCCTTCATCTAATTCCACGTGTCCCAACCACATTTATTTGTTTCCTCAACTTTTCCTATCCTTTGGTTGCATATTAACCAGATTGATCTTGTTATTATTTAGTTTTTCACTTTTTTCTCACTTACACCTCTGTGCTATTGTTCTGTGTTAATTTCACCTATGGAATATCCTCCCCTCACTTCTCCCTAATCTGTCTACCATTTTTTTCTTAAAATTTTCCTCTCCCACTTTTGTTCTTTGCTTGACACACGCCATCCATATACAAAATGTATCCATTTTGTATACAGTGGTGCTCACTTGAGAGATTCTGTCCTCACAGCCTCAACTTCCCATTTTAATTTTCACTTCCCTGTAATATTAATCTTAATTATATTATCTTCCTAAATCAGTGAGTCCTTCTGCAATTCCTGTTGCAACCCTAATGTTATTTTTTAAGGCCAAGTTTCTTAAAGAAAGGAACATTAGGAGTCCCCATCTCAATCTCTACTTGAACCTCAGTCAGGTTAAGGCCACAAGCTCTATAGCCAGCTAGCCTGAATGTGCATTCCTTGCTAAGCATTGCCACTTACTAGGTGTGTGACCTCTTGAAGCCACAGTACCTTGCTTATACAATAAAGATGATGATAATATCTACTTCTCTGGTTTCTAATGTACATTGAAGGAGATAATGGTGATGGGAATATAGTTAGGAGGCAATAAATGATGGGTCTTATTCTTTTAATTATCGAAGAAAATAGAATATATTTTGCAGTAAGAAGTGTCACACAGTAATGCAGAACTAACTTGCTTTACTCTGCTCACAGCACCCAGCAAGGCAGTGGGCATGAGCATGCGTGGTTGGAAGTATTTCATCTCCCTAGAGTCCTGGGTGGGCATTTCTGAGACCAAACAAACATATAACAGTGAGAAACCATGGGTTGATTCCCTGATATCAGAGCACTGTTACTATGAAATCTCAAACAAAATGGAGCACAAGGACAATCAATTGATGATCATAGTAATTATGGCTTAAAGAGGTGTAGCAACCACAGGAGTATCCTTAGCCAACCAGTTCAATATTCTCCTTTCATAAGATCATAAAACTGGTTAGTTTGTTGAAATTAAATTACCAAAGATCAAGATCCGGTTCACTTTTTATTATAGCACAATGCTTTAGTTGCTTCTCTTATTCTCATACACCCAAGATCTCCTAGAAATATGGCTCCATTTACAGTGTCCAGATGGGGCCAAAAAAGGTGGTGGTGCTCTCTAGATACGAGACAGTGAAAGATGCCCTGGTCAATTATGATGATCAATTTGGGGAATGATCTCAAGTGCCTTTTATATTTGAAAGAATTTTTGAAGGAAAAGCTAACCAATTCTAAATTTAAAATATGTCCTTGGGGAGGCCGATGGCGTAGCAGTTAAGTGCACATGTTCCACTTCTCGGTGGCCTGCGGTTTGCCATTTGGATCCTGGGTAAGGACATGGCACCACTTGGCAAAAGCCATGCTGTGTTAGGCATCCGACATATAAAATAGAGGAAGATGGGCATGGATGTTAGCTCAGGGCCAGTCTTCCTCAGCAAAAAGAGGAAGATTGGGAGTAGTTAGCTCAGGGCTAATCTGCAAAAAAATAAAGTCCTTGTGGTTAAAATTATTAAATCAGTTGCACTGTATTCTCTTGCATAATTCTTTGCGTGGTTTATTTTTTCCTTTATCAATATATATTATAGAAATAGGATTTACTTAGGAGAAAATTTATGCTTTTATGGTTTTATTCTTCTTGTACATGATAATTTCTTCTATTAAACAAATGGTTATTAGCCAGCTACTAGTGTTACAGGCTCTTAACATCAGGCCTGATATCAGTTCCCCACATTGAACCCAGTGTATATGGGGTTAAAACTAAAACCCACCACCCCCTTTCCTGCTTCTCTAGCTCCACTCATATGTAAATACCTGTTTCTTTAAACTTGGACTCTTTGAGCTTTACAACTAAATGGGAGTTACAAATTGTTAAAAGCCCAGGTGGCCTGAAGTTGGAGGCACACTAAAGTTTAGCTAATCATGTGTCCTTGAGTTTGCCAGGAAAGCCGCTGTCTCAAGAGTATCAAGGAGCAGAGGCTTCCCAGATCGACTCCCGGCGCTCAATCCACCTCAAACAAGAAGAGGAGACAATGGCGAAGCACGCCCACCTGCCATCCTCCTATCTCACCCTCCCCCCGCCTCGCTGCAAGCAGCCTCTCAAGGCCAAACGCAGGCTGGTGGGAAAGCACCAAGCTGCACAAGCTACATGTTCCCCCCTCCCCTACCCAAAACCCCAAATAAAAATCCCTACCCATTCCTCATCGGGGAGCTAGCAATTTTTGAGGCATGAGCCCTTGCTTTGCTCCCTGTGCCTGACATAGTAAAAACTTACCTCTTCCACTCAAGACTGTGTTCTCGTTACTTGGATTGGCATCGGGTTCAGAGACCGAACTTTTGGTTACACTAGGTGAAAAGTACAATGCCAGGGAATAAAAGAGAAAAAGAACAAAGGCCATCAGCTTAAAGAGGTGACAGTCTAATGGCTGACAGATCCTTAAACAATACACTTGCAGTTATAAATATAGTGAGTGATATTTTCACCTGGGTAAAGTTGTATCTTGCTCATGTGAGTCTGCTAAATGCCTTGGTGAAACCCAGATACTCTACTTTTCTGGCATCCCACTAATCTAGTAAAGTTATTAGATTAACTCTTGAACACTAACTCTTTAACACTAATTTAATAACTCTTTAAAAATGGGAATGGGGGCCCGGCCCCATGGCAGAGTGGTTAAGTTTGCACGCTCCGCTTTGGAAGCCCAGGGTTTCATGGATTTGGATCCTGGGCGCAGACATGGCACCGCGTCAGGCCACGTTGAGGAGGCATCCCACATGCCACAACTAGAAGGACCCACAACTAAGATATACAACTATGTACCGGGGAGACTTGGGGAGATAAAGCAGGAAAAAAAAAAAAGTTTGGCAACTGTTGTTAGCTCAGGTGCCAATCTTTAATAAAAAAGAAAAAAAAAGGGAAGGGGGCCGGCCTTGTGGCCGAGTGGTTAAGTTCATGCCCTCCGCTTGGTGGCTCAGGGTTTTGCTGGTTCCTATCCTGGGCACGGACATGGCACCGCTCATCGGGCCATGCTGAAGTGGCGTCCCACATGCCACAACTGGAAGGACTCACAACTGAAAATACACAACTATGTACCAGGGGGCTTTGGGGAAAAAAAGAAAATCTTCAAAAAAAAAAGGGGGGGGGGGGGGAATGATTTCACTTTGACATTAATTCTTTTTAGGAAATTGCCTTTAGTTTTATTAAATTTAGTTTACTAAATAATTTTTAGTAAATAATATTGGCTCCTCATAAATTCCACTAAGCCATTCTAATGCTTCAACAACTTTTTCAAAAAGCATTTCCCACACTACTGTCCTCAAAAAACTAGTTCCATGAGATGTTAGTAAATATTCTATGCGGAAAGAACAGTATCACTGAAGGAAATTTGAGAAATGCTACATATCATAGGCCTCTCTTAGACTCAGGGAGTGTCCGTTAGCACATTGAAGCCTCTGAGAAAAGTACCAAGAGCCTGTTTAATTTTATTTAAACAACAGTTCGTTTGAGATCCCTCATCCGTAGTTTCTAGGATTCATCTTCTTTTATTTCTTGTAGAAATTTAGGACACTTCCTTGTCTCTCTGCTCTTTTCCACGATACCTCACATGTTACTCACTGATTCGATGATTATACACAAAATTGTTTTAACTTTTATTGATATCAAATATAATATGTTTTTCCTCTATCAAATCATCCATTTTAGGGATCATGCAGTCTTTTTCTTTTTAAGTGACTTAATTTGTCATAGGAAATATTGTTCAAAGAGGAAAATGACTATAGTCCCCGAGCCCAGTCTAGTAATCCAAAATCATTCAAATAGGTATAAGCATTCTTTACGCAATTTTGTATGAACCAAAAAATTTAATATTTTTGGAGTATTTGTTACTTCACCGTAATACATTATTTGGCTGCATGACTTAGATATATTTAGGACTTTGGTGCCAGCATTTAAAAGAAATTCAGTTCCTCATGGTGCTAAACTAACATTCTTCACAATCACATGCTGGGGCTATGGGTCTTCTCTGAAAGATAGAGTGACTTCTGTGGGCCCTTAATATTCTAACAGTGTATTCGAAAATAAATTGTTAAACGTAAAGATGATATAGAATGAAGAGTCACATATTTGTTATCAAGAGTTTTATGCAGTATAAGATTCATAGAAATAATATTATATTAATATAAGAATTGAATGTGAGCAGAATCTAACCTTCAGTAGCCCTTCAAAGGAAGGCTTAACCTGACAGGACATGGCAAGAGCAGCTCTGGAGATATCTATTCACGTCTCTTGGATTTCATGTTGAGACTAGCAAAGCTGATCCTGCCCCATTTCTAACATCGAGGTTGCTTTAGTCTATTCTAGTTTCCTATTTTAGTTATCAGTCAAACTCAGAAATTCCTCCCCTGTCTCTTGCACCTCCACAGAAAAGTGAGAAACATGCAAATTAAAGAAGGGCTGGCAACCGAACCACAAGGAATAATGCTGCCATCACCACAAATTCCACCACGGAAAGATGTGGGCAAATCTTGGTAACCCTCTCTTTCCTTATTTTTCTAATAGTTAGCATATGTTCTAACTCTTCCAAGAAACCTCTCATCTGATAACTATTTCTTTATCTATGCACAACCTCACATATCTGTTCAGTCAGTAAATATTTATTGAGCACTTACTATATGTTTCAACAATATGTGTCCCTAGGAATCACTATGTATAGCATCAAGGTGGAAGCTTGATTATACTGCTTTGTAATTGTTTACTTCTAACTTTTCACTTGGGTGGTCTTGTGTCTACTAGTCTACATTTTTCTCTGGCAAAGGAGACTTTGTTTTCTATTGTTCTTTGATCCCTTAGCCACACCTAACATGATGTAAGCATATAGTAGATACTCAAGAACTGCTTATTGAATTTGTTGGAGAAATATAACTAAAAGCAAAATCTTCTCCTAACCCAGAAATCCTCCTCTCCTCAAAGGTAATAGAGAAAGAAAACAATTTTATTATTGAACAAGCAGTAGACGAGAATGTGATGTGAATCACAGACAATCTGCTAAGAAATTGCAATGACAAAAAACCTCACTCTTTTATATATAACCAAGCAGATACAACCCATCACAAAAATCTTCTCAAGACAAACAATAACTCGTCCTCAAGTTAGAGGACTTGACAGCACCATTTGTCGTACATGGTTCATCCTAGATTCACTTGGTAATTGGTGTGACCATCAGTGTTAATTGGCTTTATACAAAGGAAAAAGAAACTTCTCATGACAGGAGGTAGTTTTGCAACCTGGAGCAAGGCACCCACCAAGAAGTTAGGCTCCTACCCTCCCAAAGAAACTGGGCGACAGAGATGTTCTCGCCCTTGATGCTTATGCTCCAAAGAGATGGCTCCCAGGTTTGTGAGAAAGAGTCCTGTGTCATAAAGTTGACAAAAGACCTATCTGGTTTTCAAAATGCTTCATATACAACTCAAAGGGAGGAGAAAGTACTTACAAAGTTTTCTAAAGTAAATGCTCTAAGAGAAAGAGTAGTCTCTTCATTTACTTCTAACAGGGAGAATTAGGCCTCTTTTAAACTTTTATTTGTCCTTGCAAATTAAATTTTAAAATTCTCAATGATATAATTTTAAACATTTTTCTCTTTATAAGGAATTGTCTTCTCTCATGGTGAAATGTGGAAAACTATGAGAAGATTCAAGTTGACCACCTTACGGAACTTTGGAACGGGCAAGCGGATCGTAGAAGATGCAATTGTAGAGGGATGACAGCATCTCGTCCAGAACTTTGACTCCCACAGGGGTGCACAGAACAGATAAAATCATGCTTGATCTTTCATGGGAAAGAAGTCAACAGAAGATATATTTTTCTTTTTTAAATAAGGAAACGTATACGAGAGCATTTATTGAAGCATTATATGCAATAAAATACATTTGCAGAGTAATCCCTGACTGTTCATCAATGGAAGAATGATGTAGTAACCTGTAGTGTGTCTATACTATGGAATAACACGTACAAAGAATGAGGTAGACTTACTGTGCTAATTTTTTTGGTGTCAAATAAGCACGTTATTTCTTTTTTTATTGCAGTAACATTGGTTTATACATTATATAAGTTTCAGGTGTACATCATTATATTTCGATTTCTGTGTAGATTACATCATGTTCACCACCCAAAGACTAATTACCATCCATCACCACACACATGCCTAATCACCTCTTTCACCCTCCTGCTTCCCTCCTTCCCCTCTAGTAACCATAAATCCGGTCTCTGTTTCTGTGTGTTTGTTTGTTGTTGTTTTTATCTTCTACTTATCAGTAAGATCATATGATATGTGACTTTCTCCCTCTGACTTATTTCACTTAGCATAATACCCTCAAGGTCCATCCGTGTTGTCACAAATGCCCAGATTTCTTCATTTCTTTATGGCTGAGTAGTATTCCATTGTGTATATATACCACATCTTCTTTACATTCGCCCCTTGAAGGGCACCTAGTTTGCTTCCAAGACTTAGCTATTGTGAATAATGCTGCAATGAACATAGGGTTGCATATATCTTTACACATTTGTGTTTTCACGTTCTTTGGAAAAATACCCAGCAGTGGGATAGCTGGATCATATGGTAGATCTATTAATTTTTTGAGGACTCTCCATAGTGTTTTCCATAGTGGCACCACCAGTTCACACTCCCACCAGCACTGCATAAGTGTTCCCTTCTCTCCACATCCTCTCCAACACATATTGTTTCCTGTCTTGTTAATTACAGCCATTCTGATGGGAGTGAGGTGATACCTCATTGTAGTTTTGATTTGCATTTCCCTGATAGTTAATGATGTTGAATATCTTTTCGGGTGCATGTTGGCCACCTGTATACTTCTTTGGAGAAATATCTGTTCAATCTTTTGCCCATTTTTTAGCTGGGTTGTTAGTTTTTTTGTTGTTGAGATGTATGAGTTCTTTATATGCTTTTGATATTAACCCCTCAACAGATATATGGTTTGCAAATATCTTCTCCTAATTGTTAGGTGGTCTTTTCATCTTAGTGATGGTTTCCTTTGCTGTGCAGAAGCTTTTTAGTTTGATGTAGTCTCATTTGTTTATTTTTTCTATTGTTTCCCTTGCCTGGTCAGATATGGTACTTGAAAATACGTTGTTAGGACTGATGTCGAAGAGCATGCTGCTTATGTATTCTTCTAGAAGTTTAACAGCTTCAGGTCTTACATTCAAGTCTTTAATCCATTTTGAATTAAGTTTTGTGTATGATGTAAGATAATAGTCTACTTTCCTTCCTTTTCATATGGCTGTCCTGTTTTCCCAACACCATTTATTGAAGAGACTATCTTTACTCCATTGTATGTTCTTGGCTCCATTGTCGAAAATTAGCGGTCCATAGATGTGTGGGTTTATTTCTGGGCTCTCAGTTCTGTTTCATTGATCTAAGTGTCTGTTTTTGTGCCAGTACCATGTTGTTTTGGTTACTCTAGCTTTATAGTACTTTTTGAAATCAGGGAGTATGATACCTGCAGCTTTGTTCTTTATTCTCAGGATTTCTTTGGCTATTCGGGGTATTTTGTTGTTTCATATAAAGTTTATGATTCTTTGTTCTATTTCTGTGAAAAATGTGTTGAAACTTTGATAGGGATTGCATTGAATCTATCGATTGCCTTTGGAAGTATGGACATTTTAATTATGTTAATTCTTCCAATCCAAGGTCATGGATTATCTTTCCATTTTTTTGTCTTCTTCAATTTCTTTCAACACTGTTTTATAGTTTTCAGTGTACAGATCTTTCACCTCTTTGGTTAAGTTTATTCCTAGATATTTAATTCTTTTTGTTGCAATTGTAAATGGGATTGTATTTGTAATTTCTCTTTCTGCTACTTCATTGTTAGGGTATAAATGTGCAACTGGTTTTCGTATGTTGACTTTGTATCCTGCAACTTCAACATATTCATTTATGATTTCTAAAAGTTTTTTGGTGGATTCTTTAGGGTTTTCTATATATAAAATCTTGGCATCTGCAAATAGTGACCATTGCACTTCTTCATTTCCAATTTGGAGCCCATTTATTTCTTTTTCTTGCCTGATTGCTCTGGCTGTCTTCCAAAACTATGTGAAATAAGAGTGGTGAAAGTGGGCATTCTTGTCTGGTTCCTGTTCTTAGAGGGAAAGCTTTCAGTTTTTCTCCACTGAGAATGATATTAGCTGTGGGTTTGTCATATATGGACTTTATTACGTTGAAGTACTTTCCTTCTATACCCATTTTATTCAGAGGTTTTTTTTATCATAACTGGTGCTGTATCTCATCAAATGCTTTCTCTGCATCTATTGAGATGATCATGTGATTTTTATTCTTCATTTTGTTAATGCAGTGTATCACATCAATTGATTTGCAGATGTTGAACCATCCCTGTATTCCTGGAATGAATCCTCCTTGATCATGGTGTGTGAACTTTTTAATGTATTGTTTTCGATTCTCTAGTATTCTGTTGAGGATTTTTGCATCAATGTTCATCAGTGGTATCGGCCTGTAATTTTCTTTTTTTGTGATGTTCTTGTCTGGTTTTGGTATCAGGATAATGTTGGCTTTGTAGAATGAGTTAGGAAGGCTCCCCTTCTCTTCAATTTTTTGGAAGTATTTGAGAAGGATAGGTATTAGGTTTTCTTTTCATGTTTGGTAGAATTCACCAGGGAAGATGGTTGGTCCTATACTTTTATTTTTGGGAGGTTTTTAATTACTGTTTTGATCTCCTTACTGGTGATTGGTCTATTCCAATTCTCTATTTCTTTTTGATTCTGTTTTGGAAGGTTGTATGATTTAAGAATTTATCCATTTCTTCTAGATTATCCAATTTGTTGGCGTATAGCTTTTCATAGTATTCTCTTATAACATTTTGTATTTCTGAGGTGTCTGTTGCAATTTCTCCTCTTTCATTTCTGACTTTATTTATTTGAGACTTCTCTCTTTTTTTCTTGGTGAATCTATCTAAAGGTTTGTCAATTTTGTTTATTTTTTCAAAGAACCAGCTCTTGGTTTGATTGATTTTTTCTATTGGTTTTTTCATCTCTATTTCATTTATTTCTGCTCTGATTTTTATTATTTCCTTCCTTCTACTAATTTGGGGCTTTGTTTGTTCTTCTTTTTCCAGTTCCTTTAGGTGCACTGTTAGATTGTTTGTTTGGACTTTTTCTTGTTTGCTGAGGTAGGCCTGAATTGCCAAAACCTCCCTCTCAGAACTGCTTTTGCTGTATCCCATAGATTTTGGCATGTCCTATATTCATTTTAATTTTTCTTTAGGCAATTTTTGATTTCTCCTTTGATTTCTTCACTGACTCAATCATTGTTCAACATTTTGTGTAATCTCCACATATTTGTAGCTTTTCTGATTTTCTTCCTGTAGCTGACTTCTAGTTTCATACCATTGTGATCAGAAAAGATGCTTGGTATTATTTTAATCTTCTTAAATTTATTGAGACTTGTTTTGTGGCCTAATCTGTGATTAATCCTGGAGAATATTCCATGTGCATTTGAAAAGAATGTGTATTCTGTGGTTTACGGATGGAATATTCTGTATATATCTACTAAATCCATCTGGTCTAATGTGTCCCTTAAGGCCAATGTTTCCTTACTGATCTTCTGTTTGGATGATCTATCCATTGATATCAGTGGAGTGTTAAAGTCCCCTACTATTAGTATGTTACTGTCTATTTCTTCTTTTATGTCTGTTAATAATTGCTTTATATATTTAGGTGCTCCTATCGTGGGTGCATAGATATTTACAAGTGTTATATCCTCTTGTTGGATTGTTCCCTTTATCATTATGTAGTGCCCTTCTTTGTCTCTTGTTACAGTTTTTGTTTTAAAGTCTATTTTGTCTGATATAAGTATTGCTACCCCTGCTTTTTCTTTGCCATTTGCATGGAGTATCTTTTTCTATCTTTTCACTTTCAGTTTGTGAGTGTCTTTAGGTATGAAGTGTGTCTCTCGTATGCAGCATACATATGGATCTTGTTTTTTACACAATCAGCCACCCTACGCCTTGTGATTGGAGCATTTAGTCCATTGACATTTAAAGTAGCTATTGATAAGAAGCTACTTATTGCTATTTTGTTACTTTCTTTCCTGGGTGTTTTAGTAGTTCTGCTCTGTTCCTTTCTTCTTCTCTTGCTCTGTTCTTTTGTGGCTTGATGGCTTTCTTTAGTATTACATTTGGGCTCCTTTCTCCTAATTATTTGTGTATTTATTATAGGTTTCTGGTTTGTTATTACCATAAGGTTCATATATAATAATCCACATATATAGAAATCTATATTGAGCTGATAGTCTCTTTACTTTGACATGTTTCTAAAAGCTCTACTCTTTTGCTCCCCTCGTCCCACATTTCACTTTTTTGATATCATCTTTAACCTCTTATTTTGTTATTTTGTGTGTGTGTATCCATTACCTTCTTATCATTGAAATAGGTAATTTTAGTGCTTTTGTCTTTCAATCTCCATATTATCTTCATAGGTAGTTGATCTGCTACCTTAACTATATTTTTGCCTTTACCAGTGATTTTATTGCCTTTCTTTTTTTTTTTTTTTTTTGGATAATTTTCCTATTCCTACTTGTGATCTTCTCTTTCCCACTTTAATAAGTCCCTTTAGCATTTCCTGTAAAACCAGTTTCTTGGCGATAAACTCCTTTAATTTTTGCTTCTCTGGGAAACTCTTTATCTCTTGTTCCAATCTGAATGATCACCTTGCCAGGTAGACTATTCTTGGCTGTAGGGTTTTCTTTCAGCACTTTAAATATATTGTGTCACTCCCTTCTAGCTTGTAAGGTTCTGCCTTAGAAATCTGCTGATAGCCTTATGGGGTTTCCTTTGTATGTCACTTGTTGCCTTTCTCTTGCGGCTTTTAGGATTCTTTTTTTATCTTTAATTTTGGATATTTTAATTATAATGTGTCTTGATGTGGGCCTCTTTGGGTTTATGTTGTTTGGTGCTCTCTGTGCTTCCTGTACTTGCATGCCTGTTTGCTTCTTTAGATTAGGAAAGTTTTCAGCTATTATTTCTTCAAATAGATTCTCTGCACCTTTGTCTCTCTCTTCTCCTTCTGGGACACCTATAATATGGTTGTTAGTGTGCTTGATGTTGTTCCAGAGTTCCCCTAGACTGCTCTCATTCGTTTTAATTTTTCATCTGTTCGGTTTGGGAGATTTCCTCTAGTCTTTCATCTACCTTGCTGATCTGTTCTTCTGTATCATCTACTCTTCTATTGAGTCCCCCTAGTGAATTTTTCATTTCCAGTGTTGTATTCTTCATTTCTGATTGGTTCTTTTTAATATTTTCCAATTCTTTGTTCACATTCTCACTCAGTTCAACCATTCTTCTCCTAAGATCAGTGAGCATCGTTATGGCTTTTTATTTGAACTCTTTGTCAAGTAGATTGCTTATTTTTGTTTCATTTAGTTCTTTTCCTGGGGTTTTGTCCTTTTCCCTTACTTGGAATATATTCCTTTGCCTCCTCATTTTGCCTCTTTCTCTGTGCTTATATCTATGTATTAGGTATGTCAGATACATCTTCCGATCTTGGACAGGTGGCGTTATGCAACAGATGCCTTATGATGCCCAGCAGTGTGCATCCCTCTTGTCACCAGTTCCAAATGTTCCAGTATTAGCCCCTGTATGGGCTATCTGTGTCCTTCTGTTGTGACAGGGTTGCTCTTGCTGCAGGTGCCCAGGGAGGCTAGGCTAGGCTGTCCCCCTGGCCAGCTGGTTGTAATTCTCAGCTGCATGTGGCTGCTATGGACCCTTCAGTCACTATCGGGGTTGTGGAGCCTCAGCAAAGCTGGCTGCAAGGTCTAATAGCGCATCCCATTGCAGTTTTTCTGTTAAGTGAGTAGGCCCCCCGCATGGCTGGTTTCTAGGCTTAGGGGCTTATAATTGCTGTAGGCCTCTGGCCTGCAAGGTATTTGTCAGCTCTCTCAGGGTTGCAGCTGAATGGGGCTGGCCCCAGGCACAAGAGGACTCAATTGTTTCAGGCTTTGGAAGGCTTGTCTGTTTGTGAGGCACAGGTCTTCTGTTGCTGATAAGCCCCTTGGCCCACAGGGCCACACAAACCATCAACACAGTCCTGCCCCGTGAACGCATCCCAACCCCCTGGAGCGTACCCAGTCACCTCACTGCAGAGGCCCCCATACACTCCACGAACACCCCACCCACTTCAACCTTCCTCATGCATGTCCTATTCTACAGAGGCAGACCCACTCACTTGCCTGCAGATGATCCATGCACCCAGTCTAAGCAGGCCAAAAAGTTGCCCAAGGGCTTGCCATTGGGTGGGGCCAGTCACTAGGGCAGGCTGCCTGCCCTGGCTGACCTGGATTAAATTGGTGCTCTAGTGGGTGGGGCAGACCCTGGGCTAACAGGCCAGGGGAAGAAATCCAATGGCATCTGCCAGTGTCTGTGTCAGCATGCCTGTACTAGGTCACAATAATGGTTGCCACCAACATCTCAGTCCCTAGAGAGGTCTCACCTCTCATTGAGATGCACCCAGAGCCTATCAGATGAGTTTCTTTTCATGAAAGGATTGTGCATCTTTCTTTCTGGTGATTTTAGGTTGGTTTCTGAAATGGGTGAATTTGTATGTGGGCCTCTTAAGGCCTGACTTTTGTCTGCTTATTTCAATAGCTTTTCTGGGGGTATTCTCTGCTCTAGTTACTAGCCAGCAAAGCCAGACATTATGAGTTTCATCTCAGTTGTGCTGAGTCTGAAGAATGCTTATAGTGGTAATGCTCTCCTGTTCAGGTACCCCACTCCTCAAAGGAAGGCTGCATACCGTATGTTGCTCCCAGCTGGCTGTAAATCTCTGTGGCTTGTGGAGGTGGGTTTTTTTTCCTCCAGAATGAATTTTTACTTCTTCCACCTCAGTCAGGACTGTCCCTTGTCACAGGGGTTATTTTCATCCAGTTTTAAGTTCTCTCTTAGTGGTAATTGTTCCAAGGATAGCTGTATCTTGGTTGTGTTTGTGTGAGGAGGTGAGTTCAGAGTCCACCTATGATGCCATCTTGACACCATCCAAGATATACTTTTAATTATTTGTTGTGACATAATTTCAGACTTTTAGGAAAATTCCAAGAATACTACAAATAATTCCCAATATCTTTCTGCTCTTTTCTAAGATTCCCCAAATGTCATCATTTTACCTTTGCTTTCCCTCTCTTTCTCTTTTTGTAAACTGTTTGAGAGTACATTTCTGACATGCTGTTCTTTTGTTCTTAAATACTTCAGTGTGTTTTCTTAAAATAATCAAAAACATTCTCTTACATAATTCTCATACATACTAAAGTACAATTTTCAAAAATCAGAAAATTAACATTGACATGACGTTATTATTTATCAACAAAATTTATTCAGATTTCACTGTTGTCCCATTAATGTCCTAAATAAAGAAAGGAAATCTTGAAGCATGCATTGCATTCAGTTGTCATGTCTCTTTTGCCTCCTTTAATCTAATATAGTTCCTCAGTAATGAATATGTTTTTTATCCCTTCAAGTAACATAGAGTTAATTCCATATTATTTTTATCAATTTGTGGGATGAATAGTCCAAAAACTTATTTTCAAATCAAGAGTTTTCCCATTTGCTTAATAAATTGAGCTCATTCTTGATTAAAAATGAGTTCATTTGAATATTACCTTCACTGATGCAAGAATTAACATGAAGAGAAATGTTCAAGGGTAGACAACCCTGAAATGAATGCAGAGGACAAGCAGAAGGCTCAGGGCCTCATGTGCTCAATCAGTAGTGTCTGTACCTTTAGAAAGAGAGACTGTTGGCAGTTTCGAGAAAGTACATACACAAAAATGACTATTCCTTCTCCAATGTTAAGCTCTTAACAAATATTAATTTCTCAGACCTGTGTGTACACAACATCCCACGTGCCTTTCCATTTGTATATGAAGAAGAAAACATATTCTCTGCAAGAATTCTCCTAGGTATTCAGACCCCAATCTTAGCAGCCAGAATTCTCTTCAATTAAAAATAAATGCCCATCTACTGATACATGTTAAATAATGTAAATAGTTTTCAATGATGAAAACAGGACCCAGTAGCAAATGAGGCTAAAACAAGGAATTACTCTGGATGAAATTCTCTGAAGTAGAATCATTTTAGTCATCTAGACGTCCTATTTTAAACTTTTAAACTTGAATGCAGCCTAGTAGGTTGAAATTATATTTGTCCAGCTAGTACACATTAACACCACCCTACATACACACACACACACTGAAATGTGCCTCACTCAGCACATTTCAACTTATTTAACTGAGCCCAATGTAGATTTTCTTTGACATATATTTTTTTAGTTTTCCTTGTGGCAATCTTCTAACCAAATTCTGGATATTTTTCAAGACCCATTCTAATTTCATCTCTCCTTAGAAGGCACAGTCACCAATAATCACTTTCCTCTATGAAATTCCTTACTTGACAGCTTTCCCCATCAGTCTAGAACTGATTAATGCAGTGTATATGAATATTCCCAATCTGCTTAATGAATTCTTTTGTAGGAAAGCCCTTTGAGGTCGAAACAGTGATGAACACTCGTGTTGCTAACATCATTGTGTCCGTGTTGTTTGGAAAACGGTTTGACTACCAAGACAGCAAATTCCTGAAACTCTTAACCTTGATTGGTGAAAATATGAAACTCATTGGAGGTTCTCGAATTGCAGTAACTGTATCTTTCCTATTCACTTTCACTTCTTCTAAGGTACACTTGCTTGTTCAAGAGACCATGAAAACTATTTATTAGAAAATTGTCATTTCAAAAATGTACACTTCCTGGAATATTCTGTGTACAGAGATGTGACAAGCCTGCCTGGTTAACACATCTGATACTTCTCCCAGCACAAACTTCTGCATCAAATATTTTATAATGCTGGGATTGTGAATCACACCAATAAATAATGAATCACGTGGCTTCAGTAAATTCCTATAATTTTGGCCATCTCTTTTACCTATACCACTAGTTATGCATAGAATATGGGATAAGCCATGAGTTAAAAAAGGAGGACTCAATAGAATTCACTTAGAAGAGTGAATTTTAACAAAGGAGAACTATCAAGCAAAAAAAAAAATGATGTACTAAATAAAGCAATGTTTATTCTGAGCTATGTAAGTTTGCAATAGTGCTGCAACCCAATTTTTCAATATTTGCAAGTGATAAAGTATCTTTTAGAATTAGGAAAAAAGAGCTTTGTCAAATCGTTCCCATTTTCAATAGCACCGCTGACAATCTACCGTATTATTTCACTTACGAATAATTTAGGCTCTGTTACTATAAATGCTGGTTTACTCTAAATACAGGTTTGGGGGAACACTGGGTTCAGCAACGATGATGTCTAATTTTAGGCATGGCTTCTTAGCTTCCTTATTTATTAGGTTATTTGGAGGGTTAAGAACACCTTTGAGAATCTCACGAAATATATAGAACTTATCTCTCAAAAAATGAATATTCTGACAAACACACTAAATTTAGCAAACAATGAAGTACTTCCTGAACTTTTTAAAGGTTAGGGAATATTAAATAAAGTGGTGCTGCTCTATGGGACTTATATAGTAAGCCTGTTATAAATTAGAGAAATAATTATTCTGATTCTACAAGGAAACAGTGGTAAATTTACTGTGCTACATGGAACTGCAATAGTTTGACATAGAGTCATCTGGGATTTTACAAGAAAAACCCTTCGAGTTATAGCTCTGATCATAAAGCCAATATTGTTTTCATGTCTCTTTTCACGTCTCATCTAACCTCTAAGTAGATGTAATAACACAGGCATGATACACAAAATACTCTGGGTATATAGAACTTATTGTAAGCCACATTAATGTTCATTGTAAGTTACTTAATTCTGATAAATGGGGAAATCTTGCTGTCTAGTTCAGTCTGCCACTGTTAGTTGAGATGAAATTGAAGTCTATATGAGATGCTACTTCTATAATGCTTTCAGAAATAATGATGCCATTCTCATTATGATAAGCATTACACATGTATATTTAATTTGCTTTGTTGTTTTTTATTCTTTTAGCTTTTCAGTATGTTTCCTGTTTGGGGGTTTCTTCTATAAAGTCATAAGACAGTACTCAGGAATAGAGTTGAAATATTTTCTTTTATAAGGATGACATTCCTAGATCACTGTCATAAATTTGACAAAAAATGACCCAAGAATTTTAACCAACGCCTTTTTGGTCAGACAGCAGGAGGTATTGGTGTTTTCTTCAGGGGCTACCGTAGCCTATTGTTTATTATTTGGTTTAATTAACAGCATCTGGAGGAAAAATATTCAAGGAAGTTTCAAGGAAGAAAGATAATTGAATCCAATTAAGTTAATAATGGTAGATTTGTACCCTACAAACAATGCTGTTTATTACATTTTGCATTCTCAAATATTTTCCACCACTTTTTGTATCACTCTGAAAAAACCAAGACAGAGAAGATGTCAGATGTGTTATCTTTTAGAATCAGTATTTCTTTTTTCACAATCTTGAAAATCGTGAAAAAAATTGACAACCCCAAGAAAGATTACTTAATCAAAATTTTTTAAAAGAAATCATGGTAGGAATATTCTAATCACTGAGTTAAAAACTAATTTCCAATCATCCTAAATAGCAAAACCCCTTTTCCATTGTAAGAATTATTTATCATTATTAACACCTGGGATGTCCTTCATACCAAAATTCTGCACAACATTCTCATAATAAAAAAATTCCAGTCAATTGAGGAAAGAATGCAACACTTTGTTTTTTAAATTCATGTTGTTATTTGTTACAGTTATCCAGTATAAAATTATTTCATCACTAACAATTCCTTTTCCGCTTTCAGGAGAAAGATACATCTACTGACTGTTTCAGCCATGAAAATTTGGTGGCACTTGTTGGTAATCTGTTTGTGGCAAGTACAGAGACCACAGCCTCCATGCTGCGCTGGGGATTCTGCTCATGATGCGACATCCTGAGGTTCAGAGGAAGTCTCCTACGATTCAGAGCATCACCGGGAGGAGAGGAGTCAGAAAGCTCTTGGACTGGAAAAAGCAGAAAGAAAGTAGATTTTGCCCTCTAAGCATCCTGAGATGGTCTGCAGGCATCACTACATGCAGGTCCTCAGAGAAGCCCTAGGAATGGAGGCCCAGAGGGTGGGAGCTGTGCAGGGAAACGATGAGCCAGAACTCAGAGAGCACTTGGGTTTGACTTTCGCATGTAAAGAAAATGGGGAAGACTGTTCCAACACCTCCTCCCACCCAAGACTCTAACCCTCTCCATTTTGTCCAGAAAAGGTCTGTGATGAGATCATCAGAGTTGTGGGGTTGACCCAGCCTCGAATTGCACACGGAACTCAAATGCCATACACAGATGATGTCATTCACAAAGTGCAGAGATTCGCTAACATCCTGCCCAAAGGCTTTCCCATGCGACAACCACAAATATTTTATTTAAAGATTACTATACTCCAAAGGTAAGCGTTAAAGAAGGGGAGATGAGGGGAGAGAGAAAGAAATCAGCTGCTCAGAATCACAGAAGCACAGAGATAAACTGTCAAGGACAATCTTGGACTGCCTTCCTTCCTTCTTTCCTCCTTCCTTCCCTCCTCTCCTTCCTTCCCTTTTTGCTCCCTCTCTGTCTCCCTCCCTATCATCCAACAAAAGGTAACTGAGTGCCTACACGTGTATGTGTGTGTGATAGGTGAAATTTACTCTGTGCAACCTTGTAAGGTATTAGTTTTTATGTTATAGTTGAGGAAATTGGGGTTCAGAGAGTTGAAGCAAGGTTGCTGTGTAAGGGAGCCAGACTTCAGGTAGGGCGTGCCACCCTTTGGAGCCCTGCACTTTGCCCACACAGGCCTCCTTCCAGCAGCACCTCCATGCTTCATTTCTGTCCTCACACAGAAACATGTCCATGCCTTCTGCTTCCCAGTACAAGACATCTAGATGCAACCTTGTGATGTCCAGTGGTAAACTGAGGATGTATAGATCTTTCCTAAAACTAAACTGAAGGCAGGAATTGGCATAAGGTAGCTGTATGCCCATAGCACTAATTCTCCTTGATACCTACTCTGTTCACCGCTTTGGTCTCACCTCTGCATGAATCCATGGGGAGCCCTCCTCACACTCTCACTTCCTATCTTGTGCATACCCTGCAAACAAGCGGGCTACTTTCATCTTTGGTGTTTCTCTTCTCAGCACACCTTAAGCACACTGTTGGACTGAATCAATCAGATTAGCAACTGAAAGGGGAACACAAATACAATCAAGGTCAAAAATAAAAAAAAAAATGAGATCACCAAGGAAGCAATGATAATGGCAGGATTTTAGTTCCAGTTATCTAGAAACTGCACTAGAAAGAGCTTTGCGGTTATAGGGCATCTAACTGCCCTCCCATGCTACTGGGTGTCAGGTGCCTCCATTTCACTGAGCCCCAATCTTCTCTTGGGTCAAATGGAAATACGTTAACCAGCACAGTTGTCATGAAGAGGAGAAAGTCCGTGTACGATGCTCAGGTACATGTAATTATAATTAAATGGAAGGAAAGAAGGAAAGGAAGAAAAAAAGAAGGAAAAAGTTTTAAAACAAAACATTTTAAAGCAATCGTTTGCTTTTGGTGACTTGAGAACTCCAGGTTCATGTGCTACAACAGCTAGCCACAATGAGAGTATTCCAAAGCTTGCTTAGAGAGGAAGCTGTGATGAGCTAAAGTGAAGTAGTGAATATTGTCCTTAACTTGGGGGCAGGCTTTTGCTCTTCTTTTTATTTTATTTTTAGTTTTCAGAGTACTCTTTCTTACATCATAATTGAAAGTACTTTCTTTGATGGCCCTAAGTTGTTTCAGAGTACGTGGCAAGCTGTTCAAGTGGGTAGCTTACTCTAGAGAATTTGTTTTGATGGGCTTGTTAGACTTAGCTTGTTTACTCTCACAGTCTCTGTAGGTAAAAGAGCAGAACATCCCTGAGGCTCCAAACCTGCGTGGAACTGCAACAGGTTCTTTCTTAACATCAGTTGAAATTAATATTATTTCATAATATCTAAGGCTCAGAGTCACGAAATGAGGACTGTTCAGCTTCCATCATACAAATTTAGAAACTGGGGAATTATCCAAAGTTAGCACGCTGCCATCTCATAGTGAATGCATGACTAAGTAAGAATTTAGTTCCAGTTCTGAGTCCAAGGCTTGCATCTTTCAGTAGCTACTGAGTCAAAATTTGGTTGAGTAAATGAATATTCCACACTCAATCTCAAACCCTGCCTGCCACCTCTCCACTTCCTCCTCTTCCATTTCCTTCCAGAACACACTGCTTCTGAAAAATTGCCGACAGAGATCACCGTACATCTTTAAAGAGTCACCTTTTTAGAAAGGAATGTAATCTCTGTCCCTAATAACATTTTGATTTCTAGGGCACTGAGGCCGTCACTTTGCTGACCTCAGTACTTCGGGATCAAACACAGTGGGAAAAACCAGACACGTTTAATCCTGAGCATTTCCTCAGTTCTACTGGGAAGTTTATCAAGAAAGAAGCTTTCATTCCCTTTTCAGTGTGTGAGGTATCTTACCTAAGACAGCTAGTTTGAAAAATCTGGAGAGATTTGGCCTTGTCTGAGGACTGTGCTAACATTTTGTATTTTTTCCATGTGGCATTAAACTTCAGAAATATGGAAGAGTGGAAAGAGCTTGTCCCCCTTTGGCTTAAATTGGCTGTAGGACATTAGGCACTGGAATGACATTTTCTTAGGGAATCCTTGAAGATTCCTTGGGGTTGAAGCTAGGGTAGAGCCTTGAGAATTTGAGGAGAGAGTTAAGCACAGAGACATGGGCAGTGCACTTCACTCCAAACAGAAGAGCTTTGCTTTAAGATGTTTAAATACCAGTGTTTCTCTTAGGATTTCTTGGGGGCGGGGGGGGGGGGGGGGGCGCGGCAAGTAGGGAGGAGAAGAGAAAAGAGCTTTACACTAGAGTAAAATTTGAAATCCAAGGAAATAAATGAACTTAAGAATGTGAAATGAATTCTCCATTCCTAGGAAAGAGTCTTAGCAAAACTATACCGTAAGCAATTCGTCTTCCTGACCTTTCCATTTGTATAAACAATAGCTTAGCATTCACTCCAGATATCCATTCAGTGATAGGTATATCTAGTAATCATAACATTTTTATCATAGACAAACAAATAGAAATATTCTCAAAATGTAATTATCATAAAACTGCCACAATAAGAAAAAATAATATAAAACCAATTTTGTGCCTCAACTCTGAGTACCAAATCTCTCCAAATTCTCATGGTTCCTCTAGTTGTGTTAAAGTCATTCTTTTCCCCAATTTGTTCCTTATTGCTTATTATTTACTACTTTAAGACAGAGATTTTTCTCTCCAGAGGGCTTCTTGGATCTAAATAAAGTTTTTAATTGGCCTCCAAGACCGCTCCTAACTAATTTTGCATACAGCATTTCTTTTTGGCAAAGAATAAGATAATTTACTATGTTTTCACCTATTTATCCTTAAGAATAAACTAAAGTGGTACAAGTCTTGTCTCGTTGAGGAGCTGGACTCTTACCATGAAACTGAATAAGTCCTAAACATAGGGTAGATAACTCACACCCTAAATTGCTCTATTTATCATCCAGTTAGATGACACCATTCAATCAGGCATTTCTTCCTGAGCAGGTGGGAAGATCTGACCCAAAAAGCTGGATTAGGAGTTGCTCCCACAGGCTCCCTCAACACCCTACCACAGCTTGTGACACCGTATCATAATTACCTATTTCCTTGTCCAACTCACCTAGTAGGTGGTAAGCCCCTTGAGAGCAAAGTCTCAGAGCTCAAGACCTGGATCTTGTTGACATTGAACACATGTCGGTGGATTGAATGGTTAGCTTTCATTTGATTAACATTTCCAGGCAGAGAGAGGTAATATGCGATATCCATGAATATCCAGGCATAATAAGAATACGTAACTGCGTTTGTGTAGTTAATCTGTTCCCTGGAAATCCTATATAAACCAAAGTGCTGATACCTTCCCTGTTGTAAAATGTCTGCATTTTAAAATTTTTTCTGAACTTTGAAGTCTTCTGTGACTCAGCACACTTTTGAGTTATCTTCCAAATTGAATAAAAAAGCAAAAAGAAAAAAAAGGAAGAAAGAAATCTAGCTTGACTGTCTACAGCATTTTACTAGCAGTAAAGCAAAGGGGCAGGCTTAGGATTTACAGACTCTGGGAGCAGGAATGGAAAGATCTGCTTGGTTCTTTTGAAGGACCAGACACAGAAACTTTTCTGCTACATTTCTATCAAATATACTATCTTTGCTCTACAATGTAACCACAAAATTCATTAAATTTAAGCTGCAAAAAGGCACCATTTTGATCATAAAACATCTTAAGAAATACATATAATCATTAAGACCCTACTTGTGGTAATAAAATCCTACCTAGAAGTCTTCCCTCCTCAATTTTAACTCGCTCCACTTTGCCGATATCTTGACATTTCCCTAAATTCATGGTTCAAAAGTAATACTAACCAAGTCTGTCTTCTTAAAATGCTTCAGCCTGATCTCGTTTCTACTCACGCCTCTGGCCTCAGATCTGAGACTCCCTGCCTCATGCGCTATGCTCTAACCAGAGTAAAATTCCTTTCAGCCCTCAAATGCACCACAATCTTTTCCATGTCTTCCCCCATCTTTGCCTGGCTAACTTCTTACTCTTTGCATAAGCTCATAGATATAAAGCTCTCATGCAAAAGTGAGCCCTTCCTGACCCTCCAAATCACATTGATTATCTTCACTATATGTTCTCATGACACACTCGGCTTTACTTGTCATAACATTTTTCATATTAAAACTTTTTTTTTGTTTTTCTTGAGGAAGATTAGCCCTGAGCTAACGACTGCCAATCCTCCTCTTTTTGCTGAGGAAGACTGGCCTTGAGCTAACATCCGTGTCCATCTTCTTCTACTTTATATGTGGGATGCCTACGGCAGCATGGTGTGCCAAGCGGTGCCATGTCTGCACCTGGGATCCGAACCGGCGAACCCCGGGCTGCCTAAGTGGAACGTGCGCACTTAACTGCTGTGCCACCGAACCAGCCACTCACATTAAAACTTTAATGTTTGTATAATTGTTTGTCTCCCTCAAAGGAACTCGTAAGGTAGAGCTGGCACATGTACTTAATTTTGTCTTTCCAGTGCCTAAACTGGGAGATAGAGCCCATGAGTCTCAGAAGAAGTTAAGTGACTGACTCACACATTCTAAAGTAGGAGAAATCACATGTGGACAGTGTGTCTTTGTCTAGGTCATTTTTCAGTTTTGTGCCGGTACATCTTACAACTCTTGATGGGGTCCAGGGAAGGCTGCCCCAAGATGCGACACTGTGGTATGTAGATTATTTCAAGCTGAAGACAATAAAGGCTCAGACTCAGCAGAATCTTCGACCTTTCCCTCCTAACTGCCTAAAAGAAATTTAAAATAAATGCCTGTCCCCAAGACAGGCCATCACCATACATAACTTTGGGTTCCAGTAGACTGGGAGGATCGTGGCTAAGCCCACTCCTATCAAAGTTCTATTTACCAAACATTTGCTTTTCCATTTCCATATGGGTTGCCTTCCTCCCCTTTGAAGCCCCAAACCACTACCCCAAATATCCTCCTCATCTGTAGCTGGAGATACTTAAACAGGGAGCCTCAGCCAGTTGGCTGAGTTGCTCAGTTTGCCTGAGCCTCTCCTGTGTATACAAATTATAAAGCTTTGTTTAATTTTCTGCTGTTATTCTGTCTCATGTGAATTTAATTCGTTCTCTGGCCAGAAGGACCCAGAGCAGGTGTAGGGTCCTCCCCTACACCCTCCACCACATCCATCTCTCCAGGTTGCCAGATGTGTGCTGGTGAGTCATTGGCCAAGATGGAGCTTTTCCTTTTCTTCACAACCCTCATACAGAAATTCACCTTCCAGCCACACCCTGGGGTTTCCCATCTGGACCTGGACCTAACTCCAGACATCAGCTTCACCACTCCACCAATTGCCTCACAAGATATGTGCTCTGCTCCAGGCCCATGCTCTGCATGCAAGGGGCAGCCCCAGTTGTCAGTGTTAGTTTGTGTGGCTTAGCACCAACTTCCTTCTCTGCGTTTTGCCAGCCATGTTATTAGGCCAAGCACGTCAGCATTATTTCAGCAGTCAGCTGCATCATTGCAGAGTGCTCTCATGTCAGGTCAGATTGAGTTCCTACGCTAATCACTGTAGGAGAAATCTCCTTACTGCCATTCTCCAAGATGGAACAAATGAACAGAACATTTGACAAATAGAAGCTTCACTTAGTTCTCTAGAGTTTTCTCCTTCAAACTGAAACTGTCCTTTTCCTCCAAGGCATATGAAACATCTAAGTATCACTAGAATCAATAATTCTAACTATTGGGGCAGGGGGTGACTATATAACACTTTGTCCCAGTGATACGGGCTCTGTGAGCCGAGGAGTTGAAAGAAAGATTTCTTGGACTCTCAAGGTCTGGCAGTAGTGCTCTTTTATTTAGAGAATAGTATGGAATAGCATGGGGACAGGACCCATGGGCAGTAAAGAGCCGCTGCAAACATGGGTTGAGGGTAGGGCTAAATTTAAGGCATAGGTATATGAGTTATCTCTTTACAAGACAAAGGAAAGAATATGTAAAAAAGTCATTACAATGGTATCAGTGCAGGTGGGGTCTGGTTATTGGGTGGTCCTATAACTTTAGATAAGAATCAGACTGGATTAAGTCAGGATGTCCTATGCTACCCGGAGGATGTTGGTGGTGGGGGGAGTCAGCTACATGAGGTTACCAGACAAGCACAGTAAACAAGACTTAAGTCCTTGCCATCCCCATTAAGAGAGATAAGCTCATGCCCCCTTCCTCCTGGAGCAGAGAGGGGGACACCCCCCAGGATGGAGACTTCCCTCACAAATGCAAATGTCTCTCATCAAAGGGCAAGCAAATTCCACTCCTCAGAGCCTCCTTCCCATCTGCAGTTTTTAAAAGTAACCAGCCCAAAATAATCCTCATCACTAGGATGCCCATGAACATCTTTAAAACTGCAAAGAAGAAAATTAAACTCTTGAATGAGGATCACACTAAACATAAGACATTGATTTCATTCTGTGAATAACCAAAAAAGGCTGATTAGGAACATAATTGCTTGTGAGCACAGCCAGTTTTCTTACATCAGAAAATGAATGCTCCTACTCCTGACATAATTGGAACTTGAAGACACCACATCCCTGTGTTCTGTGCTCTGAAGTCACAGGAAGGGCACATGTAAGGGACTCTGTCAGCAGAATAAAGAAATCATTGTCAGTCCCCCTGAAACATAAAACATCTTTAACCTTTGTGATGTCAAATGTATCTCCCCATCATCAACATAAATGCTTCTCCCCTACTCCTACCTGCTCCCCGTCAAAACAAAAATTGCACTGGACAAAGCTAATAGTCAAGAGAGAATTTATTTAAGTCGATTGCAATAGGGGAGAGAGGCCAGAACTTAGTCTGCACTCAACCCTGTCGAAACAAAGTGGGGAAGGGTCTGTCAGCACTGGGACAAGCTAGTGGACAAGCACAGGAGGACACCACTGGGGAGGTTGATCAATGGGATCTATCCAGCACACTGAACTACTCTTTAACTTGCAAATATTTTCTCCGTGATTAGGCCATCAGTGTTTGCTAATTAGTGTCCACTGAAATTAGGCTCTTACCCTCCCACAGAGACTGGGAAATAGGGACGCTAACTTCCTTGATGATTACATTTCAAAGGGTTGGCTTCCAGCTCCTTGAGAAAGATGTCCCTGGATTATAAAACTGGCAAGAGATTTTTTTAAAAGATTTACATATTAAAGGAGCAAAGAAAGAATTTATAAGGAAAAGATTTCTCAAATAAATGTTCTAAAAAGGGAGAGGTCAGGCCCTAGTGTCAGGAAGAAACCTATACAAAATTTAGTCAAGCTGAGAGGAATATTGAGGCCTTCTTGGTCATCCCAATCCAGCATTTTCCACAAACCCTTTTTAGAATGAGCCAAATTGGGAAAACTAAGGCTCCCTGACTTATCAGTTGAACTACATGAAACCATAAATGATAAAGAGATGGGACCTGCTAATTTTAATTTACTGTTTGAACACATATAAGAGGTAATTGCACTTAACACATAATTGGCGTTCAACAATATAATCTTAAATCCGAAGTCAAAATTAGTGGACTGCTTTCTCTTACAGAGGGAATAACAGAAATAGCTTTGATTAGAAATCAGGAAATATGAGTTTTAATTCCAAACTTTTCAGTCCTCCATTTTTCTAACATTATGACTACGCACTGGTGGTGTATACTTAGTGAACCTAACACCAGAAGCAGATAATTTTTAATACCAATATGAGAAAATAATGTTCAGCAATGATCATATAGTAAAACAAATAACTTTCATCTTTTGATTAGTCTGATATAACAATTTGTGTAAATTAATTGTCAAGTAAATTGTTAAATAAACTTTAATAAAACTGAAATGTCAGTAAAAGAAACAGGACCACCACTAAATTATACCACTCAAGTAATGTTTTATTTTCTTGAACCATTCTTTAGTTTTAAAATAATGAGCCATAGAAAATAGATTTCATGTTAAATATATTCAAATCCAGTAAAATAGTTCACGTGTGACCTAAGTTTGCTCTCATCAAACAAAAAATACTACATTTTGCTGTTTCCCTATGTAAAATTTTACACAATAAGTCACATATAATGTCAGAATTGAAGTAACTCAAGCTCGTTTTCTTAATCACTACAATCGCTGTGTTATTTATATTGCATCTGCTCTTCAAATGCAGGAATAGATAGAAGTTGGGGACACAAAGAACACTCCAAGTGAGTTTGAAAGATTTTGAGTCCTTAGGAATTTACTGTCAAAATGAATGCAGGTAGCTGCTTTTATGTGTGTGTGTGTGTGTGCGAGCACTGTGTTTATGAGGAGGCCAGAGAGATTAGGAGGACAGTGCTGAGGGTTCTTTAAATTATCTTTCACATAGAAAAATATAGCAAAGGAAAAATTAAAATGTGCTAATTCAAAGCTTACATCAGTATTATTAAAATTCAAACAATAATCACAGGAATTTTTTAGAATTTGGATCAAGAAGACTTTTTTTTTCAGAGAGGGGTCTTTGATCACTAAGCACATGGTGATGATAAAAGGCAGACAGACTTTTAGTCCAGCTTTATCACTGTTTTAAAATCTTGAAAGATGGTGCACTGCTTACTGCTCACTCCTGGGGCAAACTCTGCCTACTGCCCAGTCTTTGGCATGCCGCTGAATATAGGTCACAGAATCTCCTTTCTTCCACTCCAGCATTTTGATTATAAGGTTATTTCACTTGTAAGTTTGCACATTTTCCCACCCAGTTATGTTGGGATGGAAAGACTGCATAGCCTGAACCTTATAACCTCGGGGATCTGGGTCAATATTGAGGTTGGCTTGGGAAGTCCATGGGCACGCTCAGGGCTTCTCTCTGAGACGTGGACATCAGCTGTCAGAGAATCCTGAGAGAAGCTGACTGTGTTCAGAGACCCTCCCTGAAAGTTCTCTTGGTTTGGTAGAAACTATCTGGTACCCCTTATACCATCCTACTCTTCTCTCAAGTAAGTTGAATTTGGGATATTCAATTGTACCCACTTTTGTGTAGACCTAGAGGACTTTCAAAATAGCTTTAAAGTCACAAATTATTATGGAAGTAGGACATGTGCCCAAGGATGAGCCAATGGGCATAGAATCAGCTTTGACGCTCAGGGTTCTGAGCCTGGGGAAGATTGTCCAACAAACCAGTCTTAAGCTCAGGCTTATGCACTCAACACCCTCAGTGACCACTGCGTAATACCCCATGCCTGGGAGTCTACACAGCTCTTCACTCTCAGTAAGATGGCACTAATCCATTATATAGCATTTTGTCAAGCCTGAACTATGTCAAAGAATATTTCACCCCCATAAAGAAACTACTTGAAATCTGCATTCTAGATGTTTCTAGAATATAATGTGATTGTCTTAAAAAAGAATTCTGTGACTGGGTCTTCTAGTTTCTAACTATCTTCAAGATTGTCCTAAAACTAATGCGAGACCAAATATATAAATAGACAATGACTAGACCACAGATAACATGAAAAAAGAAGAATCTTCACAAAAACCACTGGTTTGGGTTTGATATGATTTCTGGTGTTGTATGTATTCTGCTCTTTGTTATTAAAGACTAAAGCCTGGTTAGGATGAAAAGTGAACTAAACAATAACAGTAACAGCTAATTTTGAGTATTTTCTGCTGTTCTAAGTACTTTTAACTCACTCCTAGAGAAAACCCTGTGAGGTTGATACTATTTATCAAGTTGCAGAACTCCAACCTACAATCTCTGGGGCAACTAGCTTGGGAAATCAGACCACAGCCTCTGCTGCCATCAGCCCAGAAAGATCAGAACTTGGTCAATGACTACCAGCTTCCCAAATTTGTTGCACCCTTCCAACTGAGGACCCAGCCGAGAAAGCCCTAAACCAATCACATAAGAAGCCCTTCTCGATAGCCCACCTCCAGCTTCCCCATGCTAATGGCTTCCAATCAGAGTATACAGGAAGCCTTCCTTTTCCCAGTTGTCAAAGAAAAGCTGCACCAGACGGAGTTAAACAGGCAAGGAAGACTCTATTCAAGACTATTGTAACAGGAGAGAGTGAATTCAACTCCTTTGAAACAAAAGGGGGAGGTGATTTTGAGCACGGGAGTGAGGTAGTGGGACAGTACTGGAGGACGTTAGGGAGGAGGTTGGTCAGTACGATTAGGCCATCTGTGTTTGCTAATTGATGCTTATATGGAGCTGGGCTCCTACCCTCTCAGAGAGACTAGGAGTTAGGGACCCTGTCTTTCTTCATGATTATATTTCAAAGGGATGGCTCCCAAGTCCTTGAGAAAGAGATTCCTGGGCTGTGAAACTGGCAAGAGATTTTTTAGAAGATTTACATCTCAAAGCGGGCAGAGAAAGAATCTACAATTGAAAGTTTTCTCAAGCAAGTGCTCTAAGATAAAGAAATCAGGGACCTAGAGTCAGGAAGAAATCTATTTAAAGTTTAGTTGAGCTGAGGATAATTGTAAAGTCATCTTGGTCACTATGATGCTTTCCCACCGCCCGCCCTGCCTGTCTTGTCTTCCCTGCCAAGTGCAAGTGATGCTGGTTGACTCCCTTCCTACACTGAGCTCTGAATAAACAGCCTCTGTCCTACTTCTGTGAAGGCTGCAGTCTCCTAAGAGTACTCTTTCTGTCTCATACTTAGACATCCGAGTTTGAATTTAAAGTTAATTCCTTGCTTTGAAGCCAACCAATTTTATGCTTGGTTAACTATTGGCTGCATAGTGCCTAAGAAGTGATTATAATTCTTCACCCTTTCCAAAGTAAACTGGATTGTTTTTCTCCTTATCTTCATCTAGAGAAGTGAACTTACAAAGATTTGCCCTCCCTAATTAAAGAGCAAAGTACTGACTAGAGTTATAAAGATATCAGGGTGTTCAAGAGTCACGGCCTTTGTTTTCTTACCTGAATCAGTTGATTCAAATTCAGCCTCCACCTTTCCCCTCTCCCCCGGCCATTCACTACAAGTGGCTGACAGTTCTGACTCAGCCAGCAAGGGCTGCAAGAGTGCTTTTCTTTTTTTAAATTTTTATTTCACTGAACGTAGGGTACTGCATGAGAATTATATACCAATTATTTTTCAGTCTGCCTTCCCCTCTTATTTTTTAAAAGATTGGCCCTGAGTTAACATCTGTTGCCGATCTTCCTCTTTTTCTTCTCCCCAAAGCCCCCCAGTACACAGTTGTATATTCTAGTTGTAGGTCCCTCTAGTTGTGCTATGTGGGATGCCACCTCATCATGGCTTGATGAGTGGTACTAGGTCCGCACCCGGGATCTAAACCAGTGAAACTCTGGGCCACTGAAGCGGAGTGTGGAACTTAACCACTCTGCCAGTGGGCCAGCCCCTTGTGCTTTCTTTAATGACTTTCTGGCCTTCTTCCCTGAAGGGGTTTTAAAGTATTGTTTCACATTCTCAGGCAATAAAACAACATTTCTGAAATAGTTTGAACTCCAATAATCAATGTTTCATTAGGAAAAACTTTAGAATAAGGCTCTTTAAAAAAACATTATAAAGCTTTTTAGAGATCTCTTTGCCAATTCATAAACCAGTATATATTTCACTCTTTTGCAACCTCTAAATGTTTTCATAATTCTACAGAGTATTATTTCCATGGCATTCTTAACAATTAATGGAGAATATAAAAAAAAAAAAGTTTTATTTTTGGTAAGTGACAAAGCAGGATACAGACTAAATCCAGCATATATGTCAATGCTTCTCAAACTTTAATGTGAATCACCCAGGGATCTTGTCAAAATGCAAATTCTGATTCAAGTAGACCTGGGGTGGAGCCTAGATTCTGCATTTCTAAAAACCTCCTTGGAGATGCCCACGCATGCATCATTCTGTGCCTCGTTCACAGACCACACCTTGAGTGGCATCAGTGTATGTTAGTTTATATAAAGACAATACTCAGCTCTTATACACAGTTTATGGTCAGGAAAGTGTACACACACTCAGGAAAGTGTATACACATTAAAAACAGATTAAATAAATAAAACCAGATGGAAATATACCAAATATTTTAAAAGATTTGGTGTCATGGAGAGTTCTTTTCTTTTATTCCATTTTTCTTTTTCCTCACAAAGTAATATTTCTTCAAATTTTCTGCAGTGAATATAACTTTTTATTTTAATAGAAAGTTTTTCTTTTTTTTTTTAAGCAAAAAGTCACATCAAGTGCTGGTGATGACCAACAAGAGCAACAAGTCAAATATAATGAATCTCCAAGGACAGAAGTGGTGGACAAAGGTTTTAAGAGAGGTTGACACTGGCCTGATCCATGGTGGTTACGTGACTGTGTATTCGTCTTATGGTCGCGTGAGTGGCCAAGTGGCTTCCGGAAGTCCTTGCTGTGATTAATCCCCCTAAGAATTTTACACGATCACATTTCCTGGTGACGTGGAGGTAAGACCCAAGAGTCCAGACCCAGCCATTCTCAGAGACTTCTTAGTATTGAGGATGCCCAAGTTTCACTTTGGATTCACTCCCAGAACACTGTGAATGGGAAAAGATTCCTCAGGCTCCTCACCTGATGAGGTTCTGCTTGCATCAGGAAACCTGTGAAGCAAATTCAACAAGACTTCAACTTACTGCTTTTTATAAGAGAGAGACATCTGTTTAAAAGAAATCTATAAGCATGTTGTAGGCAATTAACAGGAAGGTTGGATACGTGTTTTAAAAATAATTTTTACTTAAAGGAGATAAAATTAACCCAAATATATTTTGATTAAAGGAATTAAAATGACTTGCAAAAATGCATTTTTGACAGAAAGGAGATAAAACGAGGATTGTGCCTATTCTGCTTTTCTGAGACGACAGGACATCAGATTTAAAATTCTAAATCGAAAACAAACCAACATGACAGGTTCTAAAGAAAGTATTCGAAGTTCCTACTGCCAAGGGGAACCTACTGGTCTGTGAAACCTCTTCAAAGACTGTCAGGGAGTATGGAGCACCTCAGGACTTTGACCTTTAGGATGAATCTTTATCACAAGAAGTGGGCGTCATTTGTAAGGAATTTAAAGAATGTATTTACTTATCTATGAAATGTTGGGAAAAGCTAGAATAAGTCTTTTCTTTCAGGAATTCAGAAAAAGAACCAATGAAAACCATTGGTTTGAGTTCTATAAGATTTCTTGTTGTATGCCTTCAGCTGTTTTTTCTTAAATAAAAGACTAAAACCTGATTAGGATGAAAGTGAACCAATCAATAACAACAACACTGATAATAATTATAGCTAACTTTGAGCATTTATTGTATGCCAAGCATTGTTGTAAATATTTTTCATTTAACTTAATCCTAGGAAAAAGCCCTTTGAGGTTGATAGTATTTATTGCCTCTATTTAACCAACAAGGACACAGAGGCACATAGATATTAAGCACTTGCTGAAAGTCACCCAGTAAGAGGCGAAGTGGTTTTGAACCCAAGAAGCTGAACTCCAGAGCTGGCCTCCACAGAGAAGGCGACCAAATGATGCTACCATTTGGGTCAATGTTAATAAGGCTTTTCTTGTTGACCATATTCCATGCTCAATCATCTGGGGCATATAATGACTCACAACCAAATTTATTCAGTCAGGTGTGAAATTTGTCTGCCAAGAAGTTTAACCTCACATAGGAGCCAGGCAGGTTGTTCGAGGAAAGATAACTCACTTTCCGGGGCCTATATTACCTGTTCTCCCTACCAAGCAGTTTTGAACACAGGTGATGTCAGGTGCTGAATTCCTCTCTCACATGAGGATCTCACAGGCCTGAGAATGCTAGTGGTGATTCTCCAGCCAACAGGCCCTCAGGACTAGGGACATCAAGGGGATTGTAGTACTTCTCATAACAGGAGTCAGTCAGGATGCCCCCAGTCATCTCCTGATCCCATAGAAGTAAGCCCTTCTAAAGCCCACACCCAAATCTCTAAGAGAGAGATGATCATATTATTATCTACTTGGTAAGCACATGCAAGTACTAGCCGTGTGACCTACACAAGCCACATGACTTCTAGGCGTAGGTTGGTTCATCTGTAAAATAGGGACATGTCTTAAGTATCTTGTCTGCCAAGAGGCAAGACGTGTATCAGAGGATGTTTGAAAGCATTTCAAGCTCTAAACTGAAAATAAGGTGCAAAGAGGGAGAAGCCGCATGGGGGGCACTGTCCAACAGTTTGCTCCTCAGCGGCCAGAGTCCCACTTGTCTTGTTCATTCTTGCAGAAACCAATTACTCCAGCAGCAGCGCTAAAGTCACCAGTGCACTTCTGGAGGGCGCAGTCTGCCCCACACAGATGTTCCAACCAGGCCACGCGACTAAAGAGTTAATAAAGATAGTGTTTAATAAAAAAGAGGAATAAAAAAATGAAAACAAGTTTCAATAGCACCAGGAGAGATTATTTCCAACAACATCAGAAGAGATGTATATTCAATCCAGTCTTGACCACAAATGTTATTAAGAAAAAATTATGAGTAAGAATACTATATACAACCATTTTACGGCAAACTATACATTTCTATCTACCTTTAGATCACAAGATTTATCTGCAGTATTTTAAACATTAAAATAATTAAAAATTTCAGGTTAAAAGCATTCTTACTGGACTAAATTAGATACGTTAGGGCATTTCACCTTCAAAGCTCAGTCTTCTGTTCTCCCCTCCCTTCTTTACCTAGCTCCTCATGCTTCCTAACACTTAAATGTGAAAAAAAGGAAAAATGTGCACATCAGAAGAGAGTAAAAAGAAAAGACCTTGTTCACTTGCTGCTGTTTTAATTTTCCCATTTCTTTGTACTTTCTTTTTCAGCTTTTAAAACAAGCCTCTCCCCCATCCACTCCCACCCCCTTTGCAGAGAACAGACCTCAACTTCACTTCTGCTTTTAGGCCTCAAAGAGAAAGGAAGGAGGCAGAAAGATCAACTGAGGCTTGCAAAGTGAGTGCTAACAACAGATTTTCTTATTTCAAAATTCTCGCATTCTGCCAATTTGAAAATACCTTTTCTTCTCCTCTTCTGAATGGCTTAGGTCCCCAAACCGTCACAGTATTTGAGCCACAATGGAGGTATTATGTTGCTTACAGTTCTTCAGTGGGGATTGGGTGCCATCGTCTGCCTCCCAGAAGCGCTGCGCCAGCCTCTCAAAAGGTTCTTGCTGTTGGTTAATTACAGGTTGGAGTTCCCGGAAGAGCATTTTCTTTTCTTAAGGATTATCGCTCATTCACCAGCCCGGAGCATTCCTCAGGCTCCTCTTTCCTGTTTAATCTCCTCGGGGAATCAGGTCCTTGGGGACCGTAAAAGGAGCCTCTCTCCGCGGCGTGGACACGGGGTGCCTCTCTCTGTGTGCCCGGGGATCTCCCGTGGTCCCGGCGCCCCACAGTCTGCCTCACTCCCTGTTGGTGCGAAAAGTGACGGCGGTCATGGAGCACTCCTCGGTCCGTGTGGTCATGCAGCCCTTCGTCCACGCGGTCTGCAGGACTTCTTCTGTCACGTGATAATCCACGACCCGCACAAGCACGGATTTCGGTGGGGCTGCGGCGACTCGCGGCGGGGCTCCAGAGGCAGCATCTAAGTCTATACCGCTGCCAGAAATTCCCTTTTCTCGTGGAAAGAGGGGAGAAGGGCAGTCGAGTTCCCGATCGTCTCCGCCTGTCTGGGAAAGATCCTCTCCACCGGCCACCTCTTCCCGTGCAGGGTCCTCTCGAGTCCCCAACCACCTCTCAGGGTGCAGAAGAAAGAGCACTTTCTCTCTGACCCAGGACTCACGATCCACGTTCTCTCCGGGCCGGCGGTCCTCGTGGGCGCCGCCCCGGCTTACTCTCGTCCCCGCCGCCGTGGTTTTCGGGGCGTGCGGGGACAGGGGAGCCCCGCGCCCCACTTGGCGCGGAAAGGACGCAGCGCGCCCCAGGCTGCGGGGGAAGTCCTTGAGATTCGTACCTCCGCGGGGACGCGGCGCCCCCATCCCGGTAGGAGGGTCATTCATTCGTTGGGCGTTTCACCGGTTCACGCAGCCGACTCTCGCCAAGCTCGGAAAGCGCGGGACCGGCAGGCCCCGGGCGCGGTCTCCGCGCCGCCGGGACTCCTCGCGGTGAGAGCAGGAAACCGGATCCGCCTCGGGCCAACTTCGCGAGGAACCCCGCCTCCTCTCCCTCCACCCTCCTCTCCTTCCACCTTCCTCTCCTCGCATTCTCTTCTCCCTGCTCTCTCCTCTCCTTCCACTCTCTTCTTCCTCCTCCCTCCTCCCTCCTCTCGGTCCTCCTTTCTCTCTCTTTTCCCTCCTCCCCCCTCCCTCCTCCGTCCTCTCCCTCCACCCTCCTCTCAGCCTCCTCCACCTTGCGGCTTTCTAACCATTTAAAGACAAAAAGCGTGACATCCCTCCCAGGCGCTCCTCTTCTCCTTCTTACCCCCACCCTGGCTCTGCTGCCTCTGTCGTACTTCTGATTCTATCCTCTTTTACTTCTCAGCGCTATCCGAGTTTCCATTCCCACCTTCGGTTTTGTCCAGAGCTGAGGCACCAAACACACCTTTCGCACTGCGCCCGCTGAAATGCCCAAGATGACGTGCGTCTTCTTTCGAAGGTCACTTCTCCAAGTGTAGGAACAAGGAAGCCTCGTTTTTAAAAAATTACTTGATTTAATCAAATTCTTCTGAAAAGGGTTTTGTATCCACCCTCACCGTGCTGCCAAGATCATCGAATGCAGATGGAAGGATCGGATTGGAAAAGTGGAAGCCTTAAAGAAAACGGCTTTTGGTTTGTTGTTCCTCCTTTGGAAGGCCAGACGCTGTGGGACGGTGGGCACACCTGTCCTCATCTGGGTTCTACTCATTGCCTATCCCAGGAAGGGGCTTAGTGCCCTTGATCAAACAGAAACGAAATAAACAAAATAAAATGGCTCAGTGTACTTTCTCGGGATTTAAAATTTTGTGTTCACGTCGTTTTTAAAAGTTCCCCCTTTACTCCCATCCCCACCCCCGCTCCCCTTATCGTTAACTGCAGAGGTTAAAAAAGGGTATCTCTGATAGGCTTTTGAAATCTACTCATTGCCAGGCCCTCTGACACACCAACCTGCCTGCAGTTCATGCGGAAGGCTAGCTAATAGAAAAGGAAGGCCTTAGTTTGTGATTTCCAGTCCACCCTTGGGAAAAGGTGCTTGTTTTATTAGAAAATGCTCAGCTTTCCTGTCTGATGTAGCAGAATGACTGCCATGGTGGAAATTTCTGTCCATATAGGAAGGACCAAGCAGTATGTGAAAGAGCTATTTTGGAAGGAGAGGATCTTCTGATATCTGCCAAGTCTTGTATATATTTTTAAAAAGTGTAGGAGGAGCGAGAGAATTTAGATCAGATCTGACTGAGTGGATGCCTGGCCTTGGGCTGGTTGCTGCTAAATCATAATTAATTAAAGTTTTTCAGTGTTTTAGACAAGAATTGTTCTAAGCACTCAGTATGTTTAAACATTTATTCTTCACAACAAACTAAGGAAGTGGTACTCTTACTACAGTCTCCTTGAGAACTTTGAAGAACAGGGAGGTTATTGCGCAAGGTCCAGCAGCAATAAACATGGAGCCAGGATTCTGACATAAGTGCTTCCTCCTGTTTTCAATTACTTTCCTATTTTAAGCCTGTGGCTTCATGTTCTTTTCTGTTCATCTAGTTAAATAGTAATCACTGAGTGTGTGCTAAAGGTCAGCCACTCTTCTAGGTGATGGGGACATCTGGGGGAACAAGCCAAATTGCCCTGGAAGTTTGCATTCTTTATATATAGTAACACACATCAAAGCCTCTGTCCAAAAGTAGGAGATAATAAATTAACTTTAATGTACATGAAAATCTCCTGTGGATTAATGCCCTATTCTGTTCTCAAAGTTTCTGTTATAGGTTTGGAGTATTGCTTAGAATATGGATTTTTAGCAAGACCCTCAGTAATTCTGATGCTTGTGGTCCATGGACAGCATTGTGAGAAACATTACCAAAAATCTGCATAGATAAACTCTGGGAGTTTTTTGCTGCTTTCAAGTGGCAATAACAACACTGTACTCTCCTTCCTTGCAGGAATATTGGGGAATTCCATTGAAGGTGTCTGTACTCTGAGGGAAGGGTAGTGTAAACCACAAGGTTTGTTGCTTTAAATCGTTTTCTTGCCATTGGGTTTGGGTGAAGGCTTAGAGTGGGATGGGGAATGGGGAAAACCTATTTGGTGAGGAATCAGACAGACTCACCCTTTATATAACACCTGAATTTCTAGATGTCAAAAAGTTATGTATTAATGCATAAAAGAATATTAAGAGCAAATGCTAAGTAAATTAAACTTCAAAGAGATAGTCTAAAAAGAATATAAAACGGAGAAACAGGCAGCTTCGCCAGGTTAGTGATGTCTGCTGTGCTGTAATATCTCCAAGTGCCTAATAGGCTGATAAGGGTGCTAAAGTGAACCTGTTTACTTCCTCTCTGAACGCCTACCACACGTACAAATATACAGGCCAGTGAGCTGTAGCTAAGCAATTTCTATCCCTGGAGTCTGAAAGTGATGGCAGACACTATGCCCTGGGAGGGTCAAAAGAAGCCTGTCATTGGCAGCCCAATCTCCAGGGGCCAGGGCCTCGCACTGTGCCCGTTAGATTCAGAACTTATTTTAAATCCTTATGCTACAGTATGACTCTCAGTTATTCTAGGGTCCCTGCCTTTAGAAGGTTTATGCTCCACTGGCACGCTTCTGCCTTTAATTTATACTCATGCTAGTATTTTATAGCTTTCTTCTCCTATTAGATCTCAAATTCTTGATTTAAAAACAGGTCTACCAAATGATTTTTTACTTGTGAGAAAGTAACAAGCAGTCCTGCTGGGAGCCGGGCCAAGTTGGGCCCAACTGAACATAATCAACGCTCACAGAATGTAAACATGGTCAACGTTAGGGGCACTCTGTGAGCAGAAACAAGGCCACTATAAAACCATAAAAAAGGTTCAACATCCCCCTCTTATGGCCAACCTAAGTGACTATCGCTGCTTTACCAATGACGCGTGTAGTCTACTCCTGCTTTAATTCTCTCATTTCCTAGATAAAAATTCACCAAGGTGACCTTTCTCAGAGCTGCCCCATTTCTTGACAACAGCAAATCCAGCACAGCTCCTACTTCCTTAAAATCATCTAGCTCAAGTCTAAATCCTATGAGAAGCCCCTCCCAGCTCCACATAGCGAAATGTCTCGTAATTTCTCAAGGGCACACTCTTACTTGCTGCAGCAAGATAAATAAACCTAACTTCATTTTTTTAGTATAGGCGTGTTCCGACCGGTCTTTGGTTACTGGGATTTAAATTGGCCAATTTGGAAAGCAAACAGTGCCATGCCCCCAACTGAAACAGGGCCATATGTTGGGGAGGGATGGGTGGATAGTGAGGGGGACAAAGTGGGGCCAGAATGGACTTGTAGTCATTGGTTACAAACAGCTGTAGGTGGCTCCAGCCTTAGGAAATGAATCAATGCATCTATTGAATCAATACATTAATCAGATAAAGCATTAATAGAGTTTCACTTTTAAAAGTTAGGAAATGCAGAGGGCTGTGCAAAGTGGAGTGATAAAGAAGAACTTTTCTGTTTCATCATCTTAGCTACAGTTTGCCTTCTTGATCTGGTTCTAAAGTGAATGGGACACTCCGTTCTATAGGAGTCCTTGGTACACTGGCGGATTAAGAGCTGACTGTTGCCTCTGGTAACAGAATTCACAATTCAGACAACAGTCTTTCTTTCAGCAAGGATTCTTAGGCCCACTTACTCTTATTGGGTCCGTTGGTAAATAAATTTGTCCAGACAATTCTTTTCTTCTTTAGAAATAAATGAGCCTGCCATGTTATGACAGGTTGTGCTCACTCACACATCAGTTTCATCAGGAAATAGGTTAGCGGTGGTTCTTAACTATGGCTGTTCGTGAAGCTCAGGCCTCTCCTGATACTAATAAATCAGATTAGGGAGTTGGGAGAGGTGCAGATAGGAGTACTTTTTAAACCACTGTGTCTGAAATGATTAACAGACCACCAGATAATAGAGCTTATTTATTGTTTGCCAGATATGCACCCACCATGACTAACTATGCTATTCTTAAGTAAATGCAAGAATTCCTATTTCTAGGAATTTACAATCAGGTTAGGGAGACAAAACTAATAGATATGAAACAGCCATATTTTTCAATTTGTGAATGAGACTGAACTACTTCATTACTTTTCAAACTTGATTGTACGTTGGAATTACCGTGGGGGGTGTAAAAATAAATGATAGTATTATCTGGCCCGCACCAAAAAATTTTGACTTAATTTGGGGGCAGCTTGGGGCAGTGGCAAGTTTAAAAATATCTTCCCAGATGGTTTTAACAAGCCACCAAATATGAGAACCACTGAATTAGATTATCTTTAAGGCTATGACACTAAAGAAAGAAAAATTAAAAATAAAATTTATATTAGGGACAGTTAGTTTTTGTTTTGTTTTTGAGGAAGTTTAGCCCTGAACTAACTGCTGCCAATCCTCTTTTTGCTGAGGAAGACTGGCCCTGAGCTAACATCCGTGCCCATCTCCCTCTACTTTCTATGTGGCATGCCTACCACAGCATGGCTTTTGCCAAGCGGTGCCACATCCGCACCGGGATCTGAACTGGCAAAGCCTGGGCTGCTGAAGCGGAACATGCGAACTTAACCGCTGTGCCACTGGGCCGGCCCTGGGGACAATTAGTAAAACAAAAAAAATTAAAGAAATCTAGTAAAGGGAAGATAATGGGTAAGAGCTAGAGTAGTTGAGAAAAGCTTTACAGAATAAGTGGAATTCTATCTGTATTGGTTTGTATACTTTGGTTGGAAGTTCTAGAAACCCAACTGCTGTGGACCGAATTGTGTCCCCCTCAAAAATCATATGTTGAAGCCCTAATCCCCAATATGTCTATAGCAGGAAATAAAGTCTTTAGGAGGTAATTAAAGTTAAATGAAGTCATACGGGTGGGGCCCTAATCTGATAGGACTATGGCCTTATTCTCTCTCTCTCTTGTTCTCTGCCATGTGAGGACATAGCCAGAAGATAGCCATTTGCAACTCAGGAAAAGAACTCTAGCCAGAGCCCAACCATGCTGGCCCCCTGATCTCAGCCTTCCAGCCTCCAGAACAGAAATAAATTTCTGTTGTTAAGCTGCCCAGTCTATGGTATTTTGTTATGGTAGCCTGAGCTAGCTAATACACCAACTCTGTGTGTATGTGTGTGTGTGTGTGTGTGTGAGGAAGATTGGCCCTGAGCTAACATCTGTGCCATTCTTTCTCTTTTTGCTTGAATCTTCCTCCTTTTGCTTGAGCAAGTTACACCCTGACCTAACATCTGTGCCAATCTTCCTCTATTTTGCATGTGGGGCACCGCTACAGCATGGCATGATGAGTGGTGTGTAGGTCTGCATCTGGGATCCAAACCTGCGAACCCCAGGCCACTGAAGTGGAGCATGCGAACTTAATCACTACACTAGTGGTCCAGCCCCATACACTAACTCTTAACTAGTTTAAGGAAAATAAGCTCTATCATAAGGATATTAGGAACTCACAGATTTGTTGGGAAAGTGTGAGTCCCAGACTTTAAAATAGGTAAAATTAAAGCAATTGCAGAGAGATGGGAAGTTGGTACTACCTAAACAGATTCCATTGCTGGGCTGAATGAACTCCAACTCTCTCACTTATCCTTGTGACACTTACTCAGGAGTCAAACTCCACCTCAGAAGTATCTAACTGGCTGAGTTTATGCAACCTGCTTACCCCTTAACAATACAGAAAGTAAAAAGGAAGATTTAGTTGGAAAAGCCCCTGGGAACCCCCTTGCATCTGTAATGGAAGAGCAACCAGCTGGACTTACCACCTAACAAAATGGTACAATAGGGAGAGGTAATATTCCCAAAAAGAAGTCAGGGTGTTGTTAAGAAGAGGTTAAAAAGCCCTCACTAATGTTACCACACTAAGTATTATAAGTAGAACTTGGACATGGAAGTGATGAATAGGGTATTCTGGGTAAGGAAACATTATGAGCAATGGTGCAATGGTAAATATGGAAGCATACGTAGAGAATGGTTTTGCCCTTCACATTTCTCTTCTCACAAAGTCTGAAATACTCTCCATGATTTTATCCATTCCCATGGCTTCAAATGAAACCTGTAAACTGATGATTCTCAAATGTATATCTCTATGATAGACCATGATGCTTATGTCTAAACTTGAGGTAGCTTATATTATTGTATCAAATGATGGTCCTCTTCCTGAAAGAGGATCATATTTCCTGGGTGTCTATCACATGACTTGCAATTCTCCCTCTATGGGAGTATACTTCCCTACCCCATTGATGTTGACTTTGGCCATGTGACTTGCTTCTGCTTATAGGATGTAAACAGATGTGACATTGGTTGCATCTGAGCTGAAACATGAGGAGTCATTGCCAGGTTGTCTCTGGGCATGCCCCAGGTTAGGGCTGCTGTCTCGGCTGTGATCCGAGAATGAAGACAACACATAGAAAAGAGCTGAGTAGAATCCAGCAGAGCTGCAGCAGATGATGAGTATTCTAAGCAAGAAATAAACTTTTGTTATCACAAACCAATGAAATTTGGGTGCAGCCACTATGGAAAACAGTATGGAGAGTCCTCAAAAAGTTAAGATCTACCATATGATCCAGCTATTCCACTGCTGGGTATTTATACAAGGAACATGGACACATAAATGTGTAAAGATACATGCACCCCTGTGTTCACTGCAGCCTTATTCACAATAGCCAAGACTTGGAAGCAACCTAGGTGCCCATCAAGGGAGGAATGGATGAAGATGTAGTAATATATACACGATGGAATACTACTCAGCCATAAAGAAAGATGAAATCCAGCCATTTGTGACAACATGGATAGACCTTGATGGTATTATGCTAAGTGAAATAAGTCAGAGGGAGAAAGTCAAATACTGTATGATCTCACTCATAAGTAGAAGACAAAAACAACGACAAACACATAGAAACAGAGATTGGATTGGTGGTCATCAGAGGGTAAGAGGGTAAGGAGGAGGGTGGAAGGGGAGATTAGGCACATGAGTGTGGTGAAGGATGGTAATTAGTCTTTGGGTGGTGAACATGATGTAATCTACCCAGAAATCAAAATATAAAGATGTACACCTGAAATTTATATAATGTTATAAACCAATGTTACTGCAATAAAAAAAAAAAAAAGAAAAAAGAAATTTGGGGGTTGCTTCTTATGTGGGGGACTGGAATTGGCCACCCCAAGATATATCTCTCCGGCATGAGGATTATTTTGGGCCAGTTACTTTTAAAAACTGCCGACATGAGAGAAACTCTGAAAAGCAGAATTTACTAACCCTTTGTTAAAAGACATTTATGTTTGTAAAGGAAATCTCCATCTGTAAATGTGTCTCCCTGTCTGTACCAGGGAGAAGTGAGGATGACCTTTCTCTAGAAACTCTTATCAGTGGGGAAGGCAAGGACTTCAATCTGCATAATAACTTTACCTTTGTTTACTGTGCCTTTCTGGTGATCTCCCATAACTGGCTCCCCCCACCCTCAACATCCTCTTTTGTCTTTAGCTGAGGATGGTATTTAAGGTAAGAGCTTCTGCCATTTTGGTGAGTTGCTCAGTTTGCCTGAGCCTCTCCCATGTATACATTTTATAAAGCTTTGTTTAATTTTCTCCTGTTACTCTGCCTCATGTGGGTTTAATTCATTGTCCAGCCAGAAGGACCCAGAGCAGGTAGAGGAAATGTTTTCCTCCCCTAGACTTACCACAGTCCAACCTAATGAAAAATGTTTCTGTTCAATTTTTTGTGGACACCTCTTCTGAATGTTCCATGCTCACTATAAACCCAAAATACCTAAAGGTGAACTTATCATTTTTTCTCCTAAATCTGCCCCCTCTTTATTTGTTCCTTATCTCAAAGATGAGTATGATTGGCAATTCTATTATCTTTCCTTTCTCTTGATGGCTACTTATCTTCATATCTACTATTTAACCAAGTGTGGCAGACGCCACTTCCTTAATATACATATATATATTTTTTCCTGTCTGTCTCTTGCTCTCTAATCCCTTCAGCTACAAAAATGGTGTCAGACTCTTAGGCATGGCAGAAAAGGTCTTCATAAGCCTACCCCAGCCTGTCACTGTACATAGTGGAATGAATGAATTGAAGAAGGAACAAACAAGCTGCCTAAATAAACACAAAGTGCAGGTTTGAGAACAGTGCGAGGGTAGTCTATAGAACTAAAATCCAGCCTGATTATGGATGGATCTTGAACAAGCCTTTTAAAAGAGATTTTAATCATATTTCCTTTGACAACTAAGGTTCTCATGACCTGGAAAACTCAGACACTGGAAAAGAAAATCAACACTGGACTGAGTCAGGAGACTCTGACGGGCCTCGTTATCTTGGGCAAGTCTCCCAATGTCTGTAAACCTATGTTCTCATCTGCAAGGTAGACATAATACTTGTCCTGCATGCTTCCTAGGGCTGTTGTGGAGATCAAATGGAACAATACTTCTGGTAACACTTTGAAAACTACGAAGCCTGCAAAATATTTTTTTAACTTAATTTTAAAGTTCATCATTAGTTTTTAGAACTGGGAACTCAAAGAGGAGTTTTTAATGAGATCCTCAGGGAAAGATGCAGTAATCAAGGGCTCGAGCTAGAAAATGAGAACCAGACTCATAATCTTGGGATAGAGGAGCAAATATTGGTAGGTATAAATTGGGGAAAAAAGAGCAAGAGTGGGACTGTGGCAATCCTGTGAATATTGAGCAATTTAGCCCAGCGGCCTGATGTAAAATGGAAACTGGGGCAAATTTTTTAAAAAGCGATCTTTGTCTTCAGTTTTGAGTGACCAATAAGTTCTTGGGAGAAGAAAAAAAGGGCTTAGTTTACCTAACATGTGGCCCTAAGACTAACCTGCTCTACATATTTTCTGAATGAAACGTGAGCATGTTGTCTTTTCATTCCATAGAGAAGTGGTGGCCCCTAAATGATGTTAGCCAGACACTTGGAAATCTAGGGGTTAAAAGACAAAGAATACTAGGTTTGCCAGGTAACTTCAAGGGATGACTCATGTAGCACTCTGAGTACTGGCTGCTCAGGTAAGAGTTTTAAATTGTAATTCAGTGCCAACTGTCTGCATTATCCAGAGTTTTAAAGTCTAGTCATCATCACCATTCTCTCCTGTCAGAGTCCAGGATTTAAGAACCAGCTTTCTCATTGTGTATGAGTAAGCAACTTATTAAACAGGAAGTTGAATCATTAGTAAATGAGTCAGCATTTAATGATGATAATAAAGAACAAGTGTTCCTTCCCTACATCCATCTTGAGCATAAACAAAAGTTGACCTGTTCAACAGCAGCACGTAGCATTATTCTAGAGATGATTTGATCTTGACTTAATATGGGTGAATCAATGTTTATTAAATATTTCAAATAAAATAAAACTCAGATTAGTAGAATAAAGGTCATGATCTTAATACCCAATCTTGATTAGGTTATAATAAAAAATTGTAAGGGGGCAAGGCAATTTTTCTTCCCATTATATTACTATATTAATCAATGTACATGTGATCAGGTTAGGAATATGACAGCTGTGGAAATCCTCAAAAACATTTTACAGCCACAGAGACTTCATTCCCCAAATATCTAGCTGTTATAATGCGCTACGTTACATCAACAAAGCCCAGAGTGGGTGGAAAATACTGAGTGTCTCGTTTAGCAAGTCTGCAAACAAGTTGATCCAGAATGTCGATGAATTCAAAGAAATTGTTCATAGTAATCCCTCTTTATCTCTTATACATACTTCATAATTCACCCCTCAAGGGCAAGGCTTGGACAAAATGGTATAGCAGGTTGAGTTGGTCGTTAGTAACCCCACTGCCTATCTCTACTCCCCCCTCTTTCTCAACTCTTGTATTAAGGACAATCTTATGTTATTTTCTTATTTTCAATACCATAAATTCATAGAATTTATTGAATTCATAGACAGGCATAGAATTTAGTCATTCACTTTAATACTCCTGATAGCAATATTTTCCTCTGACCACATTTTGTGTCTCTTTTACCTTTTCTCTGTGCTTTCTCCCCCTCCTTGCTCTATTTTTTTTTTTTTTTTTTTGTCTTTTATGCAATTCCTTGCTTGCTTCCTAATATTATATAGGGCAGATTTTAAGAGTGTGAGTGGTGGATCCAAACTCCTGGATTTAATTCCTACCCCTACCACATACTAGGTGCAGACATTAGGTAGCATACTCACCCTTTCTTTGCCTTAGTTTACTCATCTGAAAAGTGGGGGTAAGAATAGCACCAATCCTACAGGGTTGTTGTTGGGATTATGTGAGTTCATGCATGTAAAGTCCCTAGAACAGAACCCACCACAGTCTTCTCTTCTGGGATGAGTGAAGGCAGGGATTTTTGTCCGTCTTGCTGACTGCAATGGAACTATCACTGTTCCATCCCCAGTCCTAGAACAGAGCCTGACTCCATGGTTGAATTAATCAAGTTTCTGTTTCTACCGTGTTTCTCTTTCAGTGTTTTCTCTGGAGCCCTGTTTCCTCTCTCTTTCCTCCTTGAGTCTCCTTTGTTTCTACTTCTGCATTCTTTGCCTCTCAGGTTTCCATCATCTATTGCTGACCTAAATTGTCTCCTTTGTCTGGGTTTAAGGTTTTTGAATAGAGTAAAACATCGCAAATTCAATATTTCTTAATAATTATTAGTTATGGGGTTACCAATGAGAAGATAAAGAAGAAATCCTTACTCACAGAAAAGTGAGAATAAAATATCATTTTAAATATAATGTTTTATATTAAATTTGTGGTAACGTTTGTCATTTGTGCACAGTTTGAGCTACTTGTAAATCTGCCACTTTTTTAACCATACTTTTACTTCGATTCAAACATAAAAACAGTTGAAAGAGTAGTATAATAAACTGCTTTGTACCCTTCACCTGGATTCACTAATATTAATATTTTATCATATTTGATCTCTCTCTGTCTCTCCCACCACACACATGCACACACAAAATTGTATATACATCCCTTCACTAGGAAACTAATGGAAATTGTTACAGATATCATACTCTAACATTGAATACGTCCCCATGCATCTTAAAAATTAAATTTCTATGTAACCACATTACCAGTATCATACCTAAAAAAATTAACAGTAATTCAATATTCTCATTTAATATAGAGGCCACATTTAATTTTTACCTATGGTCCCTAAATTGTGTATTTTGGATTTTATTCCCCTGATCTAGAATTCAATAAAGGTTCATAAGCTGCAGTTGGTTAAGTCTCTTTAGTTTCTTATAATCTAGAATGAAGCACTCATATCTTTTTTTTTCCCGTGACACTGACTTTTTTAAAGAGTTCAGGCCATTTGTCTGATAGAATGCTCCACATTTTGGATTTTTCTGAGTGTTTCCTTTATGATTAGATTTAGGTTAAGTTTTGGTAAGAATTCTCCATGGGTGATCTATTGCGCTTCTCATCACATCATATCAGAAGGCACATGGTGTTAGACTGTCCCACTATTGCTCATGCTGAGCTTGATAACTTGGTTAAGATGGTGACCACTAGACATCTCCATGATAAAGGTACATTTCACCCTTTACAATTAATAAGCAATCTTTAGGATGAGAATTTGACTCTATGTTATTATCTTGTTTCCCAACAGCCATTCTTATTACTACAAGTTCCCCATTGTGTGGATGTATCATAATTCATTCAACTAGACACTTAAGGATGGGAATTTAGGTTGTTTCCAGAAGTTTGCTATTACAAATAACGTCAGATGAATAACCTTCTGAAAACATTTGTTTTATATTTATGGATGAATCTTCAGGATAAATTCCTTAAAGTATAATTGCTTGAATAAATGCATATGTATTTTATTAGATATTACAAAATTCCCCTCACTGGAGTTATAACATTTCCTGCTCCTATTATCAATGTATGAGTATGCCTGTTGTCTACGACTTCATCAACCTTGTGTTTGAATGTTTTTATTTTTGCCAATCTGATCGGTGAGAAATGGTATCGCGTAAAAGTTTAGCGGCATTTTTCTCTTAAGGGAAGTTAAGCGTTTTTTCATATGTTTAAGGGCCATTGTTTGTTTTTCTGTGAACTAACCGGGTCTCTTGCCCACTTTTCTATTGAGTTAGTATTTTTTCTCCTCTCAATTTTAAAGGTTCTTTATATTTTACAGAAATATAAATTTATTTCTGATATAACTTGAAATAGTTTCTCCTAGATTGTCATTTGTATTTTGACTCTAGCTATGGTGCACGTGTACATATATTTATTTATCAAACAAAAGGTTTTCTTTTATTACTCCTGAATTGGGAGTTTCTGAATTTGGAAAGGTTTTCCTCATGTCCAGGTTATAAAGGAAGTAAACCATGTTTTCTTCTGGTATTTGCATGACTTCTTTTCTTTTTAAAGGTATTTATTTATTGATTGATTGATTACTTTGGAGTTTATTCTGGCATAGGGTGTGAGGTACAACTCCAATTTTATTTTACTTTTTTCAAATTGCTATCCAGTTGTCTCATTGCCATTTATTTAAAATTCCTCTTTTACTCCAGTGATTTGAAATGCCACTTTGATCTTATTTTAAACTTTCCTGGGTATTTGTTTAATTATTACTGGGCCTTTTTTTTTCTGTCTCATTGTTCTACATAATCATGTACCATTACAATACTTTAAATTATATAATCTTTATAGTATGTTTTGCTATTGGTGGGGTTAATTTCCCATTTTACTCTTTTTTTTTTTTCAGAATTTGTATTGCTATTCTTAAGCATTTGTTTTCCATACAAACCCTAGAATAAACTTGTCTAGCCCCAGGAATATACTGAAAGGAAACAGTGCAAAATGCAGCAAAAATTCTAATGAAACAATTAGAAGTAATTCAAGTGCTCTCTCTTTGGGAAATACTCTAGAACTAAAGTCTGACATCTAGTGGTCACTTTAGTAACTGCATGGTACTAACTAAACGTCTGATAGTCTTCCTATATTATAAGCAATGCCTTTTGACAGTGTTTAAAACCTAGAGCATATTTTGCCTTGGAAAAACGAAGATCTGTTAGCGGAAGAGAAAGTGGTACATAAATTAATAAGAAGAGTAGCCAGATGTTAGCTATTCTTATTCATAATTGTTTAAATCACAAGAGTAGGGATAAGGGGAAGTGAAAAAATTCTATTGAGAAAAAGTTCGTTCAGGAAGTGAACAAAATTGGAACAGGGCTGGGAGCATAGGGCACACCAGCACTGCTGAGGTAGGAGGGGTCAAGAAAAGCGGAGAGGCTGGGAGTGGCTACCTTCCCTCTTTTATCTCATTCTTCAGGTACAGTAAGGGAAGGGCCAAGATCAGAAAAAGCAAAGTACCGGCAATTGCGTTTTATAGTTGGAGCCAAGATTTCTATCAGAGATTGAGAAACTTAGGCTATTAGAAACTTGGTTAAAGGGAACAAGGCTGTTAATTCTAGTTACACTGATATAGAAAAACCCCTCCATCTGTATTTTATATATCTACTATTTTCATTTTCGCCGCTGAAATCACTTTACTTTTTAAATCATTTTAATGAAACTAGGGGCCAAACTTGCTTTAACTATACTCAGTTGGTTGTTTGCAAAAGCAGTTGGATAATGCATTACTGAAGCCCACCCTATATAGATAACATCTCTGATGTTTGCCTCACCATGGTAATGAGTGCTTAAGCAGTTTTTCAGGGACCAAGAGTCCACTCCTGGTCCAGTTCAGGCTGGTTAAGACCACCAACTCATCAACTGGGCCTGCATGAAATGCCCAACAGGTGACCCTTTGACGTCAGGGGGCTGAGAACTCCACCCTCAGGGCATGCTAACACCACCATTTTGTGAACGTGTCCTATGAAGAGCCAGGAAATTGGACTGCACTTGCACAGATCATCGAATACCCCAATTATCCTTACCTCCAATCATCTCTCCCCACCCTTCAGACCACCGTGCCCCTTTATCCCATGAATATCTCTAATCCCCATTTTCAGGGAGGCAGATTTGAGACTTGTTCTCCTGTTTCCTTGCTTGGCTGCCTTGTGAATATACCCTTTCTCTGCTGTGAACTCATTGTCTTGATGATTGGCATGCCCTGCGACAGGCAAAACAAGCCTGGTTTGGTAACATTAATGCAAACATCCCAGGCTAGAAGGAAGAAATCATCTTTGTACTTGGCGCTCTGCTATTCCACCTGCTGTGTTTTACTTGCAGGTTTTATTTTTGCCCTGCCCCTAGTGTTTACTGAGCTTAGAGATAGTGAATACAAAACTGTAGGTGTTATCATGGGCAACTTAAAGAAATTTAATTCATAGTTATTTCATGCTCTTTCCCAAAATCCAAATCACCAAAAAAAACTTAGTGGTTAAACATGCAAAATGAATAGGATTAAACTTGTATTATTAGATGAGATTCTGTTCTAGAGGATGTTCAAATGTCCCCCAAAATTGCACTGCCTTATCCTGTTCCCAAAGTTCAAGCAGACTGAATTCTCTGTTTTCCTCTATCTTTCCCCTTTGTAGGCCTGAGGCAGAATGAATATTCATTCTTGCAAATAACACAGACACTTGCAAAACCTAGTCAACATCCACCCAGAGCAAACAAGACAAGTACACACCTCAGGAGAGCTGACCATCTTACCTGCACTGGTTCCTCTCATCATCATATCCAGCCATGGCCACACCGTGAAATACTTGCTACCACTTGCCAAAGTCTTCTGCCTTCCCAGTAAAAGCCATTAGGCAGCTCTCCAAACTATCTATCTATCTGCTTCCTTACAGTTGAATTTTAAATAGATGATACATACTTTTCTATAATTGCTTTGCACTGCTTTGCATTTAGTATTATCATGTACATCCCTTCCATGTCAGCAATCATAATCTTCTAGTGTTCTGTAAGAGTTCCATTGAATGGTTCTGCTATACTTAATCAGTGAGTTACTTAAAATACTTAGTATATTTTTTATCTTTACAAACAATTCTGTAATGAACATTCTTTTATATAAATCTTTGCATACTTGCTATTATATCAGTAGGATAAATTTTAAAAAGTGAAACTGTTGGGTCAAAGGAGTATGCCATTTTTCCCCCCAGATTCCAGGCTTGTTTTCTGTTAATGGGTATTTCATATTGCAGTGTAACATACATACAGAAAAGTGAATAAATCATAATTGTATAGCTTGATGAGCTTTCACAAAGTGAAAACACCTGTGTAGCCCAACCAGGTCAAGAATCAGCATATTACCAGAAACCAGAAGCTACTTTCATGCTCTCTTCTGGTTGCTATACTTCTGAAGGGTAACTATTTCCTGACTTCTAAGGCTCTAGATTAGTTTTGCCTGGTTTTGAACTTTATGTAAATGGAATCATACAGCGTGTATTCTTGTTTATTGCTTCTTTTTGGTATATGTATTTAAAATATTTGATGATGCAATGGAAAATTTTCATTCCTTACATGTTCTTGACTTCTCATCATAATTTGACTCCGTTGACTGTCTCTCAATCTTGAAATTTTTCTTCTTTCTCTTCTATCATCTCCTGACTTTCCTCCTATCTTCTGGCTGCTCCTTCTCCTATTCCAGAGCCTTCGTCTTCACTCAACCTTAAATCTTTGATGTACTTAAAGTCCAGTTCTAGGCAATCTCAGGCAAATACATGGCTTCCGTTACTATCTATATGCCTATGACTCCTAAATTTATATCTCTATTGCAGACAACTTCTCTGAGACTCAAATATACAACTTGATTTCATCACTTGTATATTTTGAAACTCAACATCCCAAAACTGAGCAAACAATCTCCTCTACTCTCAATTGTCCCAGATTTGGTGCTGTTCCAATGTTTCCTACCTCAGTGAAAAATACCACCAGCCATGGGTTTCACAACATAGAAACCTAGGAGTCATCTTTGATATTTCTCTCTCATCGTTCCATGCAGTCACGAAGTCCTGACAACTTTTCCTCTTAAATAGCTTTGGTAATAGTTGACTTCTCACCATTATTATTGCAAGCATTCAAATCCAAGCTAAACTTGGATCATCTCTTACTTAGACTATTGCAAATAGCCTCCCAACTGATTTCCAAACAGATTAATACTCTGCTTAAAACTCTTCAACGGTTTGTATATTACACTGAAGAAGTTCCTTAAATCAGCCTTAAGGCCCTCTGCTGATCTAGTTCCGTCTTCCTCCTTAAATCTCTCACTTGTTTCCTTGCCTTTCTCCGCTTACTCCAAAATTTGCTCTATACCATTCCTTAAAAGGGTCAGAAACAGAGTTGAAAGTTGAGCAATGAAATCCAACATGGTTATCTAGAAGATAAAAGTAAAAAAATAATGTCATAGGTGCAATTTGGTGGGTAAAAAGCATCTTTTTTTCCTTCTTAAAACTTCAAAATATATAGTCCATTGTTGTGGTGGGGGTGGAGATGGAAAATTCCGAAAGCAATGAGATAAAGGAATAATTGCCCCAAAGAGTTCCAAGCTGCTTAAGAGGCCAACTAGCATAATAACAGTACAGGCTTCAAATCTGACAAACTCAGGTTCTGATCATGACTTGGCCACTTAAAATCTGCATCACTTTCGGTGAGTCATACCACTCTGAGCCAGACTTCCTGCAATAAGACAATACCTTACCCTTTACAAGGAATAAATTATATATACACTTAGTATTTGGCACAATTATTAGCACCTACTTAATTTTTAAATAAATGGCAGGCATATGATTACAAGGAAGAAAAGAAGGCTATAATATTATTGCTACCTACCAGGCAGGAGTAACCCATGCTTAACCAATGCTAAAGATAATGAGTATCCCGAGGGCAGAAACACATTCTCCCTAGAGCTCTATGAACTCCCCTTACTGGTGCTCTTCCCTCTACACCAAGGATGTTTCTACGTAACCACCGGCTCAGGACGACCTAAACAATTCACTCCCAAGAAGTGATCTTTTTATTAAAATGAAGCTTTCCTTCAGCCAGTTTTTTGACTTTTCTCAGTATAAACACCTAAAACTTGGATTTCCTCTTATCTTTGTAGTTGGGATTTTGTGACCTCCACTGGGATAAGAAACTAATATTTTCTATATGGCTGAGTAACTATGCAGACTAGACAAATCCAACCATTGTGTTTGTGCCCGCTTCTACTGCAAACGCAAGAACACAGCTCTTCCTTTACTGTTCTCAGAAGATACACAAGCAATTTGAACTCAAATTAAGAAACACTGACAAGGATAAAAGACTAACGAAAGTACTGTTTTATTTAAGCATTTAAATTTTGTTTACAAAAAAGATACATGGTTTAGTGAAAAGAATAGATTGAAATCTAAATGACAACATTCTGGCTCAGCCTCCAGGGCTGATTATCTACATAATCTTTTTCTTTTTTTGAGGAAGATTAGCCCTGAGCTACCATCCGTGCCCATCTTCCTCTACTTTATATGTGGGACGCCTGCCACAGCATGGCTTGCCAAGCTGTGCAAAGGTCTGCACCCAGGATCCGAACCAGTGAACCCCAGGCCGCTGAAGTGGAATGTGCAGACTTAACCCCTGTGCCACCAGGCTGGCCCCCTACACAATCTTGAAAAAGTCATTATGTTCCCTGGTCCTCAAACTCTTCATATGTAATAAGAGAATTAAAGTTTATTATCTTATCAAAATTTATGAGTATATACATATGCATATAGAAAATATGAAAGGAATGTACATATACATGGGTATATGTTAAGTATGTAAGTACAGTGGCCCTATGTGTCTGTGGGTTTTGTATCCGCAGATTCAGCCAACCGTGGGGAAACTGTTTTCATTGCACTACACCATTTTATACAAAGGACTGGAGCATCTGCGGATTTTAGCACCCCAAGAGTTCCTGGAACCAATCCCCCACCAATACAGAGGGATGACTAGAGTCTATACGTGCATTAGCAGATCCACATTCACACCTATATATGCATCTTTAGCTTCTTATGAGAAAGTAGATTACAAACAGAGGCTGGAATCGGTGATAGGTAAGATGGTCCAATCCTATGCCGACATCATGTGTTTCTAACATTTAAAATGCCCATATCCTCCATCTGAGGCAACTGAGCAGTGGGAACTTGTCAGCAATGCAAATTCTCAGGCCCTACCCCAGACTTACCAAATCAGGGACTGTGGGGGAGAGGCCCAGCCAATTGTGTTGCAACCTGCCCTCCAGGTGAGTCTAAAGTGCACTAAAATGTGACAACCACTGCAATCAGACGTTCTCAGGGAGTAACTACCAGCCAGTCATAGGCAGAAGTGGAGAGCCAGTAACTAGAGGAGAAAAAGCCTGATATTCTACAGAGAACTCGGGTAGAGGCAGTAGGGACCGAGTTTGGGCAGACACAGCATGGGCGAGCACAGGGAGTGTTACTTATGGTAGGAGGGAAGCGGTGTGACTGTGAGAATGCAGAGCAGAAGAAGCCCAAGCAGCAATCATAAAGCAGTTCATTTGTTCTCATGCAGTCACATCTGCTATGTGCTAAGAGCTGCTGGCTTTAGAATCGTTTTCCTGCAGTGGATCCCAAGAAAGATCATTATCCTCTCTTCTCAGCCACAGCTACCTCTGACTGCCCCAGTTATTACTGTGCAAACCTGAGATGGGGAGAGTAAAGGCTCAGGCTGATCCGGCATGTTTTCTCCAGACCCTTTTCAACAACCCAAGATTCTCCTGATTGCAGTTTTAGTTTTCCCCTTCTTGGCAGCTAAGGAATGTGTGTATGTTTAGTGAAAGGACAAAAATTCTTAGTGTTTTATGGGCTAGAGGTGAACTTGGCCAGAGAAAGTTGCAGGGGTGAGAATGAGCCGATGAAAACGACAAGGCAAGAACTCAGCATGGACACTCTTCAGGAGGCTTATGGATGCCACGTTGTCATCCAGGACATTGCCCTGAGAGGGGAATCCTCGGCTCTGTAACTTCCTGGCCAGTGTGAGTGCCACCAGCCGGCTATAACCTTTCCTGCGATGCTCTGGCAGGGTATAGCCATGGCACATGGTGGCAAACTGGTCTGTGAGAGACCAAGAGACTGGGTCTCCCTTGTCATCACGGACACACACACTGGGGAAGCAGGAGATGAGGTTGGCGATGTATTGGAGACACTGTTCATTGCCACCCCGCGACCAAGTCCGGTTGAGTAGATCAGCATCAGCAACACTCAGGTAGGTTAGTCGTGGGGAAGACCCCATTCTAGAAGAAAATGCCATGAGAAGAAATATGAACTTGGGATCGTGCGACTACAAACAAGTACTTCTCTTTTATGCTAATTCAAACTGAGAAACCATCGCAGGGATAGTGCCTAGCCAATACCTAAGCATTTTCAATGTTAGAATCCATCACTCCCACTTATAAACATCTTTCAGGGTTTCACTTCTGATAGTACAAAATACTCATTATGCCATATTTAAGTCTTCTCTTCTAAGTTCATGCCCATTTGTTATTGTCTTCAGTATAGATCAAGGCAAGTATTTCATTTTCCTGTAAAACAATTCTAAGACTTGCTCTTAAGTCCCGAGTCTGTTGACACCCTTTCTGAATCCTTGAAGAAGTCTAGATCCTTGGGCCCTAATCTTCTCCTTGGTTAAAACAAAAAAAAAGTTTTAAGATAGAACTTCTATCTTTATGCATCCATGCCCAGAAAAGAAATACAAATTGCTTAACGTTCCAGGCACATGGAGAGACTCAAGAAATGCTAGTTCTTCCAGATCTGCCCTGAAAAGGTCTGCAAAAAGGTCTAAAAGCCCATGGTGTTAAGACAAAGATAGGAATTGGTACAATTTCTAAGAACTGAGATGGATTACTTAGTTGAAAGCCTATGGGGCTGGTTGTGCTTCAAAATTTGCTTTCACTCTTAAAGTTATCGATATTGTGAGACCATCCCCAGCGACTGTTAAGAGACTGGTAAGGTCATTCTTGCTTTGATCTTCTTTATGAAGTACCAGTTTGTGTTTTCTTTTTATTAGTGGTTCGGCAGTTTTAGCTCACATTCCAGGCATATTATGGGCTCTGGCACTGAATCAATCATCTAACCACTAAGCTGGGGGAAAGATAAATAAATACAAGCAATAACTGGCTTAATAGCATTTTTAACTTAATTTTTGAAAATGAAATTTAGAGGCTGGCCCTGCAGCCTAGCGATACAGTTCAGCACGCTCCACTTCCACCACCAGGGTTCAGTTCCTGGGTGTGGATTCACACCACTCAGTAGCGGCCAAGTCGAGGCATCGACTCGTATATAACTAGAGGAAGATTGGCACAGATGTTAGCTCTGGGCAAATCTTCCTCAGCAAAAAAACAAAAAAAAGAAAGAAAGGAAAAAAAAGAAAATGAACTTTAAAACAAGGGCAAAGAAGCCTCAGGCAAAAATGTCACTGCAAATAAAAACATTGCCAAGGCAAACGTTCTGGAGTAGTTATATTGGAGACTATGACCTTGTATCTGAAAGCCAAATATAAAATAAAATAGAGTGTACAAATTTGGCTAATCACTTAGGTGTTAAAGACATATTGTCTAACTTCCTACACAGAAGAGATCCATTCACATCAAAACCTGGTTTTTAAAGGACTGTCTGGGGATAGAGGACAATTTTAAATAACATCTCAGGGATATGACAGTGAGACCATGGGAAATTCAAACTCTAACGGACAAACAGCCTGGTTTCTTCAACATTAAGTAATATAAGAAATAAAATAGATGAAAGGGGAATCTATCAGTCAAAAGAAACTTAAAAGAGCTAGTAATCATATAATATACACAGCCATATAATATATATTATAATGTATGAACTTTATTTAGATAACCAGTAAATGACAGAGCAGGGACTCCACGGTAAGCAGAAAAGAAGAATGCAGAAACAAACTAACAAATGTTTTGGAGGATTGGATTCTGGAATCAGACTTCTTGGGACTACTTCCCACCTTTACACTTTACTCCTGTGTTTTACTTCAACTCGGGTCCAAAAAAGAAGAATAATAGTGCCACCTTACAGGTTGTGGAAAGGATTCAAGGGGTCATATATTTAAAACATTTACTGCCTGGCACGTGAGAGCTCAACATAAGTCAGTCACATGCCTTCCTCTCTGAAACAACAACAAACAGTAACAACAACCTTGGACTCAGACAATAGAGCTCATTAAGAATTTTGAGGGAGGAAGATACCAAGGAATTATTTCTCCATGCATACTGCGAAAATGCAGGACAGTGAGTTCATTTATTACTAGGGACAAAGACCCCGATTTGATTTTGCAGGAAATTATGAACAGTCAAGTACAGCAGAAAGGAATAAATGCACACTTAGACTCAATGGCCTAAACCCGAGACGCCTAAGTTACTGCTATTTGTACTTCCGTAGAGTAAGTCCTATCCCAAAGCAGAAACTCGGTTCACCTACAGGGAACTGGTGTCCGGCGGAGCTGAAACAGGCGGGAGGTGCACGGCCTTGAAGGAACTGAGCTTTACATCCAACCGCTTTGACTCGGCCACAGCCTTGGAAACACCATGTAACTCACTCTGCAGCCCTGTATGTGGAAACACGTAACGAAAAAGGGGGGCATTTTATTTGAAAACTCAAAAATGAAATTTGTTGCAGTATTTTTATCATCAATACCACCCCGTATTATCCTGACTGCTATGTATTTATACATGAATTATTACAGCTACTCTCTGTCTGATTTTCAAACTTTGGGTGGGATTTTCAACCTCCCCTCACGTTGTCCACCGTGATCATGATCGTCCATGGAAATTTCTGATGTGAATATCCCTTGGTAGTTTGGAATTTCTTGTGGGAATTTTGATTTTTCTGACTCCTCAGACTATTCTTAAGGGAAGGGACATTTTATAAGCTCTAAAAGTCTACAATCTACCATGCAGCTAGAAGTGTAAGAGAGCTTAGATTTATTTGGCGCAGCATTCTGACTTTAAAGACCCTCTGCCAGCCTCTTGCCTAAACGCACAGTACAGAAATATCAAGGTATAAATTTCATGTTGGTGAGATTTATCCTGAACTTAACTCAGCCACTCCCACCCATTTATCATAGCTATACTATATTTATATTACCCATAAATCTTTTTTCAGTACTTGTATACAAAGCACTGTAATGGGCACTGCTTCACACAGGGACATAAGAAGAGTCTGGTCTCTGTTTTGATAGAGCTGATGGCATGGGAGGTTAGCTTCTCTTTACTTAGAGCTGACTTGCTCTGCTTCTCCTAATCCCCATCTGCCCTATCCTTTCCGGTCTGGGTCCTGATGGATTGACTCCTCTAGAAATGGACTTTCCCACTTCCTTCCATATCTAATGGCTTGTTTCCTCCTCCCAGTAAGTCACTTGCTCTTGAAAAATACGTGAGTGGGAAGCAGTGTTGAACATAGTCAGATATCTGAGCTTTGGCTCCTTCCTCAGGGAGTTAAGTCTAAGAAAAGATAAGCAGGTCTTCAAGTTAATGCTATTAAAATTATAGATGCCGTGGCTAGCATCCCATATTATAACACTGAATTACATGTAAGTAATTAAAAAAACTATCTATGAGACATAGTTAGTGCTAACCAAGGGCTTTTGGAATTGTTCATGATTTGTGGATGTTATGGAAACAGCACTTTTTTAGGTGCTCTGATTAAGATTAGTAAAAATAATGGTGACTTCTTAGAAGCTATTCAGTATTCCAAGGAGATTACAGTTGTACAAGCTTACAGTCAGGAGACCCCTTCAGAAGCCATGGCTAATGCCTGCACTGACTTACGTGCTAAATGAGGAGCCCTTACCACTCCAGCTGTATTAGGTGCTACTCATTCACATCTGTCCCCATCAAACCTTCAGGAAGGATGATTGGGTCAATTTAGTTGACTATAACTGACTCACGACTATCAGCTCAGCCTTCCGAAAAAAAAAATATATTGACAATTACAGGGATATTCACTCCGCTTTTTTTTTTGAGGAAGATTAGCCCTGAGCTAGCATCTGCCACCAATCCCCCTCTTTTTGCTGAGGAAGACTGGCTTTGAGCTAACATCCATGCTCATCCTCCTCTACTTTATATTTGAGACGCCGACCACAGCATGGCATGCCAAGCGGTGCCAGGTCTGCACCTGGGATCCGAACTGATGAACCCCGAGCTGCCGAAGTGGAATGTGTACACTTAACCACTGCGCCACAGGGCCAGCCCCGGATGTTTGCTCCTTAATGATGCACTCAGGTGATTTGAGATAGTAGGCCCACAGCACCGAAATCCATCCAATTACTGTGATGATTTTTCACATCAAGGAAGAGATACACTCATTTCCACACTAAAGTAATATTGGTGGGAAAATTTTTCTACATTTGCTAAGTGAGTGGTAGGAGCATGTCTCACTTCTGACTGGCATAACTGGGGTAAATCAGCATAAATGGGGTAAATCTTAAAGGTGAGAGAGAGTTTAGAATTTCCTCCATAAGTTCTTTTTGAATATTTGCAAATGGATTTTATACAACATCCCAAGTCTTTAGGTTATGAATATGCATCAGTCATTGATTGGAGGTTGACAGAAGCTTCCCCTTGTGAGAGAGGTTCAGCTGTTTGTGGCTGAAAAAAAGTAACCAGACTTTATATTTCTAACAGGGGGATCCCTACCTTCCTGTAAATGATCAGAGAACTCATTTTGCTGGAACAGTTATTAACAGTAACTTCATTGCCTGTTCAACCCCCAATCATTATGAAAAGTTGAAAGAGTAAATGATACACTGAAGCTGAAACTGGCCATCCAAACTATTAGAAATCTTAATCTGCTTCTGTCTTGGCAAAAGTCCTTCCACTAGTATCAATGGCCACGCAGTTATCTCCCTGGAGCTCACATATACTCTTTCCCGAAAAATCCTTTCAGGAAATCCTATGCAGATCAGTTGATTATCTCTTTCCAGAATCATTTACTTCAGAAATAAGGAAAGGCTTACCTATTGGCTTAGACTTAGAGTTATTCTAAAAGGTTGTGATTGAAAAAGGTTAATAGTAATAAGGAAAAATATGCTGTGATACTCACTGATATCCATATCATGGTAACAGTGGGAAAAAACATGTCACTTAAAAGAAGCCCCACTTAAATGGCCCCTGCATACCCCAAAGGCCAAGCCTCATTAGGAGTAAAAAATGTGTTTTTACAAAACTATAACACCTAAATTGTAAATATATAAATGTATGTGTGTGTATATATATGTATAGTTGCGCATATGTGTATATATACCATACATGTGAAACATGTCATATCTATCTGATATGTATGACAAAAAGGAGAAAAAAAAAAAAAGACTGCTTAGTGCCTTGCACCTGACCTCACCTTGTATTTGAAAAACTTGTTCCCAGTTGATAACATCACATTCTTCCAACAGCCGTTGGTAAGCCCTAACATCCTTGTAGAACACAGCATAGGCATTAGTGTAATGGTCCAGGTTATCTGTCTCAGCCTAGGACAGAAGACATAATCATAAAAATATAAACATGTCCTCTAGGTAACTCAGATGCTAGCTAGATTAGACCCTGTTAGCTGTGCATGGCTAAATAATTTCCATTACCAAAATTAGCCACCTACAAACGATGGCTAAGTGGGAACGTGGCTGATAAACTGTAGTGAAGGAGAAGACAAATTTGGGGGCTTTTGCTTGATTATTTCTTCTGGTATTCGGGAGGTTTTAAGACATTCATTTCACATTTTTCTAGGATTTGGTTTATACAAATAAAAAGGGTATAACTCAATGAATCCATCTGCAAGAATCAAGTAGAACTCTCGGAACTTTCTTAACATGGTCAGGGCAGCACATCTTTGAACACTTGAGCCTCTCTTTGATCTCAGGGGTAGAATGGGGCAGATAATTGTCTTTGTCAGTCTTCTTCTATATTTACCCACATGACCAAAGACATCCATCACAAGGAATCACCAACCCAGTGGAATAACTAGTATGTACAAGTCTGTATGCTTCCTGCCTCTAGAGACTATGAAACACCAAAGAAACACTTCCATCGAACACACGCAGATTAGACATTTTCCATATGTCTGATAGTCCAAAGCCAGTCAAATTAGAAACGAACAGTGAAATATGCAGCTTGTTAAGTGCAGGTATATGGCAATGATGGTTATAATATCTCCTTAACCTATCTTTTCTTTCCAGTGGATGCCAACTCTTACTTTTTTGCCTTTCAAAACTGTACCTCTTTCTGCCGCCGGGTGATAACAGCTTTGAAGTCTGGCCATGAATCCAACACCACTTCCTTTTGGAAGGGATTCCCACGATTTATGTTCATCACTGCTCCATAAACCTGAGCCAGAACCCAGAGAGACAAGCCAATCTACTAACTGTTTCAGTTGCAGATGACCCTTTTCACTTCTTTTTCTACTCTAAAATTGTGGCCATGAGAGGAGAAATTACGAATATATACACACATGTAATAACATCCACACAAACTTCTCTCTTGTTATTTCATCAGTACACATGAAAACTGGTAAAAAGTCTATGAGGGCCTATGAAAAATCTCCCTAAACCTAGATTTTACCGTTCAACAGTGAGAGATACTAAATCAACAGGCTTACTAGATGGGTGCTTGGCACATGGGTCAGCAACAAATACTTCCTGAATGAATCAGAATCTTATGTATGGATTTAGGGCTCATACATCTTTTAAAAGTCCCATAATAATCTTTGTGCTCAGCTGCTGTTGAAGTTTATTATATTATCTGAAAATACCCTGTGAAGTACAAGTGTTCCTTCAACCCTGAATTACAATTAAACATCACTTAAGGGTAAAACAACTCCCTACCAAAAACAAAAAGCCCAAAACATCCCCCTGCATTTCAGATTTGATGGAGCAAGGCTCTGTCAATATTCCCTGAGGATCGTACCTACGTCTCATTCATTATTGCATCCATGGAGTCTGACATAGCTGATCAAATGCCTGTTGACTAAACATTACTGAAGTAATATTAGAATTCTGCTCTGTGGGCTTTCACATTTTTTCCTCTACTAAGAATCAAAGGTGTCTGTCCTGGGGCCAGCCTGTGGCCAAGTGGTTATGTTCCTGCGCTCTGCTTCGGTGGCCCAGGGTTTCACAGGTTTGGATCCTGGGCACAGACATGGCACAGCTCATCAGGTCACGCTGAGGCAGTGTCCCACATAGCACAACCAGTGGCACTCACAAGTAGAATCTACAACTATGTACTGGGGGGCTGTGAGGAGAAGAATGAAAAAAAAAAGGACATTGGCAACAGTTGTTACCTCGGGTGCCAATCTTTAAAAAAAAAAAAAAAAGTCTGTCCTACAAAACAACTTTCATATGTATGTGTGTACTTACAGAGAAGAGAAAGCTATGGTGGTAATGAGGACAGCTGAGATATAGGTCGGTATTCGTGGCAGCATTTTCATAAGAGCCAAAAACTGGAAACAATCTAAATGTCCATCAACAGTGGAAAAAATAAACTGTGGCATATGCATATTCCTACTATGGATTACAAAACAACAACATAATGTTGAGCAAAAGAAGCTAGATACAAAAAAGATACTTATCATTTGATCCAACTTATATTAAATTCAAAAACAGGCAACACTAAATTATGGCTTAAGAAGCCAGGATAGTGGATCCTTTGGGGAGAAGGGAAAGGTAGTGACGGAAGGGCACATTGCGGGGGAGAAGGAGTGGCATCTGAAATAATGTTCTTAACTGGAGTGGAGGTTACACAAATATTGCTCTGAAAATTCACTGAGCTACATAATTATGTTATGTGCACTTTCTAGTATGTGTTATACTTCAATGAAAAAAATTAAATTACAGGGGCATTGGGACCTATAGTTTTCTTTTTTTATCACTATCTTAATTCAAATCACTCGCCTCAATGCCTAGAACACTATCCAACTCTTCTGTCTTACCTCACTCCAATTTTCTCATAATGTATTTTTCCAAATTTAATCTGGCTGATACTATTGTGTAACATGGATCACACTTAGCGAAAATCCAAGAACTAAAGTAACCTGGAAGTGTCATGCTTGTTTCTGTTAATCATTAAATTCGGGGGCTGCTAATCTTACATACACAGAATACATTTATTAAAATGGTTTACATGAGGAAACCATATATCCTTATTCAAGAATGGAGCTTAAATATGATTGGAATGTTCAGAAGGTTAAAAGGAAAAATCTCTTTTCAATATTCAAACTCTGAAAGAAATAAAAAACATAACTTGTTTGTAAAAGATTTGGAACCATCTGAAAGATTTGGCATTGGTTGAAAACAAACAAACCCTTCCAATAGCTCTTATTAATTAATTAATTAATTAATTCAAAGAGTGAATGTTGAGAGGAGATAGGAAGTGGCTAGGGGGAGTAAAGATGCTGGAAAAATGAGCACTTAGAGCTTGTAAAGGAATTTGCGAGGATGTTTAATCACTTAACCACTAAGGTGAGATTATAAAATACATAGCTATAAATTCCAAAAAATGAAAGAGGGTGGACAACAATACTATCTTTTTATTTTCTAAAGGACTTAGTGTAACTGAAAGGCTGTTTTGAAAGTACGGTCAAAGATCCAAAGCCAGACATTACATAACAATGCAATCATTGAAGTAGCTTAAAGAGAAATTGGGAGTATCAAGTTAAGCAGCTATTAAAGAGAAGATTAAACAAGGAAGGCATCGGTTTGTACCTACATGTTTCCTTTCGTTAACTCTGACTTCAGATGGTGTTATGAGAGGCAAACATTTCGAAAGAACACTCAATTTGGAATCTGATTACCTGAATTTAAATCTGAACCCTAGCACCTAGAGATGGGGAAGTGGCTTAGTAATATCATCTATAAAATTATAATATAAATATCTGCCTATTCAGAGGTATTAACACTACTGAAGGGTTAGTATTACGGAGGTATTAATATTAGTTTTTATGATGCTCAAATGAGACAGTGTGAAAGATATTTTCAAAAATTATACTTACTATTCAGATCAAGTCAAGTAATCTGAATTCAGAAGTCTTTAAAAATAAGATCTGAACAGGTAGGGAATTAGTAACTATTATATAAAGCTTCCGTTTACCAATCAACAACAGTTTACTGAGTAATTATTATGAGCAAAGCCCCATGCCAAGCACTGTGGGAAGACTGAAAAAACTTCAACATCTATACCTGGGCATCTGGGAGCTAAACTGATGTGGGAAAAGCAATAGATATGAAATCAAAACAACCGAGATTTCAGTTCTGCTTCTTTACTTGCCATGTTATCTTCTTTAAGCTTCAATTTATTCATTTATAACATGGGTTAATAAACATGTTACGAAGTTGTTGGAAGAACAAAAAATTGCAATTCTATGTATGCTAGTGTACTATCCAAGTATAATATTTATAATCTAGGGGCCAATCATAATGTTGATGATTATAGCATCTTTTATGACCCTGTGAAGGTCACCGAAACCTTTTTAGTTCTCTCTGGCAAAAGAGTAAGCCAAACATTGTCACAGCAAAGTAGTCTACCATCTTATTCCACTTATTCGCCTCCGTGTCAGCATTCAAAACAGGAACATTTGGATCAGTGTCCATTTGGTTCTTTTTCAGCCATATGATCCCAAATTATCACTCAGATTTTCCCTACCACATATAGTTAAGCATGATCAATAGGCGAGATGACTAGATTTTAATCAACTCAGTGCTAGAGGACATTCTCTAGATTATCTTCATTCAAATTTTAGTGTGAATAAGGATTATCCAGGGTGTTGGAAAAATTACAGGTCCCTGGTCTGTCTTTAGAAATTATGATTCATTATCTCTCTTCTCGGTTATTAGCATGCCACTCACATTTTAACATCACTGTTTGTAGAGGTTTTTCTTTGCTCAAGAAACTCCGTCCTCAAAGACAATTCCATTACATTTTGCATTTTTTCTCCAAGTGCTTAAAATATTTCTAATCTTACATTTATTAGTAATCTTTGATTAATGTCATCTTCCACAGTAGCTCTGAGTTATCAGCATGCTCTCATGGACTTTTAGAAGACTCCACAAGTACAGGCTTGATGACTAACAAAGCCATTGAAAAAACTTCAAAAGTAAAGATCTTTAAATAAACAGAAAAAAACTTTATAATAACCCCTAAACTTCAGTTCCATTGTGTACCTAGACCATGTTCTTACCAGCAGTGCCACCCAATCTCTACTCTTCTGCCGCTTAAAAAATTTTAGAAATCAAATTTACCTTAGAAATACTCTAGTCCAGCATTACTTAAATTTTCCTAGGAGTCGTCTAGAGCTACTGGCAAAAAATATAAGTTTCTAGGGGCCGGCCTGGTGGCATAGTGGTTAAGTTCGCACATTCCACTTTGGCAGCCTGGGATTGGCAGATTTGGATCCTGGGTGCAGATCTACACATCACTCATCAAGCCATGCTGTGGTGGCATTCCACATACAAGATGGAGGAAGTTGGCACAGATGTCAGCTCAGGGACAATCTTCCTCAAGCAAAAAGAGAAGCTTGGCAACAGATGTTAGCTCAGGGCCAGTCTTCCTCACCAAAAAAATAAAAATAAACTAATTAAAAAAAATAACCTTCTGGCCCATATGCACAATCCATTGAATCAGTCTCTAGCAGGAGGGGACTGGGAAGCTGTATGTTTAACAAGTGATCACAAAGAACTTTATTATCAGAAAAATGTTGGAAACAGCCACAAGTCTGACAGTATTTCACAGATTAATAAAATTAAAAACAAGCAAAACTCTTAAATTTATAATACCTTGAGTGATTCAGGAAAGTGACTCTTCAACATTTTTTCCAGTATCAGTAACTTGGTAGAACAGCTTAGCACCAACATCTTCTCCAGAGCTCTAGCAATTCCACACCTAATCAAAAACTTGAAGGTATACGTTTAATTTTTGCCTGTTAACATTCGACTCTACCTTGGGATATCCTTGAAGACCTGTTTCCCCTGGGTGTAATTCTGGATGCCATTGCTTCCTCTGAAGACGGAAGGAGGAGGAAGATAGGGAGGCACTGGGCTAGGTAAATCAGAGGACACATGGAAATGGAGAGTGTTGCTGACCTAACCCTGGAAAGCTGTGAGTTTCTATGCTGGGTTAATCTTCCTATTATACACGTTCATTGTACCCTAAACTCTTCCTTCAGGACACAAGAACAGTTGTAATTTCATATTTCTTTGTGTTTTCTTTGATTTAAGTCTGTCTCAAGTAGCCTGTGAGCTGCATGAAGGAAGGGCCCACATGGGCTTTGCGCTCCACAGCATCCCCAGCACCCGCCACAGGGCCTGGCGCATAGTCACGGGCATCTAAGTAGTTGTTGAATGGTGATATGATGTTCGGAGTAAGAGTCTTAGGGTTAAGCAGAGAAACTTCTCAAGGACTTGAGTGGGTCAGGTGTCAGGTGGTTAAGAGGAGCAACTTGGAGAGAAAAAGATTGAAGATGAAGAAGCAGATGTAAGCAAAGGCTGAGGCTCATTTTAGGCAGATGAAATTAAGGAACGAAAACCAGCCTCAATGTACTGTACGTAACTTCATTCCTTCTAATGCAATTATATTTTCTACATTTGGGGGCTCCATCGCTCCTGCTTTCTGTTCCCAAGAAAACTTTTTTCCTCAACATTTCAATCAGGTCTTGAACGAATTAAAGAAAAAAATATTTTTTTCTATTCAATATAGTAGAGCTTATCCACTCACTCTTAGCAGCCAGGCGCTAGGACGCAAAGATAACTCAGCTGACACAAGAACCTGATGCTTCTAGGATTGAGGTGGGTCGTTCCTTTACAACACAATTTCCAGACAGAGAAAACTACTTGATTTCCTTATGTGACATCTCTGTGTGGCTATAAGATACTCAGAGTGGCATAGTGGTTAAGTTTATGTGCTCCATTTCGGTGGCCCAGGGTTCACAGGTTCAGCTCCCATGTGCAGACCTAGCACCACTTGTCAAGCCATGCTGTGGCAGCATCCCACATAAAATAGAGGAAGAATGGCACAGATGTTAGCTCAGCAACAATCTTCCTCAAGCCAAAAGAGGAAGATTGGCAACAGAAGTTAGCTCAGGGCCAATCTTCCTCACCAAAAAGAAAAAGAAAGAAAGAAAGAAAAAGAAACATCTACTCTAAAACTCTATCATACCATTTATGTGAGTTTAAGAAGCATGTTCCCTACAATCAAGCCCTGTGGGCTCCAGTTCACTGAGTGGTACACCTGATGTGTCTGTATTCTCTGCAGGAGTCAGAAGAGATACTAAGGGCCAAGTAGCACCTGAAAATCAGGCTTCTGGACCCTGGTACTCATACTCTGAGACAATATTAGGAACTGTGAACAGATCAAGTTTCCAGAGTTCAGGTTGAGCAAAGGAAGGAGAAGTGTAGTGATCATCTCTTCACCCTGTATCTGCTTGACTTTTCACTCACTTCATCTCTAAACAAAACTTTAACTTCTTAGGAGATCCTCATGTTAAACACATTCATTTATTCTAATTCAATATCTTTTCAGGGAAAATTAAATGAAATTATTTCAAAAGGAAGGCGATCATGTGTCTCTTATTACGTTTGATGTCTATAGATTTTTGTGTGTCCTAATACATAGCAAAGTAGCTGCTGCAAAGAGTAAGAATTCTAAGTATTTGTTGATGGTTTGTTTATTTATTGCCTGGTTTGTTCCCAAAAGGATCTAAAACCACTTATAAACATAGGTAAAATATATGAAGAAAAATTAATTTTAAATTAAAATTCAGGCAATGGGAAAAGGAGAGGTACAAAAGCAATCTGGAGTCAAGAGTGAGGTCCGTAGGGAAAGCCCATGGAGTGCAGTCCTACATATAAAGTTGATCCTCTTTGTTCATGGATTCCATATTTGTGAATTTACCTACTTGCTAAAATTTATTTGTAATCCCCCAAAATCAATACTGACTGTGCTTTTGCAATTGTTTGTGGACATGTGCTGAATAGTGAAAAATTTGAGTCTCCCAATGTCCACATTTTCAGCTGAAGTCAGAGAAGCTTTTTCTTCCAGATCTCATTCTGTAAACAAGTCCTATATGTGGTTTATTTAGTGCCATGGGTTTTTTTTTTTTTTTGGCATTTTTTGCCTTTTGTTGGTGATTTCACAGTTTAAAAATAGCCCCCAAGCATAGTGCTTAAGTGCCGTTTAGAGTTCCTGAGTGGAAAAAGCCTGCAATGTGCCTTATGGAGAAAATATGTGTGTAAGACAAGCTTCCTTCAGGCATAAGTTATAATGCTCTTGACTGTGGGTTCAATGATAATAAACCAACTATATATATTTAATAATATGTCTTTAAACACAAATACACATAATGTTTCCTGGGACTTTATTGAACATAACTACCGTGAACAATGAGAATCCACTGTACTTGCAGGAGGTGAGAGCCTATTTTTTACCCAAAGTTTTCTAGCAGCTAACATTGTAACTCTCTTGTTGAAGAGAAACAAACATGATTAGTTACAGGATTCAATTTGCCCATAAAATCATCCTTAGCTCTTTACCATATCATTTGCTTGACTTTCCCACTTGTACCATCTATAAATGAAATCCAGTTCCCTAACTTCTAAATAATCAAAACCCTCCTTGGTCTGGCTTCAAGATACCTTTCTAGACTAAGATGCTATTTCAACTCACAAATTACTCATGGTGGCAGATACTGGTGACATTAAAATGAGAGAGACATTTCTCCCATGGATCCACACAGAGAGGACACTATAATTAATGAACAACACTGGGCCATATCCTTTCAGTAAACAGTGATGAATTTCATAGGAGATGTTTCTTAAGGTTGGCGCCTGAGCTAGCAACTGTTGCCATTTTTTTTTTCCTGCTTTCTCTCCCCAAATTCCCCTAGTCCATAGTTGTATATTTTAGCTGTGGGCCTTTCTAGTTGTGGCATGTGGGACGCCGCCTCAGCATGACCTGAGGAGCAGTGCCATGTCCCCACCCAGGATCCGAACCAGCGGAATCCCTGGCCTCCGAAGGAGAGCGCGTGAACTTAATCACTGAGCCACGGGCCGGCCCCGGAGCTTTCTTTTATTAAATACAGATATACTTTTTACAGGACACAAAACAAAATGCAGAAGTTCTCAATGAAGCAGAAAATATTTTTTTAACACATTTTTGAATTATATTAGACAGTCATAATGACTACTTTTAACTCTGAAAGGTGCACCATCAGAATGTCATATCTTTATCACTCAATTATAAATTCCCCATAATTAATGTGTTCTAGAATTGGAGGGTAAAGTTTTGTAAATCCTTTAGCCAAATTGTTATCAACAATAGGGTCGCTAATTGAAGTCTTTTCCAAGGAAAATAACCATATTTATAAGTTTTAGGAACTAAAGTTTCTTTGCAGCATTTAGGCGTCCATCAGCACACAGCAAGATCCTAAAGTATTTTATTGATTAATATTAATCAGACAATGAAAACATGACACTCTCCTGGGAAGCTTTTAATTCTTATAAGATCTCTGTTTTTATGGTGTAATAAATCATTTATAATACAACGGTAGTTGTTTGTTAACAAGGGAAAAAAGTTCTTTGCTTTTAAAGTTCTTGATATCCAATGCTAGTAATTATTTTTCAGATGATGGGTTTTCTGTTAAGAGGGATTTCCCTCTTATCTGTTTCTCTAGTTGTGCCCATGTCACAATGCAAAGAATTTTATATTTTGTAATGCTTATTTCCCCATAACCCCCAAAACCCTAAAAAACCAAAAGCAAAAAGAAAATATCTTTTCCCCTAAACCTGATTAATTTATTCCTCCCATATGATGTCGAATTTCATCTCTCCTCTCTCTATTTCTTCCATTTCTTCTTGTGGTTATAACCAGTGATTTGAAATTTAATATTTTAATAAATAAATGCTTACCTGCTGCTGAGAGTTCAGTCTGAAACTGAGGCCTTCCACCGCGTGTCAGTGCAGCGGCTTGTTCTCCAGAAATAGTCAGTATTCTTCAAGCCTACTTCCCTAATTAGTCCTTAGTGAGAAAAGGAGGGAGAGGGGAAACTGTCCACACCTGTACAAAGGGAGGAGCTTATGATGTCAGGTGAAAATCGTCACATATACCACGCAAGTGTTTTCACCCCCTCTCCTCCTTCCTATCGCATTTAGTCTTAGGGTGTGAAAGCCAATGAAAACTAATGTTGATTTAGAGATGGACATTTTCTAGACGCAGAATCTATCTGTCAGGATCTTGTGGAAGGGAATAAAAAGGAATGGGACCCAGGTAAATGGGGTACGCTAAGAAAACAGTACAGCGGTACTGACCCCTTATATATATTTATCTATCCTGAAGAAAATGATTTTGCTGTCTTAAACTTCCAAGGCTGGAAGGGGGTAAGCGCTAAAGAGGAGACTTGTGGAATTGAGAGTATTTTTGAGAATTTTAATTCTTTTACTCTCTTCTTTTAAAGGAAAGGTCATTCAGAGTTTACTAGCTTCCTTCAAATGGCTGCAATTTCAAGCACCGTATAAGCATTTATGTGGGCATCTTGGCACACAACACGATATCTGAATAATAAAAGCACGAATGTCCCAACAGCTTATGGAGAGTGCTTCAGCTTGAATGTGGTCTCATGGGAGGATACTGTTTACCATCTTTATGTCTCATAAAGTCAAGATCAAATGAAGGGGTAAGTTAGGGCATTCTTGACTTGAAGATGTTGGTTTAAGTAATATAGTGGGTAGTTGGCAGTTGAAAATGACTGGAGAAATTGTATTAGATGACAATTACTGGATGAAAAAATGAGTATTTTTGATTTTGGCATATTGGTAACTTTTTTTTTTAAGATGTTACTGAGGGCAACATATAGCTGTGCATGGCCCTAAGGATCCTATATAAATCTAGTCTTTTCTAAGTATTATCTCAGGAAAATCACTTGAAAAAATGAACGGAAGCTGTTATTTGTAGAACAGAAACTGGATTAGATATGAAACACGATATCAGAAAAAATCTTCAAAAGTTCGGGGTCAAGTTATTTATGGACTGAGAGACATATAACTGTCTTCCCAGGTTTAGACTATACCCCGTTCCCAAGTGCATCCAAAACAGAAACTTCTATTGTTTTTTCAGAGTTCTTTGCTCCCTATAAAACATCACAACTAATTAAATAAAAATTTGCTTTTTGCCATAAGGAAAAATAACCAAAAAGGAAAAGCAAATTACTTTTCCAGGAAAACTGCACTGGTTGAAGGTAATTAAATTCAAAATACGTCCATCAAGCTGAGCCGAACTTTTAACTCTGAAACTAAAAGGAAAAAGAGAAAGAAGGGAGGGAAAAGAGGAGGTTACTAATGTAAGAAAATTTAAAGAGATTTTCTTTTATAAATCCTTGTGAACAAATCCATGATAGATATTATTGTGACACCTGGAGAAATAAATGGACTTGTACATTGTTGTAATAGGACTTACTCATTAGCTTCAGTAACTCCTTCTATTTGTAGCTTATCAGCAAATTCCTATGAAGTCAAAATTACAATTTTTTTTTTCACTTCCAAGTTCTATCACTCCCTCTTTGAGTGATCTTAAGACAGTCTCTTAGCCTCCTTGTGCCTCAGATTCTTCACCTGCAGGAAGATGATAGTGACTATTATGAGGTTTAATCCCCATAGGGTTGCTTTTAGGATTAAACTTTGGTATAAATGCATGAACAAATGTAATGGGCTTAGAATAGTGCCTGGCGCATAGCACACATCAATAAATGTCAGCCATTTCAATCGTCGTTATTATTGTTGTTAGACCTGTTGTCCCTTTTGAAAACCTACATTAATTTCAAGGATCTCCTTGGGGATGGAAATGGGGAGAAATTGGCTAAGGCATATTTGTTTCTGTTAGCTAAAAAATGAACAATTTCATTTTACAAAGTACTCTATAGTAGTTCTGTTGAATTTGAAAATCCTCTCTCCTCCATCTTCCCCTTCGTTCAGTTTTAACAACTATAATCAATCTTTGGAGACGGTTGCTACAGCAACTTCATAGCCTTGATAACAGGAGAGGTCACTTTAATGAGGAGAGCAACACCTAAGCCAAGAGAAAGTGGTTCTGTGGGGTTTAGTAGCAGAGAAATACACTCAGTGGCAGCAACTCTTAACAAGAAAAGCTCGTTAGAACACAAAAAGGGCTCAGTCACGTCAGACACAATAAAGCCCGAACGGGAGATTTAAATTTCTCTCTACGTTTGGTTTCCTTCTTCTCTCTCTTTTCCTCAAAGCTCAATATTTCTTGACAATGAATGAAACATGAGAGGATTTAGAAGACTTGTTTGGAAACTAAGCCAACTTGAGTTATTCAAATACACATTTTGACAGGCGCACCTGTATTTATTTTTGGTAAATAGAGAATGCCAGGAAATTCTGTCCAACCAAATAGAAGAAAGTAAATCCCTTAATTTTAGGTCCCAGTGCAGGTGTCTCATATTTAAACAAAACCTGTTTGTTAAATATATGCCCAACTGAGAGTTGGGAAAAGTGGAAGGGCTCCTGTAAGAATTTTAGATGACTGATGGTACACTAAGGCTCTGCCACCTATCTGTACAGGCTGCCTTCCCCAGTTACACTGGTTTGCCTGCCTTCCTTCAGCAGCATTACTGGCGACACATTTTCCTGTATGTTCAGCAACTTTCCCTTTTAACCTTTTTCAATCCGATATGTGAAAACATCTCATCATTTTAATTTGCATTTAAGTGATTAGTATAAGGTCGAACATCTTTCAAATACTTAATAACCATCTACGTCTCTTCCTTTGCCCATTTTCCTATTGGTAATCTATTTGTCACTGATATTTTGGAGCTCTTTATGAGTAAGGATATTATTTCTTTGATATATGTTGTAGATATTTTCTAGTCTGTGCTAGGTCTTTGGCTTTGTTTTTTTAAACCTTATTTTAAAAAGTTCAGTTGTATGTAATGATCTATCAATATTTTTCCTTTATGGGTTTTATCTTTGTTTATACGCATAATAGGGCTTTTGCTACACTGACATCAGCTATTCATTCGTAAGTTCTTTCTAGTTTCTATTTTTATATTTAATTTTACTTGGAATTTAATTGGCATAAAGTAGGAATATTAGCCACTATCCCTCCATCCCCATCTCCCAGTGTGGTTAGGTAATTTTCTCAAGACCATTTACTGAATAATGTATTTTTACTGCATTTTATTTGAAATGGTATCTTAATCATATGCTACAGGTTTACACTGTATATGCTCCATCCCAAAATATGTATTTTTTAGAATTTAGTTTCTGGCATTGGCATTTAGTCACTGGAGGAGTTATAATATAGCCAGCGTGGCCTGTGCGTGTGAGAACTTAGATGGGTTAGGATACTGCATAGGAGGACAGCCATCTGAATCACTGGGAACATGTGCAGATGAATTTTGAGTCTGTAAGTAACTCTTAAATTCTTCAGAGCATACCGAGATTCAGTCTTTGAAGAAAATATTGTGTATATTTTGGATTGCCTGCCACCTGCCAGAAGATACTATAGATCTCCCCAAATTAGATCGCATACTTTTCAAAGCTACAAGAGGGTAGTATGACCAGTTCACGCATGAAGAACTCACTTAGCAACAGTGGTAAGTAAAAATTCCGGTTGACGTCCAATGTTAATAGGTGATCTGAGAGAAACAGACTTTTAATGTAACTCCTCCCTCCCCACCGGAAGCTACTATAAACGTTACAATTAATGATAAAAATTAGTGAGTTGAGGCTCTATTAGTCACTCCAAGATGAAACTTTAAGTTTCCAAGTGAAGGGTTTTTAACTTTTTTTTGAGGAAGATGGCCCTGAGCTAACATCCATGCCCATCTTCCTCTACTTTGTATGTGGGATGCCTGCCACAGCATGGCTTGCCAAGCGGTGCCATGTCCGCACCTGGGATCCGAACCGGCGAACCCCAGGCCACCAAAGCGGAACATGTGAACTTAACCGCTGCGCCACTGGCCAGGCTAAGGGTTTTTAACTTTGAAGACATTTTGTAGTATCTTTTACTTTTAGTTGCTATGCCTGGCATGTAACAGGCAGTTCCGAAGTATAAGATAATGTCTTCTTTAAATGCTGTGCTACAGTTTTCCTTTCTTGAAGACTTTCTTTCCCTCTAAAATCCATTAATGTCCTCCTTGACCGTTATTTCCTTAGAGGATATTGCTTTTGACCCTTTTACTGAGCTGTCCAGGGTTCTCCATGATGTGTGGTCTCCCTAACAGCAACGAGCATGAAGCCCAACTTGTTTAACTGTGGCTGTGTTCCTGGCGGCCTCTGCCTGGAGGGTATTAGCAGAATCACGGTACCTTCTAAATTAACTGACACAACATTGTAGGTTAGACAGAGAAAGAATTAAATTGCAGTTATTTTATTTTACAAATAGATAAAAGCAACCTAGACAATATACTGTACTTGGTTAGAAATGATTTTTAATATATTTAAATGATAATTTATTCACATGTATATGCTTATTATCATAATGAGGAAAGGTTTAGAAAAGGTTTTTTGTTTGGTTTTTGTTTTAAGGGAATAAATGTGCTTAGGTTCCTTTTTAATAATTTTATGAAATAAAAGTATGCTTTGATGACAGTGGAAAATAAATATTCAACATCTATTCACTAACCCCACTAAAGAAATAAAATCTTCATGCTACCTCCAAGTTAAAGATATCTGGCAAATCTTAATTATGCCACAAGAAGTGTAGGGAGTTATGTAAAAGAGTAAAGGCATTTGGGGATTTCTCAAGTTCTAGATGACCAGACAGAAAATGCAAGTCATCAGCTAAATAATAATGACAGCAAGCACTTCTGTGTGTATGTACGAGGCACTAGAAACACTGCTCATACATTAAGTCACGCTATCACATTTCCTCTGCACCAACCAATAAATGAGCTCTACTCAGCCTTTAGAAACCATTAGGTTGTGGCTGTTCTCACTTTATGGTTTCAGGAAAATCAGTGGGGATGCAGCAACATAAACGTGAGTTCCTAGACTTGGAAACTGCTAAAACCAGAGATTTCAGGACTACATTAGATGCTAACAGTAGACCTACAGAGGCTAATTTTAAAGTGCACATCAGGAGAGAATAAATCCTCAAGAAGCCTCAGCCTCTGTAATATCATCGTAGGTTAACAGTTTTACAAATTCATAAACATTAAATGAATATGGAACAATCTAAACAACTCTTTAAGAGGCATCCAATCTCTTATAGGCTTCTTCGATGAAAGTTAACATGTTCTTCGTCGGGGATGAGTTATGGAGAACATCCAAGTCCTGCAGAAGAGCCTTCTGGTTTGGAATTAGAGTCAAAATTTCTTTCTGTGGGCACAATAGTATAATTAGTTAAAAAAATTCTTTTTTCACTGAGATATAATTGATGTATAACATTATATTAGTTTCAGGTATACAATACAATGATATGATATTTGTATATATTGCAAAATGATCACCACAATGTCTAGTTAACATCCATCACTACACAGTTAACACATTTTTTTCTTGTGATGAGAACTTTTAAGATTTACTCTCTCAGTAACTTTCAGATATGCAATACAGTATCATTAACTATAGTCACTATGTGTACATTACATCCCCATGACATATATTTTATAACTGATACTTTGTACCCTTTGACAACCTTCACCCATATAGTTAGTTTTTAACTTTTTATTATGAAAAATGTCAAATGTATGTTATTTAAAGGTATAATGAACCTCATGTACCCATCACTCAACTTCAGTAATCATCAACTCATTGCTATTCTTCTTTCAAATCTATTTTATTTTCTTTTCTTTTTTGAGAAAGATTAACTCTGAGCTAACATCTGCCGCCAATCATCCTCTTTTTGCTGAGGAAGACTGGCCCTGAGCTAACATCCATGCCCATCTTCCTCTACTTTATATGTGGGACGCCTACCACAGCATGGCTTGATAAGCAGTGCATAGGTGTGCACCAGGGATCCAAACCGGCAAACCCTGGGCTGCCAAAGCGGAGCATGGGAACTTAAGCGCTATGCTATCAGGCCAGCCCCCTATCTTATTCTGTTTTCCTTCTGACCGTTCCTGCCTCTTTCACCGTAGGTGGATAATAGATAGGAAAATTTTAAATTACTTTTTGAGAAAACATGAAGACTTTCTAACACTGTAAACATTTATACTACAATATCTACTAGGCTCCTTTGAAGAAAGATAAACTACCAGTGTACTATCTCCTACAAAGAAGATACAGTACTATTTTATGGAGAGTTATATGCTATTGTTAGAAGCACAAACAAAAGCAACTTTTAGAATTTACTTCCAGGAATTTATCCTACAGTTATGACTACACAAATGTGTAAAGATATATGTACAGGGAGTACTCATTATCTGTAATTGCAAAAGTTATTTATTCCATCAGTAATTCACAAATTATATTATGGTATATCCATACAATGGAATAGTAAACAGCTACTGACAAGATAAGACAGATCTACATGAACTGACAAAGAAAGATGTTTAAACTATACTGTCACGTGAGAAAAACAATTTTGCCTAAGAGTTTACATCACAGATTCCATCTGGTTAAAAAAAAAGGAATAGGATAGAATGTTTTTATACATGCAATTCATAAATGGTGATACCGTCAATATGGTAAACTGGTACTTACCTGAAGTGTGGGTGCTTTGAGACTCTTCTGAGAAAGTTCTGGAAGAGACAGTACCCCACTGCTCTCTATTTGAAACATCTAAAGTAGAAAAAGCAAGCTACAGATTACCTAAAAAGGCTGATTCCTCTCATCTTACTACACTCAAAGGTTGTCTTGAGAGAATCTAAGCATTAAACGTCACATCCAGAGTCTAGTGATACATTTTTCAACAATTACCTGTTTTACCTTCTCCTCCTCGTCCTCCACCCCACTTGTCAGAATTTGAATTTTGTTCTTCAGGCTCTCAATATCCCCAGTCATTGACTCTATGGTCTCTACTATTTTATCTATTTCTTCCTGAGACAGAAAGAGAAAGTTAATGTTTTAAATTAAACATATTATCAAATGAGACTCAAACAGATATTAATGTACATATATATATTTTAAAAACACCTCACATATTGAAAGACTTGTAGAAGAAATCAGTAAATTTATTTTCATTTTTCTTTTAAAAAACAGACTTCCTAGAAACTGATTTACCAAGATAATAATGCATTATGAAATTTAATTTCCCTGGAACAAGGAGATATACCCCATGTACATTTCCTCAAGAACTTCCTGAAGCTCCTAGTGTCAGAGATCTTGGAAGACCTGTGTGAATCCAGCAAAGCTGAAGCCCTGCTGGGCCTAAAATCCTGTGCTCTGCCTATTCCTCTCCACCCCCACCACACACCCCGGCAATCACTGATCTTTTTATTGTCACCAAGGTTTTGCCTTTTCCATAATGTCACGTAGTTGCAATCATACAGCATGTAGCCTTTTCAGATTGCCTTCTTTCACTTAATACTATGCATTTAAGGTCCCTCCATGTCTTTTCAGGGCTTGATAGTTCATTTCTTTTTAGCGCTAAATAACATTCAATTGTCTAGATGTGCCACAGTTTATTTATCCATTCATCTACTCAAGTACATCTGAGTTTTTCCCAGGTTTTGGTAATTATGAAAAGCTGCTACAAACACCCATATACAGGATCCTGTGTGGACACATTTTCAACACCTTTGGATAAACACCAAGGAGCATGATCGATGGATCGTGTGGCAAGAATATGTTTAGGTTTGTAAGAAACTGCCAAATCGTCTTCCAAAGCAGCTGGATCATATTGCATTCCCACCAGCGGTGTATGAGAATTCCTGTTGCTCCACATTCTTGTCAGCATTTGGTGTTCGTGTTCTGGATTTTGCCCATTCTAATAGGTGGGTATTAAGTCTCTCTTCATCTATAGTTTTCCACTCCAATTTTTTTGGTTCTTAACCAATTTGTGCAGGAAACTGGATAGTTTGCTCGGTAGAATTTCCCAGAGCCAGAGTTTTGCAGACGGCATTTGCTGGTCAAGTTTCACCTGTTCCCTCAGCCTTGAATTTCCTGTGAATTGGTTGTTTGATTTAGAGTGCTGTCCAATACAAATATAACGTAAACCACATGTATCAGTTTCTGGTGTCTGCCATAAGGAATTGCCATAAACTTGGTGGCTTAAAACAACAGAAATGTGTCCTCTTACAGTTGCAGAGGGCAGATGTCCGAAATGAAGGTGTTGGCAGGGCACTGCTCCCTCTAAAGGCTCCAGGGGAGCAGCCTCTCTTGCCCCTTCCAGCTTCCGATGGCCGTCGGCATTCCTTCGGCTGCATCCCTCCATTATCTGCATTTGTCTTCACAAGGCCTTTTCTCCCACGTCTTTGTGCCTCTTATAAGTCTTCCATGTTTCTGTTTCCTGAAGGACACCTGTCATTGGATTTAGGGCCCACCAAAGATAATCCAGGATGATCTCATCTTGAGACCCTTAACCTAATTACATCTGGGAAGACTCCCTTTCCAAATAAGGCCACTCACAGGTTCATATCTTTTTTGGGGCCACCATTCAACCCACTACAGAAGGGAATGAATAACAGCACTGAATGAAGAAAAGAGGTAAAGAAGGAGTAAAATTTACCTGGTCCATTGCTTTGGGTATTCCTATCATACCTATGCTGTCCCTTTGCCTAACTTTTATATTTGTCATTTTTTCTCAATACCTTTACACAATGTCTTTCTTTTAATTAAAATTTTCTCATTTTACTTTGTATTTATTGTAAGCATTACCTGCTATGCTAATTTGCTTTAGTGCTCCTTCTAATTTAATCTGCATATCTGAAAAGTTTTTCCTTTTATTTCTAATATTTTCCTGAATTCTGTAACTTCCTTTTTTAGTATTTATGATACCGATTTTATGAGTTTTTCCCCATGCTTTCTATTGTTTTTCTGAATGTCTTTCAGGTCACTTGAGAAATTAGGCTGGTGTTCAACGTTTTGTGAACACATATTTTTGGCATGCTTTTCTTATCTGTAGGAATGTTATTTTTTGTCCTTATTCTTTTATTTTCTTGTGCTAATTCTGTGAAATTCTATGGCTCTGATTTTATGATGAGTTCGAGAGAGATTAAAAAACTATGCTCCAGCAGTTCGTATATCATCTTCTCAGAATCTCTGAGACTTGTTCACCACTGCCTTTTCTCTATCACCATCACTGACTGGGAATACAATGAATGTGTTGTTGAACACACAATTCTGTTACTGATTTAGCTGATACACATTTTGGAAAGTCACACTGGCAATAACTCTACGCTTCAGTGGGAAAAAGCAGTGATTCTAAGTAAGGCATGCAGGAGAAAACTAATGGATACATACGAAATCTACAAACCCCTAGTTCAAAGACTCTCTTATGCCAATGAAGAACTGTTATGCCCAAAATACCAATAGCACTTCCATCGAGTAACTGGCTGTCAAGCAAACCATAGCCTGTTGTGGTATAAGAAATATATATTGGGTCTTCATCCCCAGTTCCTGGCACAGAGCTTCTAAAACCCTTGTAACCTCATGAGTGATAGAGGTGATAGGAGCATATTTTGTTATAACATTTGCTTTTTTGTACTGGTTCCTGGCACAGAGCTTCCAAAACTCTTAGAATTTTCTGAGTGACTGGAGTGGGAGGAGCATCTTTTGTTATTCATAAGTCCTTTTTCAATCATACCTGCGTTTATGCTAATGATGGCTCACTAATGGATGACTCCTAGTGGACGGAGGCTGGCTGCCAGCGCAACCAATCATGTCATTAGAGGGTTGGAACTTTCAGCCCCACTGCTTGATCTCTGAGAAGGGGAGATAGGCTGGAAATTTAGTGAATGATCGATTATGCTGATGTGAGGAAGCGTCCGTAAAAACTCTAAACAATGGGGTTCTGAGAGCTTTCAGGTTGATGAACACACTGAGGTGCTGTGAGGGTGGCATGCTTGAGAGGCATGGAAGCTCTGAGTCCCTTCCCAAACACCTTGCCCTATGCATCTCTTCTGTTTGGCTGTTCTTCAGTTGTATCCTTTATAATAAATCAGTAATAGTAAGTAAAGTGCTTTCCTGAGTTCTGTGAACTGTTCTAGGAAACTATCGAACCGGAGAAGGGCTCAAAGGTACCCCCAATTTACACTTGGTTAGTCACAAGTATAGGAGGCTCAGATTTGCAACTGGCATCTGAAGTATTGGGCAGTCTTGTGGGACTGAGCCCTTAACCTATGGGGTCTGTGCTAAGGCGAGTAGTTAGTGTCAGAATTGAATTAAATTGTAGGACATCCAGCTGGTGTCCATAGAGAATTGGAGAATTGCTTGATGTGGAACATCCACACATTTGGTGTCAGAACTGTTGTGAGTACAGAAAAAGTTTTTTCCACTTAACTATATTTATGTTTTTGGAGCATAAAATTGAAGGTTCAATTTTAGCTGTAAAACAGAAATGCCTCCCAGTATTACAAAAATCACATAATCATTTACTAATTAATTTCAAGTGACTTATGGAAATGTTAAATGTTAAAATAACATTTACCATTATTATACTTTAAAACCTTTTAAAATAACCTTAAAAAAAAAGTCAAGGGGGCTGGTCCCGTGGCCGAGTGGTTAAGTTCACATGCTCTGATGCAGGAGGCCCAGTGTTTCGTTGGTTTGAATCCTGGGCTCAGACATGGCACTGCTCATCAAACCATGCCGAGGCAGCGTTCCACAGGCCACAACTAGAAGGACCCACAACGAAGAATATACAACTATGTACTGGGGGGCTTTGGGGAGAAAAAGGTAAAACATAAAATCTTTAAAAAAAAAAAAAAAAGTCAAACTCATAGAAGTAGAGAGTAGGAAAGTGGTTACCAGGGGCTGGGGGTGACAGAAATAGGTAGAGGTTGGTAAAAGGGTACACCCTTTCAGCTATAAGATGAAGAAGGTCTGAGGAGCTAATGTATAACGTGGTGACTACAGTTGATAACAGTTATCGTATAACTGAAATTTGCTAAGAGTCGAACTTAAGTGTTTTTACCAAAAAAAATAAAATAAAATAATGTGAGGTGATGCATGTGCTAATTAACTAGATGGGGGAACCTTTTCACAATGTATACATATATCAAATCACCACAATGTACACTTAAACATCTCTTACAATTTGATTTGCCAATTATACCTCAATAAAGCTGAAATTAAAAAAAAATAACTTACATTAATGTCATCCAACTGTTCATTAAATGGAACTAGTGCCAGTACTAAAAATATATCCTTGAAAAGTACTAACATTGGGATGAAAATTAAAAATAATCCCACACTATGAAGAACCCTACTAATTTACAACATATGTAGATTTGTTGCTCAGAAACTAATCCTTCCAATATCATTCCCAGTCATGTGAAAAACTTGAATGAATTATTTGTGAATTTTGAATTATTAGAAATGCTTGCATAAACTACTACCACCTTGTATTTACTGAATTGCTACCAAACACCTAAGCAACACATCTATAAACTACTTTGACATGGCTAAGGGATATATGGGCCAATCTGTTTTAGTTTTTTAAACTTATTTAAGAAGCCCCTGAAGGTTGTTTTTCTTAATTGTTCAAGTATCCACTAAATAAAAGCCTGAAGTTAATCATGACAGCTAGGGCCGGCCCGATGGCGCAGCGGTTAAGTTCGCACATTCTGCTTAGGTGGCCCGGGGTTCACCGGTTTGGATCCCGAGTGCGGACATGGCAACGCTTGGCAAGCCATGCTGTGGTAGGCATCCCACATATAAAGTAGAGGAAGACAGGCATGGATGTGAGCTCAGGGCCAGTCTTCCTTAACAAACAGAAGAGGATTGGTGGCAGATGTTAGCCCAGGACTAATTGTCCTCAAAAAAAAAAAAAGAAAAAATGACAGCTAATGTTATCTCCCATTATCTTCCACAGGATAATGATGAAGAATCATGCTCTGAAGTCAGACTGATTAAGGTCTGCATCACAACTTTAGGCAGTTCGTCTAAAGTTCAGCTAGAAATGTCAATATGTCTCTTTTTCACATTTGTAAAATGGGGACAATATAGCACAGACCTCTTTAAATCACTGTAAGGATGAAGGGATATAACTATAAAGTTCATAGAATAGTGCTTTGAACACAGAAAACCCTCATTAGGTTAGCTATAATAAAAATAACAATAATGGTGATTGTGTTCTTCTTGTCAATAAAGTACTATATACAAGACGGAAAAACCACTATGTTTTGAAATCCTATAGCATTTAGTGACAAGTTCCTATCATCTGATAATCAAAAATACTAAGATAGTTCAGTTATAGTTAAAGTCTGATAAAAAAAAAAGAGACTGCTATTTAATCACTAATATATTAGAAATACTTTCAACTTTAGAAGCCCAAAGTTAAGGCAATGGTTTTGCTTTCATTTAAAAAAAAAGAGTTTAATGAAAAACCTGGTTCAAGATCTAGTACTCTTACTAGGAGGATAGATGATAATTTAAAAAACGTTTTGGTCTCTTCTCCTCCCCCTCTCTGTGGACTCACTGTTCAAATGCCATACCTGCAATAATGCCAGACCTTCTTCATTAGCTCTGTGCTGCGCCCTTTCCGTTTTCAGCAGACTTGACACATTAGTTAAATCTTTCGGCTTTTTGGGAGGGACTTTCAAGGTTTCAAAGACTTGTAGCAATCTTAGGGAGAGAATAAAAGCATAATTATTATTTTTGAGTACCATTAGTATTATTTTTGCTTTACTGAATTGTTTTGAAATATTGCTGTCATCTTTTTTTCTGCCCTCATATTCCAAAGGGCTATAGGATTCTTTATTAACAGTGGCTAACCTTAGCAGTAAATCTCCCAACAAAAGCCCTCACAAATCTTCATTTAACCTTTCAACTTATTAAGATTTACCTCAAATCATGGGGCACTTAAGGAAAAGTTTCTATTTTACACACTTACCAATTATTTATTTATATACATTTTAAAGTAAAAATTTCCTTGTATCTTCTAAATGTGTTTCCTAGACTATTACAGCACATAAGTCTATCATTTATTGTGAATTGCTGAGTAAGAGATAGAGCAGTACTCTGTAAGTCTTAACTTTAACGCTGGACTCTAAATCTGTTGTTTTAGAGAACGTGTCCAATAAAAGAGAACTTCTCCACCAGTTACTCTAACTTAATGATTTCAAAGAAAACTGAGTCCCATAGAATTTAAGGCAAATAAAACACAAAGATTAAAGTGCTTTATTCTATAGTACTATCAACATGCATAGTATTCAATATTAAAGTTAAAAAATCCTCCTTCAAATTTGGGTTGATTAGATCACCATCAGAAACAGACCTACTTCTGCCCTCACTTCTAGCAGAGAGCAAGATAGCTTTCCTAGATATGATTTTTGAATTCCATGAAGAAGAAATCAAGGAAGGAAATCTAAATTTCATTGCTTCTACCTAATAGCAGCATCTTTGGGTAATAAAAAGTTCTACTACTTAAGATTTGCAGGCACTTTGTGGAACAAATAGTGGAACACAAGACTCACCTTCCTGGGATCTTATTCAAAATATTTATTTTTGTATAGAAAAAAGTTGACAGTATAAAATTGACAAATCATAATTATCAATAAACTGCTGGGGGAAAACTTCAGTGTTCCAGAAAATCAGCATTAGGCTAACACATTTAAGCACAAGAACCTGTCTGTATACGTCTTCCCAAGAGGAACAGGTTTTTTGATTTCTTAACTAAAATAAAGATTCCATTTATGAAGTTTCTTCTAAAAGTTTATTACATCAATTCTGTAGAAGGGTCATTCACTGTTTCAAAAGTTCTAAACAGTGGTTAGATTTCCAGGATTCTTACAAAATCTGATTAAACTACAAGAGTAACATGAATATATCTTACTATATCAACACCACCTGATCACCATTTATAACATTTGCTCTATAGGGCAGACTTTTCCAAAGTATGTTCTTCTAGAAACTGCAGTGGCTAACCATTTTGTTTGACTAGGAACCCTGTCTGTCTGACTATGGGGGTAGGCATATGACCCAGTCTACATAAATCATAACAGCTCTTGCCACAAAAGCAGTTCAAAGATAGGCGCATCATCTAAGCTGGGCCAAACGGAGTCTATCTCTTAGAATTTTCTAACTGAAGCTAAAAGGAAAAGAGTTTTCTTTTTCCTTTCTTCACAAGGCTGAAAAGATAAATAAGGAGCTTCCTATATCTACAGTTCTAATTTGTTGAGGACAACTTGTCTAAATGAAAGATGCCAAGATGCAGACATAGGCAGAGATGAGACTAATATATGAAAGAGACCTCTTGTGGTAAATATCAATTTGGGAGAAACGAGGTTAAACAAAATGAAATATATTTATTTACTGCAGGACTTTTGATACACTAATGTGCCTAAACATAATTCACTATATATCACTTTTATTCATAGAGTATCTTTAAGAACAAGGGTTCCAGATATACTGTGAGAAATACTGCTAGAGGAAAATTTATTCAGAGATCCAATTAGAATCAATTTGCTAAGGCTGTACTCTGCTATATCGGTAGAAGGGAAAGTATCTTGAGTATTGTTACTTTGGGAACTAAAGAAAGTGAGTTGTGAAAGCAAAACTGAGGAGACCAACAGGCAGTCTTTGAAATGTATATCTTGATGGCTTCTACATGATGAAGAGACAGCCTATATGTTGAACAGAATTTAATATTTTTTGATGATCCAGAGTAATCACTGTGAAGAACAGCTATTACATACTGTAATATTCTTATTACACACTAAACATGACTATTTGTTCTATATCCACAAACTTCCACCCTCCACCCATCCTATCCCATTCCATCCTTTCGATTTTGCTACTATCATTGAGAATTAAAGTAAACAGAATTTGTGCTCAGACCTCCCAAGAATAAAGTACTTGGTCATAAACATTTCCAGGCAAATCTGAAACTAAGATGGAGAACATTCTTCTATGAAAGGAAAAGCTGTGCAAATACTAGAAAAAAGCAGTCACTAAAAATCACTGGCAGTGGTAAGACTTTTAAGAACACTTGAAAAGAAATCTCCCTTTGTGACTTGCCACAAGATGAAGAGCAGTAATATCCTGGAAAATTACACTTGTGGCTTGTGCAAATAATGTAGTACAATATGAAACGAATGAAAAACACAGTGAGAGGATAAACATCAGATAAGAGTAGTGAACTGTTAACTTCTATAATCGTTCAAAATGAAGTTCAAGGGAGTTAAAGTTGACAAAATATTTTTCAAGTCCCAATACAGAAAAGTGAACTGTGGAAGTAGGCGTTTGTGATTTTCAGATTCTTCTTTATAAATTCTTTTAAAACATAACTTACTTCAGAATCACATGCAGCAGCAGTTTAGGGAAGTATATTCCCTAATTGTTCATCTCTTTAAAAGAACAACAACAAAAAAGCAAAAACCCAAAACAGAAAAGTTCTATATTATACAAATGCCTGTTCTGACAACATAGAAACAGGTTAGACTTTTACAAATTATGTTTTAACCATTTTCTATTGCAAAACTGTATTACCTTTTCTTTAGGAAGTTAAGATGATATTGAACTTGTTCATTTTTTATAACTTTATTACTCAAAATTGCTCTAGAAAAGAAAAAAAAGGGATTGAATAAATATTAGTTTGAAACACAACTAATATAATCTGTCTACTTTTTCTCTTTAATTTCTTTCAAGTGCCCCTTCCTTACTAGCCAGGCAGAATCAATCACTTTTCCTTTTACAGTAAATGTTTTTTAAGCAGAGGTATAATCAAAGTTTTTTTTATCACATTATATTGTCATAAATAATTTGTATGCCTGACTCTTCTAATGGATTCAGCTCCTTGGTGGCAGAATCTGTCTTATCTTCTTTGTATCTCTTCTAGCACAGTAGCTTCATATAAAGCATCAATTTGAACTCAGCTTCTTCCTAAAGTATCCCTAACAACAGAATAAGTTAAAAGTTTGCAGATAGCAATCAGGCCACATAGACTTCATTTTTATTTCACTGATGGAATTCCAAGTTTCTGAAATTAACAAAGACTTTTTTGAAGACTAATGCCATCAAAAGACATACTATCTTCTTCTGATATAGAAAAATACCTTACCACTATAAAATACATTTAAAAGGATACTGTCTATACAAAACATATAATTAGAAATCAAATGAGTGAAATGGAAAAATTTCATACTTACATTATTACTGATTCCATCATAGTTTGCAAATGCTCTCTGCTACTCTTTGAAAGAGGTTGCCAAGTTTTTCTCTTGTCAGATGATATCTTTACCTGTTTTAGATTAGTATGCTTTGTTTGTCCCATCACTGGTGAAAGAAGAGACTCTGGTCAATCTAGAAGTTTGTATGTTTTTACTTAAAAAGTGATTCAAATATAAATTTATCTAAAAAGCTAATGGAATTATGAGAACCAAAATATTATATAGTTGTATCAACTTTAATTTCCTTTTTATTGCACAGCCATAAGACGCCAGGTGTTAAATATGAATATGCTATCTAGTGTTATGTTAACTGAAACACCATTAACTGATACTGCAGATTCAAACTCAAGACAATTTTAAATGAAGAACCAAGCTATAATTCTTAGGATTTGGCATAAAAGTCTAGATCTCAGAAATGACCTGAATTAAAGAGCTTCATCAAGAAGACTAGAAAACTTTTTCTACCAAATGTTGGATGGCAACTGAAACAAGAGAGATTAACCAAAGCACAAATAGACATGCAGTATCTACTAGGCTGTCGATACTGTTCTACTTACAAGGGAGAAACAGAAGAGACATACTATGGGCTCATATGAAGATTAGGTTTGGACAGAAGGGAGACCAAATAAATTAATTATTATTACAGGAATGCAAAGCATTATAAAAGAAAATGTCCTGTGTGCTATGAAGTATAAAACCAGAGGACCTAACCTGGTATTGGGGGAGGAGAGGTAGGAAATTTTTCTACGAAGAAGTGATATTTAAGTAAAGATGACTACTCCAAACTAATTTAATCCAAACAAAATTAGATAGTGTCTCCAAGCTACTCTCTACAGTGGTAGCAGAACAGAGGCATATTTGTCTTAAAGAGAAATCTGTAGGTGTGTCTACATATCACAGATAAGTAATAATTCAGACTCTGGGACACTTTTTCTCTAGTTCCTATCAATTTAGAACCCTACACAGTATTTTGGTTGAGGTGGCAAGTAAAATTCCACTTGACCAAAATAACTGATTAACCAGCACTACTTATTCTTGCAAAAGCGAGAATGCAGCTGTTTATTACTATCTTCTGCTTTTGCAGAACTCATAGACAAGATGCTGAGGATTTTTTCATGCATATAGATAGCCTAAGAAAGACAGGTTAAACAAGACATAGAAAAGAAATACCTTCAGAAGACAGACGCTTTGGATGATTTTTACCTTTTTTCACTGTGTTTCTAACCTAAAGGGAAAAACACGGGCAAACACAGAATTAAACATCAAATAAAAGATACTGCTTTTGCAATAGATTTGTCATATATGTTGAAGAGTATTCATACACCTTCTGGCTAGGTAGAAAAAAAGCATATTGCCACTTCTCAGAAAAAGAGTGTACATTTATCACAGGCAGAGGATATACTAAAGCAATTCCTGGACAATGGTAAAAATGTATAATAGAATTTCATATGGTGTTAAAGAATGTTTTAAAGAAATCATTACTCATTTTGCCTGTGAAACAGTGTTACATACTTTACCTGAAAAACAAATATAGGCATTGCCTAATAAAGGGTAAAACAAAAAATTTTTGATTTTTCACTTATTCTTTTAGAAGAGAGGGGTAAAATTATGGTAGGAAGAAGCTAATTGTTCCCAAAGTATTTTTCTCTGTGTTAATAAAAATCGCCAACTGACAGGTTCTCTTGTCTTTTAACATATGAATGCCATAGAATTTGCACACTTTAAACACCTTAGCAATGCCCCATGACCTCTTCTTCCCCAAAGAACTCTATGATCAATATCTTTAGAAATTGAAGTAAACAATTTTTATCTGAGAACTTTTACAAATCATGTTGCAACACAACCTTGTGAATTATATATTATCAAGTTCCCACATAACTAAATTACTATAATTTGTAGTAAAACTGACCATTAGTCTTCACGTACTCTTTTTACAGATGATATTTCTAATCAAAGAGTTCTGAATGACAGACTTGATATTTTCATTACCTCTTTCTCCGAAAATTCCACTTCCTCATCATCAGTTTTTCTTTTTAGATTTCTTTGTAACTGTTGAGACTTTTTTGGGGAAGCATTTGCTTTGCCTGGCATCTTGATCTAAACAGAACAATTGCAACAGTGCTTCAGAAAATCTGTAAAGATGAAAAGGAAACAAAAATGCTTAAGACTGTATAATATTTTTTAAAAAGAATATCTATAAATGTTTCTAATTTGCCTTTTAAAAAATCATAATGAAAGTTTTGGGATAGTATTGTGTTTTAAAACATTTAAACATATTTTAAAATAACATTGGCTCTCATTAGAGTAAGGATACCTAATTCAATTTCTTCCTAGAAATATCTTCCATCTGGAAGACTTTAAAAAAAAAACATAAAAATGCTTTTGTATCTTCCACTTTACACTCCCCCATACAACAATGTTATCTCCATGCTTAAATTCAAGAAAATGGAAGTAAAAGGTGTTGAGTGGTCTTACTCTGGTCACAGATAACATCAATTCAAAGAGTAATACTCAAGTCATCTTATTTTAAGCCTAATGGATTTATCATTGAACTTATGCCAAGGGTGGAAGGAGATAAATTTTAGGATTATGCCATGAATCTGTGTTGTGGAAATTCGTGTGGTAAATTCACTCATAAAGACTTAAACTACAACTCTGAAGTATACTGAGTACTCTTTCCTCCCGCAAATTACGAAACAGGCACAGAAGTAGGGATGGTGATGTCAATGACAAAATTTAGAAAAACTCCTTTTCCCTATGTAATAGTCCTTTATCACCCAACTCATTTCTGCTAAAAGGTACAGAAAAATAAGTTATTTATTCTTGTATTAGACCACAAGTAGTAGCCAGCTTAGAAGTTAGGTACAGTATACATGGAAATAAGTATATACACACACATACATATGTGTGGTGTGTACATTATATATATTGTTTTCAAGGCATATATAGCTAGATATATAGATAAATTAGTCACCATTCCTTTTCTAAAAATTCAGAGTTAATTACACTAATAAATTTAAATGTATATGCAGATTTAGAGACAGACAATAAAGGGGGTACTCTGGATAAATCTATTCCCTTAAATTTTAAAAGAAAAAATTTCCAACTTTTTTTTCTTTTCTTTTCAGTAACACTGAGAAAAATAGCGGGAAAGAAGTAGTTGAAAGATCACAAACTACACCTGGGGATTGCATGTCAGATCAGTTATGAAAAGCAGTAGAAACTAAAATACACTTTACCCTGCTCTTGAACCATGTGGTACCTTACTCTACATCCAATCTCCTGTGTTCCATTCCTGAAATGCCTAATTCTTTCAACTTGACATCCATGTCCTTATACTTCCCCTTCTTAAAAACCAATCCAAATGAGAGTTTCATTTGTGGATGTCTTCTGGAAGGGCTGCCATGTACAGCCGTTCAGGTTGTTCACTGAAGAAGAGTATCCAGGTGAGGGAGTAAGTGAGGGCTGAGATTTAGTCCTCATTCCATTTGGTAGATTAAAAATGGTGCAAATTCCTTCTTATTTCTGTTATTGAGAAGTGGAGTCTATGTCCCCTTGTCTTAAATCTTGACAGACTCTGTGGTTGTTTGAGCAGTAGAATATGGTGGAAATGATTCTGTAACAGTTTACTGGTCCAGGCATGAAGAGACTGGCAGAAGCAACCTCCTCCTGTTTGAAATATTTGCTCTTGGAACCCAGCTACCATGCCATGCGGAAGGCCAACATGGAGAGGAACTGAAGCCCAGGTTCACTCCCAAATGAAACTCCCAACCAACAGCCAGCACCAACTTGCCAGCCTGGTGTAGGTACCTGAGCCAATACGCTGCAGCTGACACTGCATGGAAAAGACATGAGTCAGCCCTACCAAATCCTTTCAATCCCAAATTTTGGAAGAAAATAAGTAATTTTTTCTTTAGTTTTAAAAAAAAAAAAATCCATGGTGCCAGCCCAGTGGCATAGTGGTTAAGTTCAGTGTGCTCCACTTCAGCAGCCCGGGGTTCTGGGTTTGGATCCTGGGTGCAAACCTACACCACTCATCAAGTGTGGAGGCACCCCACATACAAAGCAGAGGAAGACGGGCACAGATGTTAGCTCAGGGACAATCTTCCTCACTAAAAAAAAAAAAAAAAAAAAAAAAAAATCCTTTCCCAATACCTACTTTTCAACATCCAACTCTTTACCACGCCACTTACAGTCCTTAACAATCCGGCCCTGCCTAGCTTTCCATACTTCTCCCTAATTGAATCTGCCTCTCTAGCTACATTGGATGATTTTATGAACACACTTTGAGTAACGCACATACTGTACCCTCTACCTGAGCTGCTCTCCCCTGTCTCTGCCCACCCTCCCAGAACGTGAGCCACCTCTCCTCAAAGCCTTCCTAACCACTCCACTTCATTCTGTGAATGGGCTCTTATGCTCTCTGACTCTCAGTTGGCACTTACTTATTGTTTGGGTCTGTTAATCATTTTTTCTTAATATTCTTTATTCAGTAACATGTAATTCAGTCCTACTCCAAATCTGGTTCACAAACTACTTGCTATAGTCATTTTAAGTATAGAAATTGAGAGTATTCATTTAGAAACTCTTACAGTAATTTGGCAATTTTATGTACATTGAATCTGATCAAAAAATAACTGGCTTTGTTTTTTGTTTTTCTAAGTTTCATTTTTCTAGAATTTATCTTTAAAACAATATTAACTTTCTTTTTTAGAGTAGTCTTTGATTCACAGCAAAACTCAGCAGAAAAGACAGAGTTCCTGTATACCCCCTGTACCTCGCTCCCCTCCCTGCCACAGCCTTCCCCCCATCAACGTCGTGTACCAAAGTGGCACATTTGCTACAATCCATGAAAACTACACCAACACATCATTATGACCCAAAGTCTATAGTTTACATTAGGGTTCATTTTTGCTGTTGAACATTCTATGGATTTCACTAGCAATTCATTTTTAATTGTATTTTATAAACGTGTTAGTTGTGACTGATTAAAAATAAAAGACAAACAAAAATTGGCCCTTTACCACAGACAGTTTAAGAAGCACTGTTTTCACTGATAACCTACTTGAGGGAATAAACCAAAGTGCAAGAAGTTTCTCAACCTCAGCACTACTAATTTTTGGATAGGATAATTCTTTGGTGTGGGGGTTGTCCTGTGCACCACAGGATGTTTAGCAGCATCCCTGGCCTTTACCCACCTAGCACTTTCCCTAGTTGTGACAACCAAAATTGCCTTCAGACACTATCAGAAGTCCCCTGGTGCAAAATCATCCCAGGTTGAGAACCACTGCCAAGAGTGAGCCGGGGTGAGGATAAACTGCCCAGGTTCCAAATCCTGGCTCTGTCATTTAACTAGCTGTATGGTCTGAGGCAAGTAAACCTACTCACTTTCCCCATTGGTAAAATGGGTTAAGAAAAGTACCAACATCAAAGGCTTTTGTAAAGCTAAAATTCTGTACAGAATACATAAACTTGAGACACAGTAAGAACTCAATAAATAAAAGCAATAATTTTCTATCACTATTGGGCTAGTTGTAGCATATACAAAAAGGAATAGAAACTTTGCCGTTTTAGATGCACAGGAAACCATAGCCTAATGGTTGTGTGTAGAGACATATATGAAAACAATTACTATACACAATTATACACAATGTGACAAACGTTATAAGAGACGAGTCAATGACTATCTCAAATTGGTGTGTGCGCGGGGTAGGAGGGATATACAGCATTCAGAGAAGAAAGTAGTATTTGAATTACATTTTGAAACATTTAACTAGAAGGAACAGGAATGAAGTATTCTAGAGAAAACAGCAAAAGCCTCATGCTGGACAGCTTGAGAGACACGGGTGTGTTCAGGGACTGGAAAAGTTCAGCGAGACTTTTCACGTATATGAGAGAAATAGAGAGAAATCAGACTGGAACGGTATTTGCGGCCAGACTGCACTGCAGTAAAGAGTCGATCTTTACCGCGTAGGAAAAGCGAAGGCAGCCCAGGTTGTCTTGATTCGTGACCAGCTGGCTAAAACTGGGGGAAACCAAGTATCTCAATCTAGACCTCTATGTGGGCACAAGAGGTGAGCACGACGTCTGGCAAAACACACACAGCGTTCACCTCTTGACGAGCGGCGCCTCCAGCAGCGCCGCTGCCGACCGCAGTCACCTCGAAACCAAAATTACTGAAGCCTAAGGCTGCACTTCGGCCCGCGCCTGGCTGCGGGAGAGATTAAGGAAGGAGGACGAGGATGAGGAAGATTCGGGGAAGGGAGGGAAGAACGCTGCGTGGCTTCACTCGCTCCTCGGGAATCAAATACTTCAATTCGTGGCCCCGAAGGGCAGAGCTGTCCGGATTTCCCCTCCCCTTGGAAAATAGCCTCACGCTCCTCAAATGCAAACCGCGGAGTTGACCACAAAACATCCGTCAATCTGGACCTACCGGCAAGCGAAGCGCTTTCGCTGCTCACCGACGACGCCTCTGGAACCTTTCAGGCAGCCGTGCTGGGGAAGTTCGCGCCCAAACAATCGAAAGAGGAGGAGACCCGGAAGTGGGCGGGGTGGAAACAGGAAACACCGGTGGCGAGAGGCGGGCGTCCACCATAAGCCTGACGTCATCAGGAGCGCGCCACGAGAACGCGATGAGATTGGCTGAAAGGTGGGAGGTGTCGGCCGACGCCCCCTGACCGTCCTGGCGGGCTTCTGCGCCTGCTCAGTGGACCCAGGTGTGTGGACGTCTGACTTGCAGGGCGCGGGAGTGTGCAACAGCCCTCTTCGAAAGCCGAGGTCCGACACAGGCTGGCCAGTGAGTGGGACTGTGCACCTTGGGGGCACGTCAGCTTTTCAGATCCCTCCATTCTTCTTGCTTCTCTCACCCCTTACCCCTGTTCTCTGAGCCTGTCTTTTCCCACCTCCCAACTTCCTCCTTCTTGACCTTCCTACTGTGATGGGATCCCACGCTCTACCTTCTTCTTAGGTTTAGATTCTCGACTGACCTCTCACTTTCAGTTAGGTCCTTGGGAGTTCGGAGATGCTGCTGGAAAGAAGGTGCTTTTACTACCTTAGGGGCCATGTCACCATCTTTCCTGGGCCCCCAAGCATCCCGAACGAAGTTCCTCTAAGCAGGGGTCACTTGTACGATTCCCGAAGGGTGCGTGGGCTCCACAGGGTTTTCTGTAAGAGATGGCAAGACTGAAATTATCTTTCTGTATACAGGTGGAGGTAAAGGTGAGAGGCAGAACAGGAAATCTAGGTCTAAATTGATATAAATTATTAACGTATCCTCAGTTTTATCTAGAAAGAGAGCAGCTTCTGAAAGAAGCTCAAAACCCTGGTTAACGTATGTGTATAAAGTTTTAAATCACTTGATGGGTTTTTCCCCAATATATTCTTATGTGTAATGATTTATTTATGCTAATAATAAATTTAATTTGCATGCTGTATGTTGTCATCTGCCCAACTCAAAATGGGTAAACATTGGAAGCTAGCCTTCTTGGAGTGTTAATGTGTAATCGTAGGTAAACAGTCAAAACTTGAAAGTTGTTTGATTCAAAACTGTAGGTGTCGTTCTCATATGTTTTTTGGGGGGTGGGATGGGCTTCATCGTTGCTCTTTAACACATTCTAATCATCAATAACATATTTGCTTTGCATGTTGCTTCTTTGAGTGCTTGAAGCCTCTCGATGGATCTTCTGAGAAAATTCACAAGTCCTGTTGCTATCAGTGGTAGTGGTGTTCTTATCTAAAAATGATGTCTATTTCCAGCCTTTACCAATTTGCCATGTGATTTTCAGGAAGTCTCTTATATAGGGCTCTTTCCTATCATTTCTCCAGGTTTAGGAAAGCCTCATGAGTATTTTGTGTGAAACGAGGGTGTATTTACTGTCTACAATCTAGTCTCAGAAAGTTTTCAAATTACCTTTTATATCATTACTACTTTAATGGTTCAGCTATAACTTAGTTATTTTTCTCACCCACATTTTAAGCTAGTAGATATAGTGGATGGCTTGCAAGAAGATGGATGACAAGGACCCCATGGATTTAATAGAATCACAATCATAAAAGCTTTAAAAAATAATAGGAATTGTTTTTGTTGTATTTCCGTGTAGACGTTGTTCTATGTACTTTTTACCTAGTTGAACATATTGCATTTACAACTTTTTATCCTGATTCATTCACTTAACACTTTTTGAGCCTGTCTCCTTTTTAAGAAACTGTATAACATATTTTAAATTTTGGCTCATGTATAATATACTTATGGATAAGTGCACATATTATAATTGTAATTTGACGAATTACACAGTTTGACGAATTTCCACAAACTGAATAATGTATCTGTATAATCAGTATTCAGATCAAGACCATCACCCCAAAAGCTCCTCTCTTGTTCCCTTTCTGTACTAACCGCCATAAGTAACCAATCTTCTGACTTCTAACATCAAAGATTAGTTTTGCCTATTTTTTAAACGTATTGTAATAGCTGCATAAAATTTTATTGGTCTGTGCTATAATTCACTTACTCATTCCTGTGTTGTTAGACATTGATGATGTTTCTGAGTTTTGTTTTCTTTATTACAAGTAAAACTATAGGGAATGTATATTTTAAATAGTAGCTTTCCCAGGAGTTATGTTCCTCAGTGGAATGGCATAATCATTTCTGAGACTTTCTGCACACATTGCCAATTTGTTTTCTGAGGTGGTTAAAGCGATTAATACTCCCACCAGTGGTTTAGATCTTTTGTTTTGCAACCCCCTAACAAATGTTGGGTATTCTTTTATTTTCTTTTAAGCTTCATTAAATTGGTAGGTAAGAAATGGTAGGGAAAATAGAATTTTAAGTGCATGTTACTTGTTGCCTTATCCATTATAAAACAATATGACATGATTAATCTATTAATAAAATTTGCATCTCAAAATCTTTTAAAATACTAGGCTCAGGATGTTGAGGCTATATGATTCTGACAAGTATTCAGTTTACTGCTTTGCTGTGTGGAATTTTGATCAAGCTACTTTATTTCCTTATTTCTCTGGGCCTTAATTTCTACATCTGTAAAATGATGAAATTGGACTTAGTCTCCTAGTGGAAGACTTTCTGTTAGTTATCAGGAATATATATAGCTCTAATATCAGAGCAGTTTCTAGACTAGCAGAGATATATAGATATAGATGTATATATAGATGAATTTTATATAAATATAAAGTGTATCATATAATATATCTTATATAAGCATAAAAAACAGTGTTCTAATATATTGTAGTGTGGAAGATGATAGATGTATAAAAGGGAAGCAGAGTGCTGTAGATTACTGAAGAGGCCATTTAGTCCAGCTTGTGAGTATAGGCAGAGGCTGTGAGTGTATCAGTTAAATGCAAGGACTTTGAAACAGGGCTGTGTAGGTTCACCTACTGGCTCTCCTGTGCCTCAGTTTCCTCATCTGTAAAATGGAGATAATATTAGAATCTATCTCTTGGTGGTGTTGCGAGGATTAAAATTGCTTCTCTATGTAAAGTCCTTAGAGCATTGCCTGGCACATAGAAAGCCATGCATATTGAAGAGGATGGCTTAGCTGAATTAGCCAAAAAAGGACATTCTAGGCAGATAGAAGAGCAAGAGCATGTCACAGAACTTTGACATATGCAGGGAACTGTAGGTAATCAGGTATTTCTAGGACACAAAATGTCTAGAGGACAGAGGCAGAGATGAATCTGAGAGGTAGGCAGGGATCAGGTCTTGGAGGGCTTGAATGCCTGTTTGTCTTGTTCACTACTTTTTTTTTTTTAATTGAGTTCATAATAGTTTACATCAATGTGAGATTTCAGTTGTACATTATTTCTTGACTGCCACCACATAAGTGCTCCCCTTCACCCGCTGTGCCCCACCCCCCGTAACCACTGAACTGTTTTCATTGTTTATATTCCACATATGAGTAAAATCATCTGGTGTTTGTCTTTCTCAGACTGGCTTATTTCACTTAGCATAATTCCCTCTAGGTCCTTCTGTGTTATTGCAAATGGGATGATTTTGTCTTTTTTATGGCTGAGTAGTATTCCATTGTATATATGTACCACATCTTCTTTATACAATCATTGGTCAATGGGCACTTGGGTTGCTTCCACGTCTTGGCTATTGTGAATAGTGCTGCAATTAACAGAGGGGTGCGTATGTTATTTTGGATTGTTGATTTCAAATTGTTTGGGTAGATACCCAGTAGTGGGATAGCTGGGTCATATGGTAGTTCTATTTTTAGTTTTTTGAGGAATCTCCATACTGTTTTCCCTAGTGGTTGCACTAGTTTGCATTCTCACCAGCAGTGTGTAAGGGTTCCCTTCTCGCCACACCCTCTCCAACATTTGTTATTTTTAGTCTTAGTTATTATAGCCATTTTAACAGGCGTAAGGTGGTATCTTAGAGTAGTTTTGATTTACATTCCCCTGATGATTAGTGATGTTGAACACATCTTTTCATGTGTTTATTGGCCATCTATATATCTTCTTTGGAAAAACGTCTGTTCATCTCCTCTGCCCACTTTTCGATCGGGTTGTTTGCTTTCTTATTGTTCATTTGTGTGAGTTCCTTATATATTATGGAGATTAACCCCTTGTCAGATATATGATTTGCAAATATTTTCTTCCACTTGGTGGTTTGTCTCTTTGTTTTGATCCTAGTTTCTTTTGCGTTGCAGAAGCTCTTTAGTCTGATGAGTTCCCACTTGTTTATTTTTTCTTTTGTTTCCCTTGCCTGAGAGGACGTGGTATTTGAAAAGATCCTTTTTAGTTCAATGTCAAAGAGTGTACTACCAATATTATCTTCCAGGAGTTTGTTCACTACTTTTTTCTCCTACATCCAAAACAATGCCTGTCATAAACCGAGTGTTAAATAAAAACTTTTTGAATGAAGAAATTAATTGGGAGCTATACTATGTCCTCTACATGATGCAGAGCCTTTGAAAAATCTTAAGAGAAGTGTGACATCAGATTTGCGTTGGTGTCAGTGTATAGAATGGATTAGAGGGGCCTAAGACTGGTCAGTCAAAGCAGCTAAGAGGCTACTGAGGAAGAAGACTACAACTAGAGCAGAGATAGTAGTTGTGCAGAAGAGGGGCCAAAGTTATAAATATCAGGTACAAGAAGCAGAAAAGGAGAAGGGAAGAAATTATACTAATGCCCTCTTCCTTCTCATTTCTCTTCTCACCAATAGCTCCCATTTTGCCTCTCTCTTGTAAAAATGTATACACTGTGCTTCTTTCTCTAGGTCAGTTCTTGTTCCTGCTGGGTGTTTTCCATGCTTCATCATGTTGAGGGCTAAGACTCGGCTTTTTCTGCTTTCACCTCATCACCTGAAGCAACTAAAAGAGTCATCAGGCTGCAGGCTTATATGGCAGCGACTTCTACACCAGCAACAACCCCTTCACCCGGAATGGGCTGCCATGGCTAAAAAGCAGCTGAAAGGCAAAAACCCAGAAGACCTGGTCTGGCACACCCCGGAAGGGATCTCCATAAAGCCCTTATATTCCAGCAGAGATACCAAGGACTTTCCTGAAGAACTTCCAGGAATGAAGCCATTCACACGTGGACCATATCCCACTATGTACACCTTTAGGCCCTGGACCATCCGCCAGTATGCGGGCTTTAGTACTGTGGAAGAGAGCAATAAGTTCTATAAGGACAATATTAAAGGTGAGATTTTAGTATTTGTGATCAAACATACACTTCCTAATCTGGGCTTTTTTTGAGGGCTATTTAATCTCTCTAAAGATAATAGTCACTTTATATTTCTGTGGTTAAGATTATACTCTGAAAAAAATGAATGTTTTCCAACTTCTATGGTCAAAAAGATAGATAAGCCAGAATAAAGTACTAAATTCTTGAAAGAAACCACACTTAAATGTGCTCTGTGTAAAAGGAATTAGGTTTAGTTAAGTTGTATGAAGAAAAGAGATATTGGCTTTGCTTTTGAAAAGCTTTTGATTAACATTGTTAGGAAAGGAATTGGAGGGGGAAATGGTTTAAATGATGCCCAGAGGAAGTAATAAACAAATAATAATGTGATACAAACATATTCAGTGCAATCTGGCATTCATTCTATGGAAATTATATTTACTATTTCTTTTTTCTGATCTATAATAAAATCATATTGTTTGAATGCTAAACTTGAGGATCTTTAAGTTTGTATTGCCCATGAAGGCCTGAACTTACATTTGGTGTGGAATATTTTAGTTTTTTGCCTGGTTTTTGTAATTCTGTTTCCCAGAATATTTGAATAGCCAAGACATCCTGTCATGACCATATTAAGTAAAATAACAACAATAAGTAAGTGAGACAAATACTAAATTATTTTAACTATATATAAACAGCCAGATGTTTTTATGAATCTTAAAAATTTTTCTACACTGTTAAGATAAAAAATTCTCGGATGGACATGAGATAAGTGAGATGTTTTGTTCCTTTCATTCTTGTTTATAGTGAGATCTGGAACTCAATTTGTGTATTTTAGCATATGGGAGATAGCTGGCTCTCTTAGGAAATAAAGTATCTTTATTTAAATTTGTTTTCACATGTATAAGCATAAAATATGTTTGTTATGAAAGTATACTACGATGAGATGAATCAACACTTTTAGTAGTGTTAAAGTAAATCAGTTTACTTTGATGCCAGACTCTTTAATCCTAAATTATTTTTCTTTATATATTTAGCTGGTCAGCAGGGATTATCAGTTGCTTTTGATCTGGCAACACATCGTGGCTATGATTCAGACAACCCTCGAGTTCGTGGTGATGTTGGAATGGCTGGAGTTGCTATTGACACTGTGGAAGATACCAAAATTCTTTTTGATGGAATTCCTTTAGAAAATATGTCAGTTTCCATGACCATGAATGGAGCAGTTATTCCAGTTCTTGCAGCTTTTATAGTAACTGGAGAAGAGCAAGGTGTACCTAAAGAGAAGCTTACTGGCACAATCCAAAATGATATACTAAAGGAGTTTATGGTCAGAAATACTTATATTTTTCCTCCAGAACCATCCATGAGAATTATCGCTGACATCTTCCAATATACAGCACAGGTATCCTTTGTGGTTATTGTAGGATTTACTGTAGTACTTTGAATGTAGGAATTTTTATAACATACTATAATCTAATTTGAATTTGGTAACTGAGTCTGAGATAGTTGTAAATATAAAGTCAGGGTGTGGGTTTTTTTTTGTGTGTGTGTGTGTGTTGTTCGTTTTTACCTTTTGGTCTTTCATGTACTCATTTTATGGTCATTACCTGTAGGAATCTGGGCAATAGACATTTATTATATTTTCTTTATTGTTAAAATTTTTATTGTCTGATAATTGTTAGAATCAAGGAGGGCTCATAATTTATACTTCTTTGTTTCTCTCCAGAATTCAGATTCAGTTGTGAATAAGACACTGGTGTCAGACAGATGGCGATCAAAATATCAGCTTTATTTCTGCTAAAAACTGGATTACAAGATATCTCCTATATCTGCAACCAAAATGAAGTCCCTAATATTTCATTCCTTAATTTAGTTAATCTTCCCCAATCAGGGTGGTGGGAAAAGAAGGTTCTTATAGTGTTCCTATATTAGCAGCAGTCCCTCTGCAGGAAAATACAAAGCTTCTTCATTTTCCTGAGTATTTCATGTATTTTTGCCCGCATCATTCACACTTTGCATCTTGCTGACAGTGTTCTCCTTCTCTTTATGTACCTTAAAGTTAGACCATTATTTCATAGCAAAGGGCATATCTTTCCTCCACCATGAGACCTTTTTAATCTCGTTCATCTCTTGTAATTGATGTTATCTCAGAACTCTTACAAGCATCGCCTACTCTCCTCATTTGATGTTTAGCTTTTACACTTTGGAATTTTATTTCTTTTTATAAACTCCATCTGCCCACATGAATTGTATAGAATTGTACATTTTTGTCACCTTTTTTCAATTTCAAGAACATATGCACGGGAAGATTGCATTTAGCTGTATATAACACACACACACACACACACACACAGAAATGAGTAGCAGTAGCTTCGACTAAATAGAAGCCAATTCTCTTTCACTTAAAAGAAGCTGCAAGGTAGGCTGGCAGGGGCTTGGTTGTGTGGACGCTCCACAGTCATCAGGGTTCCAGGCTCCTTTCATCCTTCTTCTCCTCTAGTGTGTGGGCTTTTGGTTATGGAAGTAGGTGGGCCAGGTGTGTTTGTAGGGGGAGAAGGACCCAACTTCTCTGATTATAGGTGAACTTCCCGAAGGAATAAACTAAACTTCCACTTGTATCTCAGTGACACCCACAGTAGTGAGAGGAGATTGGAAATGTAGTCCTTGCACATTGGCACTCTGAATTTATGGTTCAGATATTGTAGGAGAGTGGAGAATGGTTATTGAAGTAGAGAGTAGGAACTGTGTTGTTACGTACTTGGGTGTTTCACCTTGTAAAAGATCCTATTGTCATCTACAAGTTCAAAATTGCTTTATATAATCCTACATATAAGTGATAAAAGTGCCAGTGTCAGATATTGATCAAATAATGTTATATTGAAGTACTTTGTAAACTGTAAACTTTTATATTATTTCTTTTAAAAAAATTTTAATTGTGGCAAAATATGCATAACATAAAATTTACTTTCTTAATCATTTTTAAGTGTACAGTTCAGTGGCATTAAGTACATTGACATTGTTGTGCAACCATCACTACCATCCATCTCCAGAACGCTTTTTATCTTGCAAAACTGAAAATTTGTACCTATTAAATAATAACTTTCCATTTTCCCCTCCCTCCAGCCCCCAGCAACCACCATTCTACATTCTGTCTCTGTGAATTTGACAACTGTAGGTACCTCCTATAGGTGGAATCCTACAGTACTTGTCTATTTGTGACTGGCTTATTTCAGCTAGCATAATGTCCTCAAGGTTCATTGATGTTGTAGCATGTGTCAGAATTTCCTTCCTTTTTAAGGCTGAATAATATTCCAGTATTCTAGTATTTCTATTCTTAAAGAAATTCTGCTACTAATCTCCTCAGTAGAGAAGTACCTGTTGGCTTCCTTGCTTCTTATTTGTAAACTTCAAATATACTCAACTGATCTCTCAGTTTCATGTAATTCAATCCTCTTACTGCTTTTGTGATGAAAGATTTTTCAAAAGTTCTTGGTTAGTTATAAAAAAAATACTCGCAAATATAAAATACAGATAATCCATATCATATGCAAACAACAAATAATGTTTTTTTGAATGCTTCCTATATACTGGCATAATACTAACTGATTTAGCTGAATCATTTCTTTTAATCGTACAATAGCTCCATGAGGAAGGTACAATTATTATATCTATTTTATACTTTAGGAAACCAAGGAGTCACAAGGCTGAGAAATTTGCCTATAGTTTCATGGCTAGTTAAGTGACACAGCTAGAATTTGAAGACTCTAACTCCACCGCCCATATTTTTAACCACTGTATTGAGTTTCTGTGATTTAGTTTTTATTATTTTATGTTTAGTTAAATCTTGGGAAGGATGATAATTTTTTTTGGCTCTGGAGGATATGTATGTTACATACCCTACCTAACATGAAATTTTAGGGGAATAATGGAAATGCCATTTACTTAGTGATTGTGGTAGAAAGAACCTGTCTGAGATATGCTCAGTGTTAGTTAGATGTTACAGTAAATCAAACTGAAACCTTTGATTTGTAAGCCATTCATTTTATCCTGTTTGTTTCAGTATATAGTACTAAGGATTGAATCATTTTCCTTTTTTTCCTCTCTGTGTTTCTTTTCATGTTCAATGACTTAATTCAAAGAAGATAATTAATAACTAGTAAATAATAATTAAATTTATACATCTTCACAGATTAGCCCAAAGTTATGAGGTCTTAGGACCTCTTATAAGGTTGAAGTCATTTCTTTGGAACTAAAGATGTCTTCAATCAGTTCTCAGGCCAACGGTAACATTCCTAATCTCAGCCAGCTAATTTTAAAGTTTAAACTTTTGGTGCTAAAGGATGGTTTGTGCACATTCTTTTCTGCTAGAAAAGCAAGGCAGGTACAGTCCTTACGATGGTTCATTGAATCAGCCATTTAAATTGGAAAATGAATTAACTGTAACAAAGTAAGCATTAAATATTTTCAGTTAATATTATGAATTACTTAGTATATCTGAGTTGAACATCATTTTAAAATAATGTTGTCTTTTAGAAAACAGTTTTAATAGAACCTTTTCATATTTTTATTCACTGTTGTGTTTTTTATCATTTTATATAGCACATGCCAAAATTTAATTCAATTTCAATTAGTGGATACCATATGCAGGAAGCAGGGGCTGATGCCATTCTGGAACTGGCCTATACTATAGCAGATGGATTGGAGTACTGTAGAACTGGGCTCCAAGCTGGCCTGACAATTGATGAATTTGCACCACGGTGAGTAAATTAAACTCAGATATCGCAACATTAAGAAAATTCATAGGACCATTTTATGAGTGTAGAGGAAAATGTATTGTTAAAATAAATTTGTATATATAAATGTCATACTGGATTTTCTTATCTTTTATCTGAGTGGTAATGGGAGAATAAACCAATACTGTTTATAATTAAAAATCAGAATTAAGTTTGACCATACTTCTGGGTAAATTAGAGGAATCTTGTCTTCTGCTATTCATAGAACACAATTGTTAAAATAATATTAAAATGTAAACATAATGTTTTAGACAGATTTGCTTTTATGCTTTTAATTTTTCCATTTTAAAATACAGAAGTTATCTATTACGTTTTATTTTTTTTCTGTTGCACTTATGTAATATAAATGTTTTGGAATACATAGTGCTATTAAGACATTTTTGTTTCATGATAGCGTTTTCAGAAAGTCATATGAAAAATATGGAAAGCTTAAATGAAGTTTATGAAATGTTTAAATTTGGGGGTCACAGATCAGTTGGATGAGCAATCACTTGCTAAGCTTTGCTCTGGGCCAAGCACTGGCTCATATGCTGGGAATACAACAGGTGAAAAACATGGCTTCTGAGTTTAGAGTCTGGGAAGTACTCCTCATACCAGGGGCTGTTGCATACTTATTACAACAGCAGTTCTCAAAGTGTTGTCTCAGGACTCCTTGGAATCACTGTAACGCTTTCTGAGGTCTTAGAGGTCAAAACTGTTTTCATGATTATATTAAGATTTTATTTGCCTTTTTCGCTTTCATTCTCTTAAGAGTGTACAGTGTTTTTTCCGGATATGTGATGTTGCAACAGATTGAATGCAGAAGCAGTATGAGACTCCAGCTATCTTTCCTTAAGCCGCACATTAAAGAGGTTTGCAAAAATGTAAAACAATGACTCTTTTATTATAATTTTTTTATTTTAGGAAAGTGTCATTTTTTTCATAAACATGTACTTATGTTAACATGTTGCAGATATGTTATTTCTAAATCAATATATAAAATATTGATAGAGATTATTCAAATAAAGAAATGTTCTTTGGGATCTTTAGTAATTTTTAGAGTGAAAAGGGATCCTGAGACAAAAATATTTGAGAACTGCTGTGTTAAGAACTTCTTCCAAATGTATATCAAGAATTTTTATTCATTTCTTTACTTTCACATTGTTTCATATAAGGGATCACAATCTTTGTGCCTTTAGATGCAGGCAAGTAACTCTAAATGTGTACAGGATATAAGATAAAAGGGAGTAGTGGGTTTGGAACAATTGGAAAAGTATATGCCTAGACCAAATACATGGTCGTTCTTTTAAACTTTCTGGCTATCCAAATAAAGCATGTTTGTGGTTTTATTCCTTTGTAGACGACCTCGCCTTTGTTTATTGTTGGAAATTTTTATTTTTTTAAGAAAGTGAATCATTTTTTAATTGAGGACATAAGAGGAGCTTCTTTCCTAAAGAAAACCAATTGTAAAGTGAATAATTTTTACCTGAAGCAAATTTCTTCTGTAGGCATGGAACTGTACTTTTATATTTTAGGTTTAAAGTTACTGAAGTATATATGCCTTGGTTTTAATTCAAATTAAGTTGTTTGAAGTTAAATTCTGGACATTTTTTGTTTTTTGTTATGTGATACAATTAGTTTTATTTTCCATTTTATATTGTTAAGTATAATCAAATTCTGGATTTAACATTACTATTTTAGGTTGTCTTTCTTCTGGGGAATTGGGATGAACTTCTATATGGAAATAGCAAAAATGAGAGCTGGGAGAAGACTCTGGGCTCACTTAATAGAGAAAATGTTTCAGCCTAAAAACTCTAAATCTCTTCTTCTGAGAGCACATTGTCAGACATCAGGATGGTCACTTACCGAGCAGGTATGTATATAGTTTAAAGTGGGGAATTTTAATAAGGTCATATGTTTTCTTCTAAGCAACATGGCACAGTCAGGAAATAGATTTAAGAACCGATCTGCTAATATTTGAAAATCATAATTATTCTGAAGTGTGGTGCGCACTTACGTTTGTTTTTACACATAATAAATGCATAGACTTGGCTCCCTCTAGTGGTTAAGAATATAAAATCATTTAAATCTTAGCTTACATGTAGTGCTGTTTTACTCTTTTAAAAGTAAAAAAATATGTGATGAGGAAGAAGTACAAATCATAATATAATTAATATTGTCTTAAATATAATTAATATTGTCTTAAATATAATTAATATTGTCTTAAATAATTCTGAGTTAAAATTCTTAAACTGCCTAATTAAAATTTGGTTTTATGCTTTTGTACTTATGTTTTTTATTATAGTTGTGTATTTAAATAAGCATGCATGTAAGCAGACCATTTAAAAACTATTACTTGGGTAATTTATTTTAATTTAATTTCATTCTCTTAAAAATTGTGTGGTGGTGATCTTTTTTTACGTGTATTTTTTTACATATTAAATTTTTTTGATACATTTAAAAATAATTTATACCTTTAAAGTTACATTGCTTTTAGACATTTAAAAGTGAATATAAACTAATATACTCCGTAGTAAGTATAACTTCATGTCCTTATAAATAGAAAAATATAGATTTCAGGGTTGGAAGAAGCGTTAATAATCATTTTTGTCTTAACCTCCTCAAGAGCTAAGGAAATTAAAGTTCAGAAAGGTCCAATGACTTTTCTAAATCACAATTAGAAATCAGAACCAAGGATTTTTATCTTACAGCCCCTGTTCATTTGTTCTATTAATCATTTATTAATAAACCATTTATGGAGTACCTGTCTTGTCCACATCTTTGTGTTAGATACTGTGAGGTATACAAAATAATTAGGAGATAGTGAATTATGAAATGAGGGATGTTATAATCTAAGTAGACAATGTACACATTCATGTTACCCTTATAGAAGATTATTTAGACAATATGAATGTAAGCACAACAAATATTTAATATTTCAGGGGATTATAGGAGGCAGTATTTTTTTTTAAAGATTTTTTTATTTTTTTCCTTTTTCTCCCCAAAGTCCCCCAGTACATAGTTGTATATTCTTCGTTGTGCGTCCTTCTAGTTGTGGCATGTGGGATGCTGCCTCAGCGTGGTTTGATGAGCCATGCCATGTCCGCACCCAGGATTCGAACCAACGAAACACTGGGCCACCTGCAGCGGGGCGCGCGAACTTAACCACTCAGCCATGGGGCCAGCCCCAGGAGGCAGTATTTTAGTGCCTAAGCACAGATTAGATACTTTGACTCTTAATTCTAAGTCTGGCTCATTTACTAATTTGTCTAAATTTCTTTGATATTCTGAAGCCTACGGTAGACATTGGCAAAGAAAGTATGCAGCAACCGCTGCTTAATCGTATTGTCTTTTACAGTTGTATGTCAACTGTTGCCTTGTTTTGTTTTTTGTTTTTCACTAAATGTTTTAGGATCCTTACAATAACATTATTCGTACCACAGTAGAAGCGATGGCAGCAGTGTTTGGAGGGACTCAGTCTTTGCACACAAATTCTTTTGATGAAGCCTTGGGTTTGCCAACTGTGAAAAGTGCTCGAATTGCCAGGAACACACAAATCATCATTCAAGAAGAATCTGGGATTCCCAAAGTGGCTGATCCTTGGGGAGGTTCATATATGATGGAATCTCTCACAAATGATGTCTATGATGCTGCCCTGAAGGTCAGTTTCTCCTCTTTGAAACTTTGCTTTCAAGATTTACAGGTTTATAAAGATTTATAGGTGTTTTGATTTATAAATCAAATCATTTATAGATTTGTATCAAGATTTATAAAATGTTTGAGAGAAAAAGGGAATTTTAGATTTGGCTTTATAGTATTCAAAACTGAAACAATTTAAAAACGCATTTGTATAAAAGTATTTTATTCAAAGGGCTAAAAAGACAACTAGTATTAAAAGGCTTATAACAAAAAAGCAACAGTCCTTTGTCCTCCACTTGTTTTTTTCCTGCTTCCTTGAGTCAGCTACATCTTTTTTATGTGTTTTTATCTCCATATTTTAGAATTACACGTATTTACTATTTGTTCTAATTCCATTAATTTTAGACATGCTTTATTGCTTTGTTAGTCTGGTAGTTTAGTATTTTAGCTGATTCTTAGCCCTTCTTTCTCTTGTCCCATACTACCAATATGATTATATCTCAATATAAATCCTTCCTGAAGTCCTCTTATGTTCTCAATTGATTTAGACTGGTTCCCTAGACCCCTGCTGTCTTTTGACTTCCCTTTGCCAGTGTTTTGGGAATTCTTTTCACCACTGCTCTTTTGAATCTGTATCCTGAATCCTGTGTCAATCTCTGTTGATTTGTCCCTTGTTATTAAAGTACATCTCATAGGAACCTCCTAAAAATGGTGCATGGGAGGTGAATTATTTGAAACTTTTGATGTTTGAAAATGTCTTTATTCTACTTTCCTATTTGATTGATAGTCTGATTAGATGTGAAATTATTTTCATTTGGGAGTTTTTAAGCAAATTGGTAATCATTGATCTATTTTTTATTCTATTTCCAATATTTCTGTTCAGAAGTCTGATGCCATTCTCACTCAGGATCTTTCTTTCTGAAAATTTCAGGATCTGTATTTTTATTTTTGTGTTGATATGCCTTGGTGGGTGTATATTGTACTGGACCTTTGGTGATCATTTTTCATCTGGCCCTTTTTTCGTATTCTCATAGCTCTGGGAATTGTCTTGTATTATTTCTTTGATAATTTCCTCTCTGCCATTTTTCTGTGGTTTCTCTTTCTAGAACTCCTAGTTATCATGTAGGGACCTCCTTAAATGATGCTCTGTTATTCTTGTCTGTTCTATAATGTATCTTTGAGTTTTTGTTCTATTTTCTTGGAGAGTTGTCAACTTTATCTTTCTACTTAAATACTAAAATTCATATGTCATATCTTTAATTTCTAAGAGCTCATTTGTGTTTTTTAATTTTCCCTCTTGTATGTCACACTCCTTTGTTTCATTAATGCAGAATCTCTTTGTGTTTTTCTGAGGATGTTAGTTATTTTTTTGAAGTTTTCTGTCACATCTTGTATTGCCTCTGTTTCCTCTGTGTGCCTTTTGTCTTTAGTTTTATCATTCAGCTTGCAGGTTTTTATTTCAGTAAGACGTCTTACCCTTGCCTCTCTCTGTCATTACCTCTAGTTCATTTTCTGCAGACAGTAAACTTTCGTACTCCTGACAGAATGGAAGATGGGTGGTTGCAAATTGTTAAGTACTCACCCTCTTTTTAGCTTCCTATCTTACCCTTGGTTTCTGTTGAATCCAATACAGATTCTTCTTTCTTGAATTATTCAAGGGAAAGCAAGTTTGATCTTGTTTCTTTCTGCTAAGTCATGTACCATTCCATCAACCATTTTCCACCATCTCATTTGTATGTGAGGCTGTGATTCAAGGTTAAGATGTTTCCTGGTGTCAATAAAGACGGAGTTATAACATTACTCTTCTGCTCAAATCAAAAGTAAAATTGCATTTTGAAATATACTTTTTAAACTTTTTAAAGAGTTTCCTTATATAAACATGAAAACTTTATTTATGTAACTAAAAATGAAGCTTAGAGAATTGACGTTATCTTTTGTTTTCCCCCAAGAGTTGAGTGAGAGGTTTTATGTTTTCCAAAATATACTTGTTTGTTTTACTGTTGTCTTTCCAAGTAACTTTAAACACAAATTTTTTTCTTGTTTTTTTAGTTGAGATGTAATTGATATATAACATTGTATTAGTTTTAGGTGTATAACATAATGATTTGATATATGTGTGTATTGTGAAATGATTACCAAAATAAGTTTAGTTAATGTCCATCACCACACAGTTAAAATTTTGTGTGTGTGTGTGATGAGAACTTTTAAGACTTACTTTCTTAGCAAGTTTCAAATATACAATACAGTACTGTTAACTCTGCAGAATTTGTAGTTAACATACTTGATGTTAACTTAATTCTTTTTTTATGAATCATTAAATTTACCACTGACATAGTTTATAATTTTATTAATATCAGTAATTATGTAACATAACAAATTTGTATAGTTTATAAAAATATTTTTACATTCTCTTCTAGTTTTATTAATCTGTTTATGTTTTAGCTCATTAATGAAATTGAAGAAATGGGTGGAATGGCCAAAGCTGTAGCAGAGGGAATACCTAAACTTCGAATTGAAGAATGTGCTGCCCGAAGACAAGCTAGAATAGATTCTGGTAAGATAAAGTGAAAAAGTTCATATGTGAAATTCAGTATTTAAAAAGAAATATTAATTTGCATTTGAAGACAACAGATACAGTTAATAAAACAAAAATAATGAAAAAATGAAACTTGGGTAAAATGTTTCTCATCTATATCCATCTGTCTGTCTATCTATCTGTCTGTCTCTGGGTTTGTAGTTTTGCATGCATGCATGTACATGGCAGGCATATGTACAAACTCTTTGTGGAAGTATGCCCACTGTGTACATGTACTTGTGTGTGGGTGGGTATCGCCAACATTTTGAAGATGACATTATTATTGGTCATTGTGCTCTGCATGGGAGTATTCATTCATTCATTCAGTCAGTCAACACTTTTTTAGTCTTTAATATTTGAGACACACTGTGCTATGTCTGGGCATACAACTGTGAACAAGACAGGCATGATCTCTTCACCCATAGAGCTTACATTGTAGTAAGAGAGAGAAAGAAAATGAACAAATAAATAAACAAAATAGTTACAGATTGTGGTAAGTTCTATGAAGGAAATTAGAAGGATATAATTTCCTTCTGGGGCGGGGGTGGCAGGAGGTCTTTAGATAGAGTGATAATCTGGTAGTCTGAGTCAAAATATATTCTTTATCGTGTTAAAAAAGTGTCTTTGTAGTTTTGATTTATCACTTAGAGATTCTAAAAGTATTTTTTTGTTTAAAAGCGATTGGCTGTAAGAGAATTCAAGAAAATATTAGAAAAGCTGTTGGATGTTAATCCTCTGCTTTATAAATCTTAGATGGTAGCTGCTATTAACTGTTTTAATTTTGAGTGTTAGAAGAGGGCTTCTCAGAAATTCTGGGAAAGCATATAGTTTGGGAGAGTGATAAAAGTCTTCCCTTACAGAGATTCTGATATATATCTGTTCCTTCCACTCCCACTCCCATTTCGTATTGGGATTTGCTGTTCTATATTGAAGTTCATTAAGAGTTAAGAATATTACTTAAAAATATTAAAACTTATAGGGAAAATACCTGATGATCAGAGCATTACCATTACGCAATTATTTTTGAAGATAATCTACATATTATTTTCCTCTGGGAAATTAATAGGTTCCGAAGTAATTGTTGGAGTAAATAAGTACCAGTTGGAAAAAGAAGAATCTGTGGATGTTCTGGCAATTGATAATACCTCAGTGCGTAACAAGCAGATTGAAAAACTTAAGAAGGTAATAATAGCTATCATTTTTTGAGTGCTTTCTGTGTTCTGGGTACTGGCTAAGCCCTTACATTGTCTTGCTTAATTCTTGCAACAACCTTATGAAGGGGGTATTATTTTCCAATATTTTACAGATAAGGAAACTAAAGATAAGAGAGATTGAAAAACTTGCCCGAGGTAAATAATTAACCAGCCAAGACTCCAATCTAGGTCTGTTGACATTAAAAGCTCATGTTTTAAATCACGATATCTGCCTCTGTGAAATGTATGAAAAACCCACACCATAATAATAATACCTCCCATAATTTACAGACTAAAACCAAGGCTTAGGTGATTATATAATTCTCTCAAAGTTAAAAACAAAATAAAGTTCAGAGTCAGTATTTGAACGTAGAACTTCTGAATGTAATTTATTTCCACTTGACTATGGTTCTTGAAAATACTGTAAAAGAATCATTTGCTTTCTCTTTATTTTTTAATTCAAATGTATTTTGTAGTGTTTTAGTAAGTAACAGTTTATAATGAACTATATTTATTTTGATTGAAACTAGAGTACTGTCTTTCTATTTTATTTCCAGATGATCCAAAGAATATGAAATACTAGAATAGATAAAACATATTCTTACTGTTGTAACCTGTATATTTCTATTGAATGAAGCTACCATAGTCTCTGAATCTCTGGCTTTTGTAATTACCACTATTTCCAAGGCAGGAAACTTGAAATTTTTCAATGGTTCTTTTCTGTTCACTTTCACTGTGATTGTTTAAAATATGACTTTTTTCTCTCTCAGTTCAAATGTTCTTTAAGAATCTAATAGACTGTCCAGTTAGATTGAATGTGTAACTATCGTCTTCTGTTTTTTTTTTTCTCCCATTAGAGTTAATGGCAGATGTTTAATGATGTTATTTCCTCTTTCACCCTCAACCGGGAGATAACGACTCTTCTCTCACATTTTGTCATTTTTTGAAAGGCCCTATTTAAGACGTAGCATTTTATTTTTAGTGATCACAATATCTCAGTGTTTAACATTTGGAAAACTCCTTTTCTCTCTTTTATACTTTAGGTTCTTATTAACTCTATATCCTCACAGCTTGAGGGGTTCCATTTACTATAAATGATGATAAACCTTCTTTGGGGCAAGAGAGAAATTCATTAATGATAATGGAGTTAGGTTTTTCCTTGCCCTTAATACAAATTTTCTGTCCCACCTCTGCTTATAGATACTATATGATTTTAGTGGCAACTTGAGGAGTGTCATATTTTCGACTCTTTTACAGTTGGTGAAGACTTTGTAAAAAATTGGATTTTAGGTAACTTTGTTTGGGCAGGATGTTAGTGGAGAAGAGTAGAGCTAGGATCTGAGGAAAGAAGTTTTTGACTATGCTTTTCATTGTCTTTCTCTAGCACAATATTTCTCATTGTCTTTGTCTCTCTCTCGGATTATTTTTAAATAGAAAAAATGGCAATATACATACGTATTATTACATATATTTAGTTAGCTAAAGGAAACTTAAATTATAACTAAAACATTCTCTAAGTTCTAATCTATTATTTTTTTCTTCCTTGTCGCTATTTGTCTTTATTGTACCTTCAAAATTCTCCATATTCAAGATCCATTTATTTTCAACATCTTGCTACATTAGAAATCCTAAGGAGCATGTTACTACTTGGGAGGGTCAGCACTATTACTTATTATTGCCCTGCTTGTTTTTGATTTATCAGGGTTACACAGAATTTAATATTGTTTTAGAAAGTCCTTAAGTGTTTGTTGAATGAGTGAATGAATAAATTAAATATATATCAGACCTAGGATACGTATTATTCTTTTCTTTTTTTTCTTTTATTTTTGAGGTTAGGATTATGGAACAATTTCCATATGATGTATACCAGAATCTAATCTCCTGATCTCTGTTTTATTCTCTATTCATGTAAGTTGTCCCTTTTCTTGACCTTTTCCATTAGGTCAAATCCAGCAGGGATCAAGCTTTGGCTGAACGGTGTCTTGCTGCACTGACTGAATGTGCAGCCAGTGGAGATGGGAATATTCTGGCTCTTGCAGTGGATGCCACTCGTGCAAGGTAGGGATATGTAAGTTTGCAGATTTCCAAATACTAAAAGTTGACCAATTTAGCTTTTCAGAGTGTACTTAAATGAAAAGTTGATCTTGTAAACCATGTGAGCCCAAAACAAAATATTGGAAACCAAAATAAAATTAATTCTTATTTTTCTTAAACATCTGTGCATGTAAAACATTCATATATTTTGAATGGAGTGTATTAATACTTGTGTATTTCCCTGTGGCTCAGGACCCTTGACTCTATTGTAATGAATCCATTTCACTGATTTGTGGGTTTTAGTTTGATGTACTTTCAAGTCTAGGGAGACATGATTATATTGGATACTGAGCAAACCTGCCCTTTGTCCAGAGGTGGACAATATCTCTGCCTTCAATTCACTACACAGACATCTTTGAAAAGTTAGTCCAAAATAAAGGGCAATCAGTGCTTTGCCTCAAAGGACACACAGAAAAGCAAGTGATCCATGGAAACTTTTCCCAGTATATGATAATGTCACTAAATAAATTATTTTTGCTTTTCTTATTTATTGCCTAATATAATGAACTTTTTAAAACATGTTTTAAGTGCTTAAGGGGTAGACTAAGTAGTATGTGGGTCAGTTTTTTTTCAGTTTTAATTTCTTAAAAAAAAATGACATGAGTTCTCTGCTTAAAATACTCCAAGGGTCTCCTTTTCCTTTTAAATTAAAACTTAATCCTACCATGGCCTGCAAGACTGTGCTGAATGTGACTCTTGCCTACCTCTCCGACCTCATCCTGCTCCCTGGATTAGGCTGTGTCCCCAGTGTCCTCCTTTGTATTTTTAGAACACAAAGCATGTTTTCCTTCCTCTCAGCCTTTGCGTTTAGTGTTTCCTTTATCAAACACTCTTCCCCCTTATGTTCCCTTGGGTTTCTCCTCCTCATCATTTAGATCTTAGTTCAAAAGTTATATCTTGATATCTCCGATATCTGTAAAGTAGCTTTTCTAGGCAGCCCATTCCATTTTGCCTATTTTAGTGTCTTCATAGTACTTATTACCATATGAAATTATCTTATTAATTTTTTTGTTTGCTTGTGTACTCTCTGTGTCCCCTGACCAGATGATGAGCCCTGTAAGAGCAGGTACTTTTTTTTTCAGTCTGATTTATCACTGTAGCTCTGCTGCCTACCCGTGCCTGACCTGTATCAGGTGCTCACTAGATGTTGAATGAATTAATAAACAAATGGCTGGAATATGCTAAAAGATTTACTTTTTATCAAAAAGTGTCAGTCAGAATCTTGTTCTTTGCCCATTCATATTAAGTGGTGAGTTATTCAGTAACCTATAGACATTTGTCTATTTATAGTTTTTTGATTAACAAATGTTGAAAAGAGATTGCTGTGTTTAAAGGCATCCAGAATCATCTTTTCATAAGTGTTCTGAAGAAACGTGCCTTCATGAATGTAATAAAAAACATTTAGATTTTTAGCAGCCTATTTTTTACTTAGGTAAAGCAGATGTCTAATTGTGTTGAATATTAAGGTGAATAAATATTTTTATCTCAAATAATGATGTTAACAGAACCTCCATTTAATATTTTAGATGTACGGTTGGGGAAATCACAGATGCCTTGAAAAAGGTATTTGGTGAACATAAAGCGAGTGATCGTATGGTGAGTGGAGCCTATCGCCAGGAATTTGGAGAAAGTAAAGAGATATCATCTGCTATCAAGAGGTAATATGTGAGACTTTTAAACCAGAATGTCATCTTTTCTGTTAACACAATCCTCATAAATCTACTGGGGGCTTGATTTTCTCACATACCACTTGGAAAATATTTGATTGACTTTCCTGTTAGTCTATAGTTTTACGAAAATAAGATTATGAACTTTTACCATAGTCCCCTGTAGGAGTTTCTCACTTCAAACAAGTGTTTGTTTAACTAACACCGGTATTGCTTCATATCCTCCAGCTAGGTACATTTCAATCTCTTTACTACCGTACACTTTCATATTTTCTTAAGTTTATTTACATTGTTTAATTGCTCAAATAATTGTGAAATCTTAATTTCCTATTTGAAAGTAAATATTTGGTTGCCATCTATGCATAAATTAAAATCAGTCTTCACTGCACTGACACTGAATAACACTGTCAAGTATGATTTGGAAATATAAATTAATATAAATTGATCCTGCTTCTCAAGTATAGAAGGTAACTTCCTGATGATTTGTTTTCTCAACTCTTGTAATAAATTTCCCACTAAGAATTTTATGTCACTCCTTATAAATGAGAGAAATATCAAAACAGCTAAGGTGAAAGTTATCAAAATGGAACATTTTTTTTCTTTTAACAAAAACGGATGTGCCTTTTCATGTAGGGTGTAAATTTATTAGTTAATTTATTGATTAGTTATTTTATTGAGTAAGCAAGTACTTTGGTTATACATCACTATAAGACACCACATTGCAGTCAGCTGGGGGAGTTCACTCTTGTGAAGGGTAGGTGAGATATGGATAGTTCAGAACAGCTGGTGAGTCACATATGTGTATAAATAACTCTGAAAGGCAGCTGTTAGTTTATATTGAAATATTTCTGCACATTGTACTCTGGAGACTGGCTTAAGAAAGTGAAAAGTTGTCATATTCTCATCTTGCTTCACTGTGATGTTCTCAGTGTTAGGGGCTTGCAGGTTTTGCCCTCTTTCAAATTTTCCTCTAAGAGGGAGATAGTAAACATATTCACACTTTAATGGAGTTCTCAAAGTAAAATAGAGATATTAACAAAGTATGAGTAAACAGATTAGGTGTTTTTAAATAAACTTGAAAGATTTGCTGTGAATATAGTTTTTATATTTTACTTTTGGACAATTAATATAACTTACTGTATTTCAAAATGTTCCTTAGGGTTCATAAATTCATGGAACGTGAAGGTCGCAGACCTCGTCTTCTTGTGGCAAAAATGGGACAAGACGGCCATGACAGAGGAGCGAAAGTTATTGCTACAGGGTTTGCCGATCTTGGTTTTGATGTGGACATAGGGCCTCTTTTTCAGGTACTGAAAATTGTCAGGGGAAATTTCAAAAGTATGTCATAAATTACTTACATTTAGGAAAAATAGTAAAAAGATGATAGAACAATTTGATGTTTTTAAATTTGTAAAAGAAGAACATGAATTCAACAAATTCCCTAATTTATTTTTGAATGCATATAATCCAATTAATTATGATAGAAATAAGAATTAAATATAACTCATGTTAATACTTGTTACTCAGATTTTGTAAAACTCAATGTCAGTTCTGAACTAAAACTTTTATTAGGCTTCTGAAACTGAAGTTTACTTTCAAAGATCTTACTGTAGTATTTATTTGAGAGTTGACTAACATTTTATGGGAAAGATAGCCTACATTGGGTTGATGGAAAATGTTTTGAAAGGGAAATCAAGCATCAGAGTAAGCTCAATTCGTAATTAGATTTTCTGTTTTTTTGCTCTCTAGTAGCATTTTATTTAATCGCAGAATATTGACCCAGCAGGAAAATAATTTGTTGGAAGTAAATGAAGCTGAAATTCACTATAGAGTGATAAAACATTAACCATTTACCGCAAAAAAATCTTTAGCTGAGGAGTACATTGTAATAACTTATGTTAAAAGCTTTATCCACTACATGTTTATTGATCGTCTACCACATGCTAGGTTCTGAGTTGAATAAGATACAGTTTCTGTCTTCAGGGAAGGTTACAGGCCCCAACACAGAGAAATTTACTTACCAGTAATCATAGCAGAGTAATAGTTACTGTAATTAAGTTTGGACAAGGAACTTGTCCCAGTATCCTAGGAACTTATGTTTGAGCTGTGCCTTTCAGAAGCCTGGTGAACATGGCAGGGAAGGGCATGCTAAGAGGAAGGGTTGGCATGAGCAGAGGTGCAGAGATATAGAAGACATGATGCCTTCAGGTAACTGCAAGAGGTTCGGTGAGATCCAAATACAGTGCTTGGGATGGTGTGTAGATTAAGATGAATAGCCTTATATTCCATTCTAAGGAGTTTGAACTTCATTCCAAAGGGGTTTGGGTAGAGTGACACAATCAAATTTATACTTTAGGAAGCTCACTTTCTAGTAAAATCGCTTTCTGAAGTGGGTTCAGAGGAGCTGCGACTAGATGCAAGGAGTCCAGTTAAGATGTTCAGTAATTTGAGTGAGAAACAATGAAGGCCTTAAACAAGGCAGTATCAGGATCTTACCCGAAACAAAAAGTTAGCTAGGATTTTGGAGAAAAATTCGTGAAGGGGCTATTTTTACAGATAGGCAGGCAGGCTTAAGAGAACCAATTTGTGCAACATTCAGATGAAGATGTCTATACATGTCTGGAGCACTGGAGAGAGCTTGAATTATAGACAAGGTTTTGATACTTATCAGTATATAAATGGTACTTAAAACCCAGAAAATGGATGTAATTTCTCATGAAGAGTATATGCAGCAAGGTGAGAACCTGAACATTAAAAGGAAATAGAGGAGAAGGAAGCAGCAAAGGAGTGAAAGGAAATGGGATGAGTAGTGGGATAAAAACTAAGGAGAAGAAGAGTTTCAAGAAGGAAGTACTATTATTACATACTGCGGATAGGTCAACTGAGATGAAGACTAGAGTAGTCATTGTATTTTCACTAGTAAAGAAGTAAACTTCCTGAAGAGGCCTAGCCTTTGTAGAGTCTCCCATGAGTTTTCCCTTTTTGAATTTTTAAATATTATTCTAGAGAATCTAGTGGAAATTGTTACTGTAAAGAGTTAGCCCAGACTTCTAGAGATATGTCCTTGAGCTGTGTTGGTAGGTAAATTCATAAATGTGTTTAGAGTCTTATGTATTTAAGGTAGGTTTTGTTAAGAATCTCAAATAGATTTTGGATTAAATAAATATATATTTAAATTGCTTTCATTCCTCCTTTAATTTGAATACTTTCCCATTTTATTTTTTTACTTATGTTCTACTACCCTTTTACTTTAGTTTTTTGTTTAAGTAGTGATCGAATATAATGCATTTCCAATTTTTAGTAGTTAGCGTTTGGGAAATATTTTTTCATAAAATCAGAGTAATTTTAAAAAAACTCTTGTCAGCTATTGGCAGCTAAAGAATTTTTCAAAGAACTGAAAGTTTATTTCCTCATTACATCCCATCTATAAAAATATAATATGCCTTTGGTATCACCAACTCTGTTAACATAATACTGTGTCATTTAAAAAAAGACTTATCTGTGGCTGAAAGTACAATTCTGCAGTTCCCTGATGACTGATTTAATCAAAATTAGATCTGAAGTTTTAAATTTTCAACATTTAATAATGTAAAATACAGTTTCATTTATATAAGCATAAAGCGTGGAACTGAATTGTTTAAATAGAATTTTAATCTAATAAATTTTGGTAACATGGATGGTATGAACGACAAATCCTACTTAAATTAATTACCTTTCTTACCTTTAAGAAATCAATAGCAAGAGGGCCCGCCCCAGTGGCCTAGTGGTTAAGTTCAGTGCGCTCTGTTTTGGCTGCCTGGGTTTGGTTTCAGGGTGCCAGACCTACACTGCTCTGTTAGTGGCCATGCCATGCTGGTGACCCACATACTAAAAAATAGAGGAAGATTGGCATGGATGTTAGCTCAGCAAAAAAAAAAAAAAAAAAGAAAGAAATCATTAGCAAGAATGTGCATGTTTTCTTCCAAGGTTTCAATTTTATTTGTTGATATTTTTCACAGACTCAAGGTTTTACCTATATGCTGTATGACTTACCTAGAGATCCTCTTGAGTGTGGCTCCATTATCAAGAGTGTAGAATCTTTTTGTTTCCACATTAAATTATGAGCCTAAAATCTTACAAAACTCAGAAAATTCACAGATTTTAATAATTTTTTTATGCTTATAATTGTGCAGTGATTTCTGAGGTGGCCTCATCCTTCCCAAATTTCTCAATTTACATTATAATTGTTACAGTTGGAAACTTGTAGGCATCTTTTATATGGAATGATGTAAATACACATAAAGTATCAAAGCAATGTCACAGACTCATTGCAGAGAATGGATGTGATCTTGGGTAACTCAGTTCATGAAATTGTCCTTTCTGATTCTGTATCCCAAACTGGCTGAGTCCAGTTAACAAATGAGAAACACACCCTCCTTGGCATCATCCCTTCTCTTGTTTATGTACTTGTCTGGGTGCTGTAGCCCCCTAACTAATTTCTAGAGTTCTCACAATGTTATTTTGGTCCATATATTGCTGTTAATTCACTGTCTCTGTGGGAAAATAAGGTCTTGGAGCTTCCTAGTCCGCCATCTTGTTAGCATCACTCTTGTCATTCTATTTTAAAACTGAAAGTTTACTTTTTCACATTGCATTTTATGTTTAGTCTTTTACTTCTTCATAGATACTATAACATGTTGCCTTTTATTGCATAACCACTCAAATCTTGATAAGAAGACAACTGATGTATTTTTAAAAAATTACAATGAAGAGATAATATAGTTTACTATATTTCTTCTTTATCTTGAAGATTCTTTGGGGAACTATATTTTGATGTAACTTAAATCTAATTGATAAATTCTCATGCTAGAAGCAAATATAGTGCTGTTTATTGCATCAGTTGGATAAGTTGGTGTTTATGGTTTGAGAATAATAAAATATGAAGTTATTTTCCCTTCAATATTTTTAATGAGGAAAATCTTGGAATGTTGATTAAGTAGATAAGATGTTTAAAACACTTTTTGGAATACATGATAGTTTGTCTCTTTCCTTTCTAATTGTTCAGACTCCCCGTGAAGTGGCCCAGCAGGCTGTGGATGCAGATGTGCATGCCGTGGGTGTGAGCACACTTGCTGCTGGTCATAAAACCCTGGTTCCTGAGCTCATCAAAGAACTCAGCTCCCTTGGACGGCCAGATATTCTTGTCATGTGTGGAGGGGTGATACCACCACAGGTATTTTTCATCTCCTATATTTTTCTAGTTCAGTAATGGGAATCCTGAGTAACAATAGCTTATATGTAGTTCTTTAATTTACTGTACACTTTTACTAAAGATAAATTTGTTGTAGATTTTGAGCCCAGTTATTTCCTGGTGATTTTACTAAGTAAATTCTATAAAGTCCAAAAGTGAGCAATGTTGTTTTCTATTCAAGCTATATGTAATTCATTATGTATAGTTTAAACACTTTACAAAGCTTCTATGAGGGAATTACCTCCTGGCAAACTAGTAACCTAGATAGGGATCTACTTTCTTCATATTCAATAAGCAGTGATAGAGAAGGAACAGGATAAAAGTGATAAAATTTCACAGCTGGACTAGAGAAGAATGGTAAACACACAGTGCCTATATCAACTCCTTGCCAGAGAGACAGTGAGCACTCCTTGTCGTGCTAGTCCTTTAGTTAGCACTTGACAGCACTTGCTTCTGTTGTATCTACCTTGTCCATATCTTTCATGTTTTGTCTCTAAATGTTGCCCTGACTCAGAGGTGTATCAGTTACATGGACCCATAAAACTGCTTTTTTTATTAAGGCTAATCTGATTGAGGTATAGTTTTCTTAGAGCCAAAAATATCCTAAATGGAATTTTAGGATGGACATAAATGTACATAAATGGAATTAGCCTGTCTTGAAAATTATTGGCTGAATGGGGAAGAGGTGGATTCTTGAACAAAAATGTAAATCCTCTTAGGGAAGGAGAAATGGAGGCTAGGTAATAATCAATGTTGTCAGTGAATTTATGAATGGAGTGAGGGGACACCGTCTGCATATTACTGTACCTATCAGTTGAAATAATTAGTTATAATATAAATTGGGCCTAGTTCCAATCCAACTTTGAATTATATCAAGTTTTCTTTTTTTACTGAGAATGGAAAAAATATTGAGTTAGAAGAACTATAGAGGAGATTGCTCTAAGTAAATGATTTATAGATGTTACACAGGCCTAACCACTACAGCAGGAGTGTCTCAGCGAAATGTGATCTTGTGCCCAGTCTACAAGTTTTTTCCTCCATTACAACTCAGGATATAAAATAATGATGTTATGTACTAGTTATAAATGAGAAAATACATATGTATGAGGTTGTGAGATTCATAATGTGGGGCTAGCAAGTAAACCATATATTATTTATTCTTTCTAACAACACATTATTTAAGGTGATATAGTCAAGACAACTGCTTTTGTTAACCTACTTGCCTATTATTTTCATAAATATAGTTTACTATTCGGGAATATAAAGGGCTTTTATTCTTTTATTGCTGTCTATCTATGGAACACTTCTATCTATATTGCAGTTTTAGAGTCTATAATATCTAAGCTCTTGGGCATGATATTAAAATTTAAGAACCAAAATAATTAAGCAGCAGAAAATATTGGAATTAAAATATGAGTTGAGAAAAAGCACAGGCCTATTATATAAGTGAGCTGACATTTTCAAGAAATGTATTTCACACAAGTTGTAGTAACCCTCTGGATATTTGAATTACTTAGAACATCTGTAGGTGTTTTCCATACTTTTCCCCCCATAAGTTTAAAGATTAAGGATCATTTTCTATAATGGCACACTTGTGTGTTAATATGGATATCCTTTATAATATAATTATAACAGTCAACACCCATGTATTTTTCTCATAATTTGTTTGCAGTAAATATATAACATGTTGCTATTATTCAGCTGAAGGTCACTTAGACTTTAAATTAGAAAGCACTAATACGTGATAGTTAAACAGATTTAGCCACCGCCATTATGAAGCTTACAGTTTCTGCAGCCCGCTTAAATAAATATGGTCTGTTCTTGCCAGTGTGTGTTACTACCGTCGGGATCTTCTAACCCGCTTAATAGCAATGGCTTCCAAGTATTTTAGGCAAGGTTAGCAGCCTCGAGGTCTACTTCCATCATGAAGCAGCCAATCTGGTATGCTTGGCTCAGCTCAGTGGAGGATATTTTATAATAATGACTTTTTATTTGGAAATAATTTCAAACTAATAGATAAGGTACAAAAATGAAAATAGTACAAAGAACACTTGTATACCCTTTACTCACTTCACTTATTTCTGACATTACATCCCCTCACTAAAGTACATTTTACAAGGCTTATGTAAAGCTTAGGTAAGTCAAGAGCCCTTTCTTCAGTTGCAGCATTTCACAGTCCCCTCTCAGTTGAGTCCTCCATTCCTAATCTGTAACTCAGAGTCAGAACAAATGGTACACAGCATTATTAGGAAAGATAGACGGAGATAACCTATCAATTTGACCATCTCCATTTTGACGATAATTGTTATTACACATTTCATCAAATTTTCTTATGAACTCTTAAATCTATAGCACCTGCCCAAGAACAGTGGCACATTTTGAGCACCTTTATGTGTCAAACGCTTAGGATATAAAGATTAGATGTGATCTCTGCCCTTAGAAGTTCACAGACTAGAAGGAGAAAAGTTCAATAAGATGTGTTAAATGCCATTGCAGAATTACAGTATTACAAGAATATTACAAGGAAATAATAGAGACAGAAAAGAAGTAGATGGGGGATAATTAGCATGATCATATAATTTATCATACAAATGTGATCACTTTTGAGAATGAAAATGGGTGCTATTAAAAAGGGTGCTGCAAAAAACAAACAATCTGGGGCTGGCCCCGTGGCCGAGTGGTTAAGTTCGCGCGCTCCGCTGCAGGCGGCCCAGTGTTTCGTTGGTTCGAATCCTGGGCGCGGACATGGCACTGCTCATCAAGCCACGCTGAGGCAGCATCCCATGTATCACAACTAGAAGAATCCACAACGAAGAATATACAACTATGTACTGGGGGCTTTGGGGAGAAAAAGGAAAAAATAAAATCTTTAAAAAAAAAAAAACAAAAAACAAAAAACAAACAAACAATCTGATTAAAAAATGGACAGAGGATCTCAATAGACATTTTTCCAAAGAAGACATTCAGATGGCTAACAGGCACATGAAAAGATGCTCAGCATCACTAATCATCAGGGAAATGCAAAGCAAAACCACAATGCGGTATCACTTCATGCCTGTTAGAATGGCTGTTATCAAAAAGACAAGAAATAATAGCTGTTGGCTAGAATATAGAGAAAAGGGAATCCTTGTACACTGTTGGTGGGAATGTAAATTTGTACAGCCATTATGGAAAACAGTATGGAGTTTCCTCAAAAAATTAAAAAATAGAACTGCCATATGATCCAGCAATTCCACTTCTGTGTATTTATTCAAAGAAAATGAAAACGCTAACTTGTAAAGATATTGCACTTCCATCTTCACTGCAGCATTATTTACAATAGGCAAGACTTGGAAACAACCTAAGTGTCCATCGATGGATGAATGGATAAAGAAAATGTGATATATATTTTTGAATAATAAAATAGTATTCAACCATAAACATGAGTGAAATCTTGCCATTTGCGACAACATGGATGGATCTTGAGGGTATTAAGCTAAGTGAAATAAGTCAGACAGAGAAACGCAAAAATACTTTATGATCTCATTTACATGTGGAAGAATAGATTGATGGTTGCTAGAGGTAGGGGGTGGGGTATGGATGAAACAGGTGAAGAGAGTCAAAGGTATAAACTTCCAATTATAAAATAAATAAGTCATGGACGTGTAATGTCCAGCATAGTGACTATAGTTAATAATACTGTATTGCATATTTAAAAGTTACTAAGAAAGCATATCTTAAAAGTTCTCAAAAGACACACAGAATTTTCTAACTATATATGGTGATGGATGTTAACTTGGATTTATTGTGATCATTTTACAGTATGTGCAAACATTGAATCATTATGTTGTATGCCCAGAACTAATATAATATGTCAGTTATACCTCAATGAAAAAGAAAAAAGACTCATAAAAAGAAAAAAAGGGTGCTGCAACAATAAGCAACAAACCAGAATGTCCTGGAATATGTGATCTCCCTAGTGGATGAGGATCAAGGCTTTAAAGCATGTCCTAATCTGGATACTACAGTACAAATATTCTAATATTAAACAGCCTAAAGCCTCGAGCAGTACTTGTGGCCTGGGAATCTTTTCACTCAAGCTTAGGCTATTTAAACTAAACTAACAAACACAGCAGCACCAATAGGGAATTTTAAAAAATGAGCTAATCTTCATTTATAGAAAATCTAATTCCATCATAAAGCCAAATTCAAAGTACCACCATTCAGTAGCTGCAGAAAAAATACCTTGGAGAAAATAAATAACCTTGTAAACTCAAAGCTATAATATGATACTCAAAGCTATAATATGATACTCAGTTTAACACAAATAATGACAAGTAGTGAAAATCTAGGTGAAAAAAATTATGGTTTAGGGTTCAGAAGATCTCAATCGGTGGGCCATAAAGCTTGCCACCACACACACAAACAGTAAAACACTGGGGTATTTAGAAAATGGGCAGAGTGTGTTTTGTTCTTTTAATGACTTGGAATGTATGGGTGATCTAGTGGCCATTAGTTACAGTCCCAACCTAGGAAGATTTTTAGCCCTAAATGCCAGTGGTGTACCAGTTGAGAAAGTTTGGGGCATTAGGGACAAAGAAGAAAGGACAGCCTTCATTGTCCTTGAAATTAGAAATATTGTCTCTTCTATTAATTAAACAAATTCTTTCAACAGGATTATGAATTTCTGTTTGAAGTTGGTGTTTCCAATGTATTTGGTCCTGGGACTCGAATTCCAAAGGCTGCCATTCAAGTGCTTGATGATATCGAGAAGTGTTTGGAAAAGAAACAGCAATCTATATAACATCTTGTTTTTGAGTTAGCTTTCTTTTTCTAAAATATTCTTTCAATGATGATCAAAGAGAATACAGCCATGTCTTCAATTTAATTCAACACCTGATAATGTGCTTATCTGAAAGCTTTACATTAAAAAGCTTGATTTATAAGAATGTTGTCATATTATAAGTGTGATGTACAGTTTCACTTTAAAAATTAAAAAAATGTATCCTTAAAAAACTCTCTGTATCCCTTGCTCAATACTTTAGCAGAAATTCTAGACAAAGGTGTTATTTTTTAAAACATCATGATATTTATTTGAAATATTTCTTATAAATCTATTTACTTTCTATTTTAAGAATTAACTTTACCTAAAAATAAATCTTAGTAGTCTCATTCTTCAGTTTAGCATTATGTCGACTCGAGCACCAGAAAATAAAATCTATATATGAATAAAATAGTTATACTTATCTTAGAAGAATAGTGGGAAATGTAGGGAAATCTATTGTGGTTGTGGTCCTCAGCCAGACTCTACCAGGATTACCTTGAGTTTTAAATCAGACCTGAAGGTTGGAACAGGGGAGAAACAGCAGAATATTTCTTCAGGTCTGACTTTACTTTCTTCCTGGGAGTGAACATATGACCTTGTTATTGCTGGGCTTGGCTCAAGACCCAGGAGAGTGGATGTTTATGAATATTCCCTGAAGTGAAAGTGCTTAGGTTGTCAATATGGCTTCCTCCAGAATGATGATGTAAGTTGGGAGGTAGCAGGGCTATGGTGTATATATATGTATAATTTGCAAAGCCACTGGTATAATTTATTCTAAGTCTGAGGGCCTGAGAACCAGGGAGCCCATGCTCTAGATCCCAGTCCAAGGGCTAGAGAAAGTGATATGAGGTGTCTCAGCTCAATCAGTGAGGCGGGAAAACGGGTGAATTCCTCCTCGCTCTGCCTTTTTCTCTGTTCACGCCCTCAATGTGTTGGATGATGCCCACCCACATTGAGGAGGGCAATCTACTAAGTCCACTGATTCAAATACTAATTTCATTCAGAAACACCCTAACAGGTACACTTAGAAATAATATTTAATCTGGGCACCCCGTGGCCAGTCAAGTTGATACATAAAATTACCTATCACAGAGCCCTTGTACATTTCTGGTGGGAATGTATAATGATGCTGCTGCTGTAAAAAATGATATGATTCCTCAAAAAACAGAATTACCAAATGGCCCAGCAATTCCACTTCTGGGCATACAGATGGTCCCAGACTTTTATGATGGTGTCACTTAACGATTTTTGAGTTTTCAACTTTACGATGGCGCAAAAGCAATACGCATTCAGTAGAAACCATACTTTGAATTTTGAATTTTGATCTTTTCCTGGGCTAGCGATATGTGGTACAACACTCTCTTGTCATGCTGGCCAGTGGCAGCGAGCCACAGCTCCCAGTCAGCCATGTAATCATGAGGGTAAACAAGCCATACACTTACAGTCATTCTGTATTCATGCAACCATTGTGTTTTCCACTTTAGTACAGTACTCAATAAATTACATGAAATATTCAATACTTTATTATAAAATAGACTTTTGTTAGATGATTTTGTCCAGCTGAGAACTCATGTAACTGTTCTGAGCATGTTTAAGGTAGATGAGGCTAAGCTATGATGTTCGGTAGGTTAGGTATATTAAATGCAGTTTTGACTTATGATATTTTCAAGATATAATGGATTTATTGGGACATAACCACATCCTAAGTCAAGGAAGTTATATTCACAAGAATTGAAATCAGGGACTCAAACAGATATTTGTGCACCCATGTTCATAGCAGTGTTATTCACAATAACTCAAAGGTGGAATCAACCCAAATGTCCATTGACAGATGAATGGATAAACAAAATGTGGTAAATACTTAAAATAGAATACTATTCAGCCTTGAAAAGGAAGGAAATCCTGACACATGCAACAACATAGATGAACCTTCAAGATATTATTATGCTAAGTGAAATAAGCCAGTCACAAAGCACAAATAGTGTATGAGTCCATTTATATAAGGTACCTAGAATAGTCCAATTCAAAGAGACAGAAGGTAGAATAGTGGCTGCCAGGGGCTTGGGAGAGGAGGAGGTGGGGAATTAGCATTTAACAGGCATAGAGTTTCAGTTGGGGAAGGTGAAAAGTTCCAGAGAGGGATGGTGATGATAGTTGTACAATAGTGTGAATGTACTTAAAGCCACAGAACTGTACACTTAAAAATGATTAATAAGGTAAATTTTATGTATATTTTACCACAATAAAAAAGTAGGATAGTGCTGACATATGGCACCTGTTTTATAAATGGTAGTCGGTAGTAGTAGTATTGATGTTGTATGGTTACTGTTGCTATTATTATTGTTATTATTACAAAAGAATGAATGATAAGGTATGACACTGGCAAGGTAGGCAAGGGCCAGATCATGTGTAGAGGCTTGTACAGTTAAGGGATTTGGACTTTAGCCTGAAGATAAAGACAGAGAGTCATACAAGGGTTTTAACCACAGAAATAATCTGATAAGATTTGTGTTTTAGCACTGCAGCTCTGTGGAAGATGCCTTTTAAGGGGGGTGGGACTGGAGATAAGAGACTGGTAGAGCAATGTAATAGAGAGATTGTAAGTCTCCAAGCTTGTGCGCTTAGGTCTGCTCAGAGATGGCAAAGATGGAGAGGATATGATCTTATTTTGGAACATTGTATTGACAGAATCTGACTTTTTTATCTTAAAAAAATGAATAGGCTCTTGATCCTTAGGTATTTGCTGTGTGGATTCTGCTATGTCCCCTCACCTACTTTTGGTTGTTGTTTTGTGGACCTTTCGTGATGTGCAGTTTCGTGACTGGATACACTGGTATAATGTCAAAGTCAGAAAAAGGTAAAATTATGGGATTTGATTTTCAATGATCTTTTTGTCAGTACTAGAGCTTTGGAAGCATTTCTGGCTTTGGAAGTACTCTAGAATGATGTCTGTAGGGTACTTTGAAGACATCAGAATTTTTTCCCTGCAGCTTAATGGAAATTTAAGTGTTATATAAATGTTAGAATAACAGTATAGGAATTGGAGGAGAGGTTTGAAGAGGCATCCTATCTGAGCAAAACCTGCATGGAAGTAGGAAAGATAAAGTAAAAAATAAAAAAAAAATAGGACAAATTCTCCTTTCTCTGATTTCCATTTCAGGGTGTGGGGATTCATGTAATGGAGAGGAGAGGTGAGGGGGGTTGTTAAACAGCTCTAGAGCTGTCTATCCGAAAACAAGAATGTGCCACATGTCACCATTACCCCCCACTGATATCTGTAAATTCCGATCCACTTCATACTACTCAAAAACCTTCTCTCAAAAAAATAAAGGATCTAATAAAACCATTTATGTTAAGACATAACTGTCTGCTAATGTAGAATATGTTTATTTTACCAGGGATATTTTTATTTTAAATGAGGGGAAAAAAACTTTATCAAAGTGATGAATATTTAAATAGACTTGTTGCTGTTTGGTAGATACTCAGTAAAAATGATGATGATGATAATAACAACTAATGTTATTTCTACCAATTGTAAATCTTGACTCATTTCCGAAGAATTATGGACCATCTTTTAGGCCATTAGACAAAGCTTGCTTTTATAAGTAGCCTAAAGTTGAGAGATAAAATATTAAAAAATATACATATATATACAAATATGTATATATTTTTTATTAAGGTATCCTTGTGTAATTTGTGCTTATCATTATGAAAAATGCTCTCAGCATTCAAAAATATTTTCAAAGAAAAATCATTTTGGTTTCCTGATTAAACATAATGCTTTTGTTTTCTGATTCTCAGATCCTCCTTTTATTTTTTTCTGTTGTGCCTGTAGGTGTCTCCCTAAGTTCAGGATTATTCTATTTCCCTGAAACAATATTTGAAATGATGTCCATCCTAGAGATGCATAGGTGCTATAAACACTCTCAGAAAAAGCACATCTCTTTAATAATCTGCTTAGTGCACCTAGTGTCATCCTTTGCGATCATGATCTGTGGTCAATGAAACTAAATGTTGATAATTGTTCCTGAACCGTGCTGCATTTGTGCTAAAATGATTAGTTGATTAGCAGTGAAGCTAGAATATGACCTTGGATATGAGATTATTATTGAATTTCATTCAGTAAATCATCGCTAATTCTCATTAACTCATTTTAAGTCACTAATTCTTCATGGCCTATTTCCCCCCTCTGCATTCAAACCTCTTATTGTTATACTGACCTCCTCTTATCATTTACCATGAGATCAGGACATGATATTAAAAGTGTTTTTATACAACCTAATATATAAATTCCCCTGAAGTCCTTTAAAAAAGAGAAATGCAGAATTTAATAACTTCTTTCAGAATTATCTTAATACCCTTTTGATTCTGAGGTCATGGAGAACATATTAATTCAGATAAATGTCATGAATTCATGTAATAGATATTTTATAGGTTAACTATCATTTATTAAATAATATTCTGATATGCTATTACTTTTGGAAAATAAAAGCATAAAATATTGTATTTTAGCAGAGCTCCACATGGCCAATAATCATTACATATGTCTCTAGCAAAGAGACATTTTTGCTGTTCAGTCCTTTCCGTGAATGGAAAGCTTAGCCTAGAGTTTGCTTAGGGGGACAGAAGAGTAGAGTAACAGTGATGAAATTCTCAAGTTTTCTGAACTGTCTTTCTTGACTTCAAACAGTCTGTCCTATTGTCTCCTTTAGTTTTGTCATTCTCATTAGACCATATGGTCATCAGAGCAATAGTAGTGACAATTTTCTATCAAAAGAAATGGTTATCTAGACAATAAGTTTTGGAGGATACTAGGCAGATGGCCCTCCTTGCCTCTAACATGTTCTTTGTTTTAAGGCATAAAGACCTCTAAAAATATTCTTTAAAATGGTAAATACATCTGATAAAAGCCTAATATTAAATCAGACAGTTAAATTTGACTCTAGAAATGTTGACTGAGAGGGCCATTGCTAACTGTGCACAAATTGTGCGTTACCCAACTCCAGGCATTTACTTTGTAGTCTTGCACTGCCCTAGCCCTGTGTACTTTGTCCTGCAGTTTCCTATCTTTAAAAATGGATAAGGATAGAGCCCATGTCAAGGTTTGTTTTAAGGATTAAATGAGACAATTTATATAACCTGCTTTGAACTGTGCAATATACAGTAAAAGAACAATAAATATTTTCTATAGTAATTATTATTATAATTTATGCTAGCCTCACTTCTAGACTTTGGAAATAAAAATACTATATGCATATGACATGGTTCTTCTCAAGGAGCTGGTAGCCAATTTGCAGAAGATGAACTCATAAGAAGGTTGCGACTACGTGTTGTAAAGGAGGTCTCCACATAGTGCTGTGAGATGCAGAAGGAGTTGCTAATTTTGTTTTCTGGGAGAAATGAAAGTTTCAATGAGGAGACATCTGGGGCCTAAAACAGAGAGATTCAGTGGGCAGAGGTATGAGTATGTCTAACAGGTATGTGGAAACAGCATATTCAGGGAAATGGGAGCAGTCGATGTGGTTGAAGCATGAAATTCATGATAAGGTTGAAATATAGGATATAGATTTTATCATTTATTAACATCTTACTGTGAATTATCTTTCAAAAATTGATTTCCTCCAGGTAAATTTTTAAAAATTTAAAAATTGAATTCCTTTCTGATTTCAGTAGAAGGTATTTGTATATTATTGAAGTAGCCAAATAATTCTATATTCTTTTTTTTCTTATCTGAGCTACAAGACTTTTTTCTCTCACATATTTTCTATAACTAAGGCTTTTGTGTAGATAATAGCTTTTTCACCTACCAATGTGATAGTGGGTAGGGAGACATTTGGCATTTCCCTTTTTGCCTAGGATTGGCCAAGGCCTTTGTGATTAAGGAGATATTTCTCAAATTGTGGCATGTGGCCCACTTGCTTTGGAATCTTTTATGATTGTTTGCTAAAAATGCAGTTTAGCTCAGAATAGACCCCTTAATTTTAATCCTTTTTATAAATCCCACACTCAAACCCAGGGTCATTGTATCGAATATGTGTTACTGGAATAAGGCACAAAGGAATCTGGCATCACTGGCAAATCATTCCATTGTTTGGGGGAGAAAACAAACTTTTCAGATATGTGCCTTATATGGAATTGCATTGGCAGCATCATTCAGATAAAATGGTTCAGAGAGATGGTATCTGCAATAGGCCGAAAAATTAAGACAACCTGTGTTCCTTGTCTTTTCAGGTGAGGGAAGTTAACCATTTCCTGTTTTGGATTACCCCAATAAAAAGACCTTTCTCTCAAAAAACTAGACTTTTTGACTAGAGGATTTATTTTGATCATCAAGCAAAGAAACAGGAGCAGAAAGGAATTATTTTTTGTCTCCAAGATTCAAAGTGTCCTCTCTGTCCTCAAAAATGCCAGACTTCATTATAGCAGACATTTGAGATGCTTCTAGACTTCCATTTGCTAAGAACCCAACTAAGTGTTTTTTAAACATCTAATTGTTAGCCAGTCTGTGGGTATGAATCACTCTTCAATGGAGTAAAAATGGTCCTATGAGATACCTTTCCTCCATCATTTTTCTGAGGATGTGGTTCATTGGGATTACCAAGATTTACTTGATAGAAAATAGCATTTTACTTCTCCAAAATTTTTGACTCTCATCAAAGTCACTCTTCAGTTGGACAATAAATTTGTAGGCCAAGAGAAGAAGTAATCAACTAGTATGATTTCAAACATGCCACCAAAAAATGTACTTTCCTGCATGCTTAGTTGTGCTGGAAATTCCTTTAACAGTAGACCACCTCCTTAATTCCAGTTAGAACTGAAAGTAAAATGTAAGTAATTCTGGGAGAGGTGTTGACATTTCATATTAGGTCTTTTTGCACACATGCATTTTGATCTGGGAGAGATTACAAAGGAGCTAAAGGAGTAAATAGGGTATTTGTATGAGTAATAGAATGAGGGAAGGGAAGATCGAGGCATATTCTTGCAGTGGGTTTTCCTGAGCAATGGGAAGTTGGAACCAAAGTTTTGCTTAGTCACCTGTGTACAGATTATGCTCTTATCCACCCTACTACCCCACCCTTTATTCCCAATGAAAATATGACTTTACTGAGGCCAAATTTGGTTCAAGAACCAGGTGAGCCCAATATATGTATGATAGGACACTTCCTGAAGAGAATGTCAACAGGAACTGTGCACTCCATAGGGAGCCAAGAGTGGAAAGAAAATAGTGCGATGAGGAATGCCGCATGTACACCTCCTCCATATAGATATATTTCCCCTATTGAACTCTTTGTTTTCATTATATAATGTGAATATCGTTAGGTGCATATGTGTGTATTTGCGTGTGTGCATGCACATATGTATATGTGTGTGTGTATGTGTATGCAGGGATAAAAGAAAACATTTTTTGCTTCATGTCTTTCTGAGGGTTCACTAAATAGTAGTGAAGATGTGCAGGTGATGTGGAAGTAAACTAATTGTCAGTATTGATGTGTATGATGCTTTCAATTTCTAAGTTTCGGATTTCAATTTGAAAATACATTTCCCTTTCCTGCTTTCTGTCCCATTGATCAAGCTTCCTCTCTAGGCTTTTACAGTTGTGCATTTAGTATCTCAGCAAATCATATTGAGTTGTGGAAAAAGCATGGACTCGGGCATTAGATTGACCCAGGTGAGAGTTCTATTTCAGCCTCTTACTGGATGTTGGATTCTGGACAAGTTGTCTACATATCCTGGTAAGCTTCAGTTTTCTTCATACTTTAATACCCTCCTTGAATTTCTTTATATGAATATGTATTTCAGACAGAGTAACACTGAAGAATGTTGGATTTATTTCCCTCAGGGTGAGAGAAAACAAATGTGTGGGTTATCCAATAAGGCAATGGACAAAATTTTTCACTCAGTTAGGACTGGAAGGAAAAAAAATCAGATTTTCTCTTTTACCTTGACTACTAAAGGTATCGGGGATCACTGGTACATAAGGTCTGATATTTATTTAGTCTTTTTCCAAGGTGTGGATTTGTGACATGTAGAAATCTACAGCAGCGCATCCAAAGTAAGTCCTGAAAATGGATTTGATTTGAGTCACCTTGTCAGTTTAGAAACAATATCATAAATATAAATGACAAAGTCCCAAGGAAAGGCAACAGACATGCCATTTTGCTAGCTTTCACAAAACCTAATTTTCCATGCAATCTCTAGTGCATTAAAAAAATGAAATGTAACATCAGTGTTGAAAGGTGTCTCCAGATGGCCCTTTATTAGCTACCAAGGAGGCTGCTTCTATTCCTCAGCATCCGTCCACATCGCAGGAAAATTTTCACCTTTATATACAATAAGCTATCATTGTTGCATGATAATGCAAGACACTTGGAACACTGCTTCCTGAAATATTTTTTGAAATGCCATGCTCATGGCATAGTTCACATAATTACAAATCTGGATTTGCTCTATTTACTTGAAAGTCAGACAGTGTTGGTTCATAACCCTGGGAGCTTCCTGGGTGAAATGTGAAATTGGCCCCCATATAAAGAGGGCAAGGAGAGATGGAAGGAAGAGGCAGACCCCTCCAGATTGGTAGGTGACAGTTTTAATAAGTGAGGGAACATACATACAAGGCTTTTCTGGGGCGCTGTAGACCAGTAGATCTCTGCACCTATTAAGACCAGAATCTTAAAAAGTTTATATAGAGGCCTTAGCTGGGTTCAGTCATGTATTCAGTCCAGATGGTCTCCATACCACCTTGCATCACTTTCATAAGCTTGTGCATAGAGCAAATTCATTCACAGTTCCCTAGTAGTACAGATTTAAGGGGAAAAAACACCTAGAAAGATGAAGAAGAGTCAGGGCTTAATAAATATATTTTAGGCCAAATTTTGGATATAATCTAGATCCTAACAGTATGTTGATTTACGTGATTATTAAGAATGCGAGAGCCAGATCATGATAAGGCCTTGATCTGAATAGGAGGAATTAAGAATCACCAGGAACAAAGTATCTAATGACGTTGAGGCCAAGGACTCTTCTGACCAGCTCATTCTGGTCCTCCAAGGAGGCCTACATGAAACCATGGAATGTGGCTCTCTCAACTCTTACTTACAAGTAATTATCAGAATTACTCGGGGCATTAAGAGCATGGCATACTGGTCAACATCCCTCCTGACCAGTTAGTGTTCATGTCAAATGATCTGGGAACCAAAAATAGTTCTATAACAAGAGAATAAATTCTCATTAACAGTGAACATTTCATAGAGGGAGAAGACAGCTGAATAAAAGACTGTGGTATCCTGTAAAGATGAAGTCTTCAATCAAAAAGAAAAGGTATGGAGGAGAACAAGAGGAGCAGAGGTAGGACAAGTGACATTTGTTCTTGTGCTGGCCACTTTACATTTGATGGTCACAATCACTCTGAGAAGAATGTGTTATGATCCTCAAATACAGATGAGAAATGAGGCCAGATGCTTAAACAGCTTTTCAGTTAAGTAGTAGAATCAAGCATCGAAACCAGTGACAACACCAAAGTCCACTCTGTTTCCACAGACTGTGGATTCATTCTCTGTGTTACTTCCATCCTTCTTGCAGAACCATTAAAGACATAGCTAGGCTATTTCAGCTGGAGCCAGAGATACCTGCCTCTTAATTATCTTTGCTGTTTCTATTCAACTGACATTTACCTTCCATTTTCCCCTAGTATGTTGACTGTTCTTACCTACTGTTCTTTCTTGTTACCTGCTCTAGATGATCCTTGTACCAAAAGCCTCTTGTCCCAAACTAAAAATTAATCTCTATTTAATGGCAAAAAAAGAAATCAATCATTTGTACCTTGATTCAGTTGCCAAAATTGGATTGGGACTTGTCCATCTGGAGTTAGGGGAAGTGGGGTGTTAGTTAGCAACCTGGGAGTTCCTGGGGTGAAACTCAAAACTGGCCCCCATACAAAGTAGGAAAACAGAGACTGAAGAAAGAGGCAGACCACTCCAGATTGGTAGGTGGTAGGTTTAACAAGCAAGGGAACTTACATACAAGGCTTGTCTGGGGCAGCTGCAAGATGAGTAGATCTCTACACCCTTACACAGAGGCCTTAATGGGGTTCAGTCATGTGTACAGTCCAGATGGTCTCAAGAACACATTACTCTCTCAAACCTGTGTCCTTGAAGTGGTTCCTAGTATGGGAGCAGTGGGAAAAATGTGCATTCCAAGGACAGGGGAGGGGGTGAGGAGCTTCCAATTACATGGGTCCAGTTTGCAGGTCAACCTGTGGTCACCTTCTCTCAATGACCTCCTCAAAAGGGAGATGGTCCAGAAGATACAAGGAACTGACTAAAACACTGTGAAGAAGCCCAGGATACTCTGAATATCCTTAGAAGAAAGGGAAGTCTAGTTTTTTATTCAGGGAGATTTGGATTGGGTACCACAACATCAGACAGAGCCAAGGAGCTTAAATGGATAAGCACAGCTCCCTTGAATTCAACTCTGCCAAGGTGTTGATCCTCTCCCCGCTCCTCTTCTAACAGATGAGAAAGCTGACACTTTGAAGGGTGAAGTAACTTCCTGAAAGTTTTACAGCCAAGTTGTGGTGAAGCAATGGTTAGACTCTCAGCTGCCTGTATGAAGCTGGGAGTGTAAGGCAGGACAAATTGTCGACAGCCTCTGGAGGGTGAATATAACATTTGCTATAAAATGTTATGTGGTATCATTTATGTATGTTTTTACGTTATTTTTATATAAATGGGACAGTTCTACATATGTGGTTCTATGAATTGCCTTTTATAAAAATTTAATATGTCTTATGTCAGTGTGGATGGATCTACCCCGTTCTTTTTAATTCTCCATGACTTTTCAGAGCGATAGTTACGGAACAGTTCTTCTATTGATGAACAATTGTAGTTGCAATGTGTGCACCTATCTTAGTGTTTATTTCAAATTGATTCCCAGAATTGGAATTGTTGTTTCAATGCTTTTCAGCATTAATATTCATTCTTTAATTAAAGAATAGAAGAAGCCTCCTCTCAGTGCTCTAAATTTGAAGGGAAAAGCTGTAATAGTGTGCCGGCATGGTCATTCATCCTGGTCATAAAAGAGGGAGTAAGGTGGCCTCACCGCAGGTGAGCAGTAACCAGGAGCTTTCCCTCAGATGGCTTTATCTGTGTTCACCTGTCCTAAGCTAGAGTGTCTACTGCCCAGACATTTGATGTGCAAGAGAAATGTCAGTTAACGGAGGCCTGAAAAACCAGTGCAAGTGAAATATGACTATTCCTTAATATTACCTTGAGTTGGAAACATAAAGGGACTGTTTTGGGGCCACACTTTGGTCTGAAATTTGTCTTTTGGAGTTCTGCGACTTTTACTCCTTGCCTTATAGAAAGAGCTAGTAAAATGACAAGACTGACAAGACGAAGGGAGTCTAGTGTCCCTGATATTTGGTCAGGAATTTCTCCAAACACTAAGATGATTTACTTGTGGTATTTTGAGCTTGTTCTGGAGTTTTTATTTCATAAGCGACACCAAAGCTCTAAAGTCAGAGGCATCATTCAGAGGGTAAATGCAAGGGGAGACGCTCACTGTCTAAGTGGATTGACAGAATCCTGCAGGGTGAAATTGACTGTAGCCTAGTAGGGTCCAACTCCTTGGCATCAGCTCTGTGGAGCCTCGGAGTTAGGTATATTTAAATGCCCCACTCCTGTCTGGCTTCCTCTTTTGAATGTTTTGTTCCATGGGATTGCTCCCCTCAGCCAAAGGGCTTGGCTGGATGTCTGGGTCACTTAATTTCAAGAATATTATTAACTGATGTTTATGATGACACACACAGCATGCCATTCTCACTCCTCTCTCACCCACTGATTTCTACCATCCACACATTCTACCCGTTCTGTTAGACTCCTTTTTCTATTATTCTATACAGCCCAGTCTCTATTATTACTTTTCTTTGTTAATAAGTGTTGCCTCCACCCGTAGTACACTTTCTCCTGATCTCTATTCCTTCTTTAACGTTAGGCGAAGATACTGCGTCCTTCCTAAAATCTGCCTGTATTCTTCCACCTTTCCCCATGTATTCATGGAATATTGAGCTTCCTATTTCTATTACAGCATTTACTGATTAGTGCTTTATTAGACTCTGCTCTTAGAGCATAGAGAATAAGTCTAAATCACATTGATTTTCTCCACGGTCTAAACTTTGCACAAACAGTAGATTGGTGCCCAGTAAATACTGTGGAATTAAACTTCTCAGCCATCTTGCACTCATGGTTCCTGTTTAAAATTTACCCATTATTGGGTGCTAATTTTTTCTTGTTTGCTAATTTCCTCCCCTCTGAGAGCATTAGCTAAGTTTTAGTAGCGATCTGGCTCTATAGCACCTGGTTCCCCTGACTCAGTCTCTGTCTTAATGTCTCCTTTCCACTTCCATTTGATGTCCATGATTTCCGTTTGTATACATAAGACTTACAAGGCTGACAGAGGCTTAATTTGTAGTATATCACTAGCCTTTTTCCATACTGAGATTCATTTTCATCATTAAAAATATAGGAAGCATAATTTAATCTATTTTGCAAGGTAATGTGAAGATTAAGTGCGGTAATTTATTTCCAAAAGTCTTTGTGAACCATCAATCACTGTACAAAATGATGCTATTATTAATAGTCAATTGTAAGCTCTTTCAGAGTAAATCATACCTTATACTGTGTGGCAGATTGCGTGGATTGCTCATCTGTCTGGTGTCTGCACCCTACAAGATCCTTCGTGTTTCCCAGCCAGCAGACTCCTCATCCTGTGTAGAGGCTGAAAATGTCTAAATACTCTCTTCATTAGATCTCCGGCAGCTAGGACTTGGGCACTGGACCCAATTCTGGCCATTAATACCTGAGTGGAAATCCACTCTGTGGTTTCTGGGAAATATTGAACTCCCTGATTTTTGAAAAATGCATGAAAATAAAATCCCCTGTTTTCTGCATTGCTGGGTTTACTGGGAGCTGTGATGGCTATCTTATCACCGAAGGAGAAAAGCCAAAAGTGAGAGCCAGTAATCTGAAGATGGCAGAGTGGAAAGCTCTGAGGAACTTGGGTCTCTAATTCCACTGTTGAGCGACTACACAGACCCTGGAGCTGCCTTGCCTCCAGAACTTTTGTTATGGGGGAAAATAACTGTTTTTATCAATTAAACTAGTTTTAGCTGCATATTCTGTTCCTTGAACTCAGTGAATTCTAACTGATCCATACTTCTATTAAATCCCTCACAGTGTCAAGACAAGTTTAGGTTCTTAAATACTCTCTGTTTGATTAAAATTAGATGTATCTCCATCGCATGTTTTTGTGAAATGGGTACTCATGTTTTTAGACTTCTTGCAAAGGCAAAGACATTGCACCCCAGGAAAACAAAGACAGATTGTTCAGATTGTACGACCATGTCATTAACAGGACTCCAGAGGCCCAAGGCCTGACATAAACTAGACTTAAATTGAAAGCAGACATGCTGTAGGCAAGATACAAAGATTCAGCGAAAGTGGAAACTATGATCAAGGGCAGTGCTTCTAACGGTGGCCCTGCAGTCTGCAACGCAAAGCTTAACAGCCTCGTGCTTAAGGAACCTCCATACTTGCTTCATTGTGGTAACTGCCTGGTTCTTCTCTATGCCCTTCTCTTCTTTCTCATTCCTGGAGTCAGTCTATCAGATTTATGTAATTTAATGGGATATATAATCATTTAAATCCAGAAAGACTGACCCAAATATGCTCAGAAACACTCAAAATCAAGTGCATGCTTTCTAAGGGAACTGCCCTTAGAAAACCCCAAGGCTAGTATTAAAAACTGGTGTCACCTAAAATAATCCATCTAAAATTGTTTATCAGGCTACAACCATTATAAATGGCATCAAATTCATTTTATGAGTTGGATAATCTTCATTGTTAAAGCTTTGCTTTCAAATTCTATCTTTGCCAGCAATTAACTCTCAGCATGAAGAGAAAGTATTGCTTGAATGACTGACAAATGCCCTTATTAAGTGATTGTACTAGTCTGGTTGCATTGCTGGCAAGAGAGCTGGCTGGTCTTTAGTGGCTACAGCAATTTTGTGACCCATGAAATTGTTTAGTAGTGTAGTGATTGTCCATAAGAAGTGACCAAAGTGAAGGCTGTGTTTTCAACCATAGCTGGAGACCTCTGGAGCCACCTTTAGGATATTAGGACAGAGCCCCTTCCACTGAAATTTCCAAAGTGACAGGTTGGATTTCAGTAGTTCAAGGGCCTGGTCTTCCTTCTCTCATATCTCTTCCATCTCTCATGCTGCCAAATTCAGTAGGTTTATTGTCTAGTGTGGAGACTCATAATTATCAAAATGAATCATACTGTTCAGTTAGGCAGACGGAGGACACAGGTGTGAGCAGAAAGGTGTGAAACCAGGGAACATATATGAGAGTGAGAAAATTCAAATCAGTGATGGAAACCCAGTCTGGGAAAAACACATGAGTCTGAAAGTGTCCACAACAGAGAAATCTCCAGTGCTCGTGGCTGGGTGGTAAGAGTGCCCAACCATTGGGAACTTGGATTGCATAATGGCAAGACTGACACCAAGGGGATTTAAGATTTTCAGTGGGTTCCCAGCAGCATTAGCCTCTCAGGCCCCTCTGGTCATTTCAGCTAATCTGTAACATTGAAGAGAGCAACAGGTTGACAGCTGCCTCAATATTGAGCTTACTGTGGCTGGAAGAATGCAATAGCAGAAATGTCCAGGAGAGGTCACCATTCAGGAAGATATGGGAGGACTCGGAGATTTGGGAAAGCTGTAAAGGCCACAAGCAATTCAAAAGTAATAGATATCTTTGACACAGAAAGGAAAGGTATGGTTTTCTCTTGGGGACTTGAGCGTGCAATAGGTTTTTGGTGAGTTTAACATGGTAGGATCGCCATGTGCCCAGTCTCTTCCTTCATGGCCCAAGACCAGAGCTATTTATTTCCTTTATAATTGCCTATTTCCTACTATCTCCATTTCTCCCTGAAATTTATACTCTTCCTTATCTTTCTGTTATTAATGCTTAGCCCTTTACACAATATTTATGTATGTCTCTCTAATATAAACATGCGCACATATATGACAGACATACATGCAAATATGTTTGCATGTAACAACACAATTGAATTTTTTCTTTCTGACATTGTTTATCCTAAAATTCCAAGTCATATCACATTATTTTGTTATGTCATTAAATACTTTTGGAAAACCTGTTAACAACTGCTGCCTATTCCATTAACTGGATAGAAGTAATTCATGTAACTCTTCTTCTATTGTTGAGCTTTTATCTTGTTTAGTGTGGGGACTACTTGACCTCAATGCCTTCCTCCTCAGGGAGAGGCGAGCTAACATGTCCTCTGTGTTTTGAGGACAGAAAATCAAGGAAGCAGCTTAGTCTAGTAGAACTTCTCAGGAACTATGCTCAGTGGGTCTAGATTTCCGTCCCGTCTACCCTCTTTTAGACAATAGGGTAACCTCTTTTAACTTTAGTTTTCTCACATATAAAAATAGGATTAATAATACACTATTTATAAGGTTATTATTATTAAGTTATATGGTTATAAGTTTGTTGTGGAAATGAGCTGACCATTCCCAGCAATGACACTTAAGAAGTGCTAAAAAATATATTTTAGGACTTTTCCTTTCCTAAGCAAAATCATTAGAAGTTGTTGAAAACTAAGGTACAATACCTGCACCAGTCAGGGTTCTTGGTTACAAAAAAGTAGAAACCAACTCTGACCAAATGGAATTTATTGAAAGGACATTACATAGATCTCTGAATTTAAGGGAGAGCTGTAGAAAGAGACTCAGAAAGTGGACCAAAATTTGGAGCCGTGTCAAGCAAAATTCCATCCTGCAAATAGAAGCAATCCCTTGCTCCATTACCACTGGATACTGGACTCTAGGACATCAGTCCCTATATCACCAGCATCTTCATCCTCAGATATTCTGCTATTGCTTGACTCTCAACTTCATCACAGCTGCTCTGAGTAAACACTAATTCTTTCTTTAATTTCTTTCAATAATAGTTTTGTAGTTTTTAGCATACAGGTTTTGTACTCCTGCTAAATTTATTCTTAAGTATTTTATTTTTATGATGCTATTTTAAATGAACTGTTTTCTTAATTTCCTTTTCAGATTGTTCATTGCTAGCGTATAGAAACACAATTGGTTTTTGTATATTGATCTTATTCTTCATGATTTACTGAATGTATTTGTTAGTTTAGTTAGATTTTTAGTGGATTCCTTAGTATTTTCTATATGCAAGACTGTGTTATCTGAAAATGGAGACAGTTTTGCTTGTTCTTTTCCAATCTATGCCTTTAATTTCATTTTATTGCCTAATTACCCTGGCTAGAACCCCAATATAATGTTGCATAGATGTGGCAAGAGTGAACACATTCATCTCATTCCTGATCTAAGGAGAAAAACATTGCCTTTTACCAGTGAGTATAATATTAGCTTAATTTTTCATAGATGCCATTTATCAGCTTGAGAAAGTTTCCTTCTATTCCTAGTTCATTGAATGTTTTTATCATGAAGGGGTATCGGATTTTGTGAAATGTTTTTTTCTGCATCTGTTGAGATGATCATGTGGTTTTTGTCCTTTATATTCTAGTGATGTGGTATATCACATTGATTTTCAGATGTTAAACTACTTGATCATGGTGTACAATTCTTTTTATATATTATGGATTCTGTTTGTTAGTACTTTATTGAGGTCCTAAGTTTCTCTGACATTTTTTGTATTACTCTTTCAAGGTTCAAAGGCTCAAATTCTCTACTGAGACTTCTGTTGGCTGATGCTATGCCTGACACTCATGCCAAAGCTGTCAGAGGGCTGGGAATGACAATCTTTTTTTGGGGTAGTGAGGGATGGAGCCTCATCTCTACTTTAAGATTTCCCTCAAATAGGAAAAATATTTGCATACTAGACATCCAAAAAATGACAAATGCTCATTATATCATTCCATACAAACATCCACATTTTGGACTTCATTATTTTGTGTTATATATTGATACTCATATTTATAAGGCTACAGTGTAATACCATGAAAGGGGCGGCTTTTGATTTCATAAAGTGAATTGAATCATACCTTGTTCTGCATTTTCACTTGATGTGCAACTTCACTGGTGCCTCCAGGCTAACAATAGGCATGGGGAGAGGTTTACTGCCTAAATTACAGATGCCAGTGGTAGTGCGGGGGATGATTTTTGGGGGAATGAATATATTTCAAGTGCTAAAGAGCCTCCCTCTCTACTTTTCTTCTCAAAGCCATTGCCTGCTGCTGAGTGAAGATGGTAACAACAAACCTCAGGAAAGTCAGAGTTCTCCCCGTCTCCTCACCCAGTTCCCGTGCTTCTGTATTAAAGCTTCCTCTTTACGCCGTCATTCTACTCTCAACACACGTACTCAAGTGTACTGGCAAAGCAAGTGTGGAAATCCTCACCAGCCCTGGAATGGCACTTGGAGCATGTGTCAGAGAGAGGTAAGTGCCACAGCTGAGCTCTTCTAGAACAGTGAGAAATCACTAGTTGAGGTGCTCAATGCATGCTTGAGGATTGATTATCTTAAGTTCCATGATTTAACACAGTGCTGCCTTCCCAGAACACTAGCAAGAGCGCAGGACATTTCATATTGTGCTGAGCAGAATTCACTTTCGAGCCTAGATCACAAAACCACCAGCCCTGGAGCTGAGGAGCTCTCCTCTGTTACCCTTCAGTTTATACTCTACTGAGGGCAAGGCATCGCTGATAATTGGACACATTAATCTTTTGGTGACAGGGGAATGTTACTTAACATCCAGCCTGTCTCCCAGTGTGCTATTCAGAGTGAATGAGCTCATTCTCTGATTATAGAGGAAGGCAAGGTAAACGTGCTCTTACGTTTTAAATTAAATCCTGCATTTTTTTCTTGGAAATTAATTTAAAACGATCATGTAAGTGTTTATTTGATTGAAGAAATGCTTTTGAATGCTAGAGAGACATCAGATGAGGATTTCAACATCAAGATGGAACAGGCCAACAGGGTCATGACTGGGCCAGGAAGCTGCTGGTGGCAACTGAGAGATGTTGATAAGACACTGACCCTCTGGGGACAAATGCTGGGATTTATGGGCATCGTCGCATTCTGATGTGAAGAACAGGGAGGTGTGAGACTGCGAAAACCCTTTTAAGGTCATTTACAGTTTTTTGAAAACAGTGTCAAGTTCACATTTAGGCCAATAGGAGAAGCCTGTTCATGCAATGGGATTTGAAAAAAGTGAAAAATGGTCTCTGAACTCTGTGAAACCCCAATACTTTATCCTTAATGATTCTAATTCCATCATTCAGAGACATTTTTATGGGTTTCAGGCACAGCTCTTCAGTAATGCTCTTTTCAAGTTCAAATATTCCTAGGAAAGGAGACATGTGAAACCATAGTCAGCTTTTCTCTACTTAATCTGAAACACTTACTTTTTTCCCCTCATTTATTTAAGACATCATTATTTGGCATCTGCCACATAGGATTTTCTTGGTTTGTGTGTGTGTGTGAGATTGAGGATACACAGAAAACTTACAGAATGTTTCCTCTTTAGAGCTCACAGTCTAGTTAAGAAAATAATGCCTGTGCATAAATAACTTTAATGTAAGGCATGCAGTGAAATGTGCCTTGAGCAAAGAAAACGTAGATTACAGAAAGAAGAGAAATTTCCCTTATTCTTAGGTCCATTTACTAATTTAAAACTTTATTCAATAAATATTTGTTGAGCCATGCTTTGTGCCAGGCACTATGCTAGACACAGGTAAAAAAACAGGCATAGTCTCTTTCTTCATGGAGTTCACAGTCCAGATGAGAGACAGAAATTAAATACATAAGCCACCATTGCATACATGGTTACACTGTGTGGGTTAACTCCAGATAAAGGAAACAGACTGCCATAAATAAGGGTAGTAAGATGGGCTTATTTAGTCTGGGATGCTGGGCAAGGCCTCCCTGTCAAAGTGACATGAGTGAAGATCCAGTATTGAGGAGTTAGCTGGACAAAGATTGGGATAAGAGCAGAGGGAACAGTACTTGCTAAGGCTTAGAGTAGAAGAGAAAACAAAACAGACAAACAAAACCCCCTTGTCATGCTGGAAAGCAGAAATCTGGCCAGTGGAGTATAGGAATCAGGGAAGATGAGAGCAAGAGAGAAGTAAGAGACCAGCAGGCAGGAGAAGGATACAGGGAGGGGAAGTATGCGGAGGGAGCAGTATGTAATGGAACATTGTGGAAAGTAATAAAAAAGGGAGAACTTTTCCCTTCATGGCAGCTGGGGTAAGAGCACTGAGTGACCATGTCCCTAAAAATGGAAATTATGTTCATATGAGAATATCGTGAGTGTTTATTAATTAATTAAAGTAGGTAAAGTACCTACTAAGTGTCTTGGTCTATAGTAGCTGCTCACCAAATCTTGGCTCTCTTTGTTTCTCCCCTCCAATTTCCCTCACTTCATTTCATACTCTCGCTTTCATTCTTCTTTCTGGAGAAATGAGGAGGCATAGCTGGATAGCTTAGTGGGGATCCGATGTTGTTGGACATCTAAAGATAGGGAGGTATACAAAAATGGGAGCAGGAGGTGGCTGAAGGCAAATTGTTCATCTTATTGAGGCCTTGGGTGGCAGAATGTGCAGTAGTTAAGACCATGGGGTTTGGAATCTGGAACTTCACTCTGGTTCCTACTAGCTGTGGGATCATGATCAGCTAAGCCTCATCTGCAAAATAGAGATGAGTATCTACATCAATAGGGTTACTGTGAGAACAAATGTAACAAGATAATGTATGTCAAGTACCGAGCACAGGACTCAGCACATGGTGTGGTAGCTATTCAGAGCTTTACCAGAAAGTGATCTTTCCTAAGTGATACCCTCCTTCTTCTTGTGTATGAACTGGGCATGTCTCTCCTTCATGGATCCTTCTCCGTGGGCCTCAGGAAACTCTTATCTGAGTCATATGGCTTCTAAGAAGCAATAGTCCCAGCAATTATGTTTGGGGGAAGAAAGAGAAAGGAAGCAGGAAGAAACAGACAGGTGGAGAAAGAAGATGACTTCAGAGGAATTGCTTAACATCCCTGTTTCAAATTTGCAGGTGTTTTATTTAAATATATCTTTGATTTAAAATTTTTATTTTAGAACAGTTTTAGATTTATAGAAAAATTGAGATGATAGTACATTGAGTTCCCATATTTCTTCTATTATTAACACATTACTGTGGTACATTTGTTACAATTAATGAACCAATATTTATAAATAATTGTTAGCTAAAAATCCATATTTTATTCACATTTCCTTAGTTTTTAAAAATTTTAATTAATTTATTAATTTATTTTCGGATGTACATCATATTTCGAATTCTGTGTACATTACATCATGTTCACCACCTGAAAACTAATTATAGTGCATCCCCTCACATGTGAGCCTAATCACCCCTTTTGCCCTCCCCCCGCCCCCCTCCCCTATTGTTACCACCAATCCAATCTCCAATGCTATGTGGTTTTTTTGTCGTTGTTTTTATCTTCTACTTATGATTGAGATCATATGGTATTTGACTTTCTGCCTCTGACTTATTTCACTCAGCATAATACCCTCAAGGTCCATCCATGTTGTGACAAATGGCCAGATTTCATCGTTTCTTATGGCTGAGTAGTAGTCCATTGTGTATAAATACCACATCTTGTTTATCCATTCATCCCTTGATGGGCACCTAGGTTGCTTCCATGTCTTGGCTATTGTGTATAATGCTGCAATGAACATAGGGCTGCAAGTATCTTTATGCCTTTGTGTTTTCAAGTTCTTTGGATAAATACCCAGCAGTGGAATAGCTGGATCATATGGTAGATCTATCCTTAATTTCCTAAGGATACTCCATACTCCTTTCCATAGTGGCTGCACCAGTTTGCACTCCCACCAGCAGTGAACAAGGGTTCCCTTCTCTCCACATCCTCTCCAACATTTGTTGTTTCCTGTCTTGTTAATTATAGCCATTCTGACCGGAGTGAGGTGATACCTCATTGTAGTTTTGATTTGCATTTCCCTGATAGCTAATGTTGTTGAGCATCTTTTCATATGCCTGTTGGACATCCGTATGTCTTCTCTGGAGAAATCTCTGTTCAGATCTTTTGCCCATTTTCTAATTGGATTGTTGGGGTTTTTTTGTTGTTGAGCTGTATTCTTTGTATATTTTGGATATTAACCCCTTATCTGATATATGGTTTGCAAATATCTTCTGCCAATTGTTAGGTTGTCTTTTAGTTTTGTTGATGGTTTCCTTTGCTGTGCAGAAGACTTTTAGTTTGATGTAGTCCCATTTGTTCATTTTTTCTTTTGTTTCCCTTGCCCGGTCAGACATGGGACTTGAGAATATGCTGCTCAGACCGATGTCAAAGTGCGTACTGCCTATGTTTTCTTCTAGAAGTCTCATGGTTTCGGGTCTTACATTCAAGTCTTTAATACATTTTGAGTTGATTTTTGTGCATGGTGTAAGGGAATTGTCTACTTTCATTCTTTTGCATGTGGCTGTCCAGTTTTCCCAACACCATTTATTGAAGAGACTCTCCTTTCTCCATCGTATACTCTTGGCTCCCTTGTCAAATATTAGCTGTCCATAAACTTGTGAGTTTACTTCTGGGCTCTCAATTCTGTTCCATTGATCTGTGTGTCTGTCTTTGTTCCAGTACCATGCTGTTTTGGTTACTATGGCTTTGTAGTATATTTTGAAATCAGGGAGTGTGATACCTCCAGCTTTGTTCTTTTTTCTCAGGAATCCTTTGGCTATTCGGGGTCTTTTGTTGCTCCATATAAATTTTAGGATTCTTTGTTCTATTTCTGTAAAAAATGTTGTTGGAACTTTGATAGGGATTGCATTGAATCTATAGATTGCTTTAAGAAGTATGGACATTTTAACGATGTTAATTCTTTCAATCCAAGAGCACGGAATATCTTTCCATTTCTTTGTGTCTTCTTCGATTTCTTTCAATAATGTTTTATAGTTTTCAGTGTACAGAGGTTTCACCTCTTTGGTTAAATTTATTCCTAGGTATTTTACTCTTTTTGTTGCAATTGTAAATGGGATTGTATTCTTAATTTCTCTTTCTGCTACTTCATGGTTAGTACATAGAAATGCAACCGATTTTTGTACGTTGATTTTGTATCCCACAACTTGACCATATTCCTTTATTATTTCCAAAAGTTTTTTAGTGGAATCTTTAGGGTTTTCTAGATATAAAATCATGTTGTCTGCAAAGAGTGACAGTTTCACTTCTTCTTTTCCAATGTGGATCCCTTTATTTCTTTTTCTTGCCTGATTGCTCTGGCTAGGACTTCCAATACTATGTTAAATAAGAATGGTGACAGTGGGCATCCTTGTCTGATTCCTGTTCTTAGAGGAATAGCTTTCAGTTTTTCTCCATTGAGAATGATATTTGCTGTGGGTTTGTCGTATGTGGCCTTTATTATGTTGAGGTATTTCCTTCTGTACCCATTTTATTTAGAGTTTTTATCATAAATGGATGCTGTATCTTGTCAAATGCTTTCTCTGCATCTATTGAGATGATCATGTGATTTTTATTCTTCATTTTGTTAATGTGGTGTACCACATTGATAGATTTGCAGATGTTGAAGCATCCCTGCATCCCTGGAATGAAACCCACTTGATCATGATGTATAATTTTTTAATGTATTGTTGTATTCCATTTGCTACTATTTTGTTGAGTATTTTTGCATCAATATTCATCAGTGATATTGGCCTGTAATTTTCTTTTTTTGTATTGTCCTTGTCTGGTTTTGGTATCAGGATAATGTTGGCTTTGCAGAAGGAGTTAGGAAGGCTCCCCTCCTCTTCAATTTTTTGGAAGAGTTTGAGAAGGATAGGTATTAAGTCTTCTTTGAATGTTTGGTAGAATTCACCAGGGAAGCCATCTGGTCCTGGACTTTTTTTGGGGGGGAGGTTTTTGATTGCTGTTTCGATCTCCTTACTGGTGATTGGTCTATTCAGATTTTCTACTTCTTCTTGGTCCAGTTTTGGAAGGTTGTATGTTCCTAAGAATTTATCAATTTCTTTTAGATTATCTAATTTGGTGGCATATAGCTTTTCATAGTATTCTCTTATTATCTTTTGTATTTCTGAGGTGTCCGTTGTAATCCCTCCTCTTTCATTTCTGATTTTATTTATTTGAGCCTTCTCTCTTTTTTTCTTGGTGAGTCTAGCTAAGGGTTTGTCAATTTGTTTATCTTTTCAGAGAACCAGCTCTTGGTTTCATTAATTTTTTTTAGTCTATTTCATTTATTTCTGCTCTGATTTTTATTATTTCCTTCCTCCTGCTGATTTTGGGCTTTGTTGTTCTTTTTCGAGTACCTTTAGGAGCACTTTTAGATTGTCTATTTGGGATTTTACTTCTTTGTTGAGGTAGGCCTGAATTGCTATAAACTTCCCTGGTAGAACCGCTTTTGCTGTATCCCACAGGTTTTGGCATGTCATGTTTTCATTTTCATTTGTCTCCAGGAATTTTTTGATTTCTTTGATTTCTTCATTGACCCAATCCTTGTTCAGTAGCATTTTGTTTAATCTCCACATTTTTGTGGCTTTTCTGACTTTCTTCCTGTAGTTGATTTCCAGTTTCATACCTTTGTGGTCAGAAAAGATGCATGGTATTATTTCAATCTTCTTAAATTTATTGAGACTTGCTTTGTGGCCTAATATGTGATCAATCCTGGAGAATGTTCCACGGGCATTTGAAAAGAATGTGTATTCTGTGGTTTTGGGATGGAATGTTCTGTATATATCTACTTAGTCCATCTGGTCTAATGTGCCCTTTAAGGCCAGTCTTTCCTTATTGATCTTCTGTTTGGATGATCTTCTGTTTGGATGATCTATCCATTGCTGTAAGTGGAGTGTTAAAGTCCCCTACTATTATTGTGTTACGGTCTATTTCTCCTTTTATGTCTGTTAATAATTGCTTTATATATTTAGGTGCTCCTATGTTGGGTGCATAGATATTTACAAGTGTTATATTTTCTTGTTGGATCGTTCCCTTTATCATTATGTAGTGCCCGTCTTTGGCTCTTATTACAGTTTTTGTTTTAAAGTCTATTTTGTGTGATATAAGTATTGCTAACCCCGCTTTCTTTTCTTTGACATTTGCATAGAATATCTTTTTCCCTCCTTTCACTTTCAGTTTGTGAGTGTCTGTAGGTCTGAAGTGTGTCTCTTGTATGCAGCATATACATGGGTCTTGTCTTTTTATCCATTGGCCACCCTATGGCATTTGATTGGAGCATTTAGTCCATTGACATTTAAAGTAGCTATTGATAAATATGTATTTATTGCCATTTTGTCACTTTTTTTTTCTGGGTGTTTTAGTAGTTCTTCTCTGTTCCTTTCTTTTCCTCTTGCTCTCTTCCCTTGTGGTTTGATGGCTATCTTTAGTAATATGTTTGATTTCTTTTGACTTACCTTTTTTCTTGCTTGTTATAGGTTTCTGATTTGTGATTACCATGAGGATCCTATTTAATATTCTATGCATATAACAGTCTATATTGAGTAGATAGACTCTTTAGCTTGACCTCTTTCTAAAAGCTCTACTTTTTCACTCCACTCCTCCCACATTATATGTTTTTCACATCATATATAGTCTCTTGTTTAGTGTGTGTCTATCCATTACCCTCTTATCATTGAAATAGGTGATTTTAGTACATTTGTCTTTTAACCTTCATGTTATCTTCACAGGTAGTTGAACTGCTGCCTTTATTTTTACTTTACAAGTGATTTTATTGCCTGGTTTTTTGTTGTTGTTTTTTGATGATTTGTTTTATCTCTATTTGTGGTCATTGCTTTCCCACTTAAATAAGTCCCTTCAGCATTTCTTGCAGAACTGGTTCCTTGGTGATAAACTCCTTTAATTTTTGCTTGTCTGGGAAACTCTTTATCTCTCCTTCCATTCTGAATGACAACCTTGATAGATAGAGTATTCTTGCTGTAGGGTTTTTCCTTTTGGCAGTTTAAATATGTCATTGCCATTCTCTTCTCACCTGTAGGGTCTTGACTGAGAAGTCCGCTGATAGCCTGATGGGCTTCCCTTTATATGTCACTTGTGGCCTTTCTCTTGCTGCTTTTAGGATTCTGTGTCTTTAATTTTGGACATTTTAATTATAATATATCTTGGTGTGGGCCTCTTTGAGCTTATCTTTTTGGAGCTCTCTGTGCTTCCTGAACTTGGATGTCTGTTTCCTTCCTCAGGTTAGGAAAATTTTCCTCTGTTATTTCTACAAATAAATTTGCTGCCCCTTTGTCTCTCTCTTACCCCTTCTGGGACCCCTATAATCCGAATGTTAGCACACTTGATATTGTCCCAGAGTTCCCTTACACTGTTCTCTTTCTGTCTAATTCTTTTTTCTCTTTTCTGTTCTGCTTGAGTGATTTCCTCTAGTCTTTTGTCTAGCTCACTGATCCATTCTTCTGCATCCTCTACTCTGCTATTGACTCCCTCTAGTGAATTTCTCATTTCAAGTATTGTATTCTTCATTTCTGATTGGTTTTTGTTTATATCTTCCAGTTCTTTGCTGATGTGCTCACTGTGTTCATCCATTCTTCTCCACATGTCTGTGAGCATCCTCATGATATTTTGTTTGAAGTCTTTGTTGAGTAGGTCATAGCTTCTGTTTCACTTAGTCCTTTTTCTGGGGTTTTGTACTGTTCCCTTGCTTGTAAAGTATTCCTTTGCCTCCTCATTATGCCTCTTTCTCTGTGCTATTTTCTTTGTATTAGGTGAGTCGACTATGTCTCCTGATTTTGGAGAAGTGGCCTTATGTATAAGATGCCTTATGAGGCCCAGCAGTGTGCTTCCCTCTCATCACCAGTCCATAAGAACCAGGAGTGACCCCTTTGTGGGCTACTTGTGTCCTGCTGTGGCAGGGTTGCTCCCACTGCAGGTACCCAGGGAGTCTGATCTTTCCTTCCCTGGCCAGCTGTTTGTAAATCCTGTTTGGGGAGCCTTAGCACTGTTGGCTACAAAGTTTATCAGCACACTCCTACTGCAGTTTTCCTCTTAATTGGGTTGGTACCCAGTGTAGCTGGTTGCTAGGCTCAGGGGCATACAGTTGTGATAGGCCTCAGGCCAACAAGTCTGTTGTCAGTTCTCTTAGGAGTGCAGCTGGGTGGGGCTAGCCCTTGGCATGGGGGCACTCAATTGCTTCAGGCTTTGGAAGGTGCAGCTGATCCTTTTTATGGCTATTTGTGAAGCACACATCTTCTGCCGCTGATAATCCTCACCCTCCACAGGACCACATACACCGTGAACACAGTCCTGGCCCGTGTACACTTCTCAACCCCCTGGAGCATACCCCGATGCCACACTGCAGAGGCCCCCACCTCTCCACCAATGCCCCCCACAGTTCACCTGGTCCTCACACAGGCCCTGCCCCACAGAGGCAGACACCCTTCCTGCCTGTAGAGGATCAAGGCACCCAGTCAGTGCAGGCTGAAAAGTAGCTTGAGGGCTTGCTGTTAGGTGAGGCCAGTCCCTAGGGTGGGTTGCCTGCCCTGGCTGAACTGGATTAAATCTGTGCTCTAGTGGGCGTGGCAGACCCCTGGGGTAACAGGCCAAGGGATGAACCTCAATGGCCCCCACCTGGGTCTGTATCAGCACGCCTGGACCAGCTCAGAACAATGGCCCCCACCAATGTCTCAGTCTCTGAAGAGGTCCCTCCTCTCACCAAGATGCCCCCAGATCCCACCAGGTGAGTCTCGTTTCACCAAAGGACTGTCAGCCTTCTCTCTGGTGATTTTAGGTTGCTGCAATGAGTGAATTTGTGCGTGGGCCGTTTACGACCCGGGTCTTTTCGGCTTTCTGCCCGATCGCTTTTCTGGGGGTATCCTCGCTGCAGTTAATAGCCAGCAAAGCCAGACAGTAAGACCCCTGTCTCAGTTGGGCTGAGTCTGAAGGATCCTTATAGCAGTATCGACTCTGCTCCAGATCTCACTCCTCCAGGGAGGGCTGCGTACCTTAGGGTGGCTCCTGCCTGGCCAGCTGAGAAGCTCAGCTGTTCCCCAAGGTGGCCTTTTTCCTCTCCAGCAGTAATTACTGCCTCTTCTGCCTTTATCAGGACTGTCCCTTGTTGTGGGGGTTCTTTTTATCCAATTTTCAGTTTTCAATCCAGGGTAAGTCTTCCAAAAATTGTTGTAACCTGGTTGTGTTCATGGGAGGAGACGAGTTCAATGTCTGCTCACACCACCATCTTGACGAGATCCCTCCTTAGTTTTTACTTAATGCCTTTTATTCTTTTCTGGGATCCCATTTAGGATATCACTTTACGTTCCTGGTCATGTCTTCTTAGGTTCCTCTTGACTGAATAGTTTCTCAGACTGTCTTTGTTTTTTGATGAGCTTGACACTTTTGAGCACTACTATTAAGATAATTTGAAGAATGTCCCTAATTTGGGATTTGTCTGGTGTTTTTCTCATGATTAAACTGGGTTGTATGTTTTGGGGAGGAACACTACAGAACTGAGGTATTTTTTTCATCACATCATATCAAGGGTATATACTATCGACATGACTTATCGTTGTTGAAGTTGAGGACAGCAAGTATCCACTGAGGGGACTGCAAGGGAAGCAACATGCAATGAGCATCTAGCCAGGTGTGTTTTGTTTATCACCTCATTTAATGTTCTCAATCATTTTATGAGGTATGTTTCAATCATCACCATTTTGTAGTTGAGGAAACTGATATTGAGAGAAGCTGAAAAGCTTTCCTACCCCAGCATGTAAAATACAGACTGAGTATTCAGAAGACTCAGGTCTGTCTGATGCCAAAATCGGCTTTCTTTCTACTACGCTATTTTACCTTCCTTGTAATTGGGCAAGATCTCCAGTGCTGGTGGGGTTTGAGATTTATCTGAGTAGAATTACAGGTATCGTGTGATATGCCCTTTGATAAATTGAGTAGGAAACATGTGGCTTCTTTGATATTGGATTCAGATGCAGTTGTTACCTGGACACACTTGTTGGTAATTTAAGGGTACACTTCATCCTAATTTAGTGTTAGGTGAGAGCTCCTTTATGAATTGAAGCTGGTGAGTACAGATGAAATGAAACAGGCTGAGGTGAGAAAATATCATGTGCAGTTCCCATAAATAGATGAAATTCCTTAAATTTGGTCTCAAATTTTGATAAGCAAATTGATGAAATATTCAGAGGAAAATAATCCTATAATTTGCTCATGCCAATTCACTGTTTTAAGTAAAAGATTTTTTGGTGCCAGGAGTGACAGCAGAAGGACTGACTGTGAGTCACTATTTAAATGCTCTGGGCACTATGTTCTGTCTCCCTGGCAGTATTAGTTTGATCAGTGAGGCAGTGATGTCCAGGGAACACATGTATAAATGAGTTTCTGAACCTCATTTCTTTCTAGGCCAGATGCACCTGCCTTAAACAAATTTTAATGTATTGATTACAAAATAGAAAGATGTCTCATCTCTACTAGATACAAACTTTACATAAGCATTTAATAGAGATAGCTTAGAATAGTGTTGATATCAGGGATACAGGAGTTTAACTGACCTCGGACTGAATCATACAGATATGGGTATTGGGAATGACTATAAGTGGGACAAGGTTCACATCCAAATTTTTGAATTAGAATTGCAAAAAATAAATAGTAGCTCAGCTGAAGCTGGGGCTCCATTAGCTGATGTGCTAAAGGGTTTGGCATGTATAATTTTGCCTAAAGGCAGTTGGAATTCTGTAACAGACACTTAGTTGTCTACTAGTTATCTTCCCCATACTTCTTGGTCATAATACCCCAGATTTCTTTTGGAGAACAACCCTCGTTCCCAACCCAGGTCTCAAACTTGTAGTTTCAAGAGTGGATTCTGATTGGTTTAAACAAATCAGGATAGCCCTCTTCATAATCACGCTGATTGGTTACAGATGAGTAGGTGATTTAAAAAGATCAACTTATAGTGTAAATCTCAGGAATTTTGTTTGAAATGATGAGAATGAGATTCTTCTGGTGTTGAGAACAGAAGCTTAGAACAGCTGCAGCCACAACGGAGACAGCGTGGAGTTTGGAGTTGTTGGGGGACCATATGGTGGAACCCTAGAATGGAGCCAAATCTGAGAAAAGAGAATAAAGTGGTAAATTCTGGAGATGTATTTTGAATTCAAGATCAAGCTGGTGCCTGAAGTCAGATGTCAGACATGAGTAAATGAACCACATTTTTTGTTTGTTTAGGGCTGCTGCATATTTATTTATTTGTTTGTTTGTTTTCTATTTGCACCTGGAAGATTCCTAAATAATACAGGCCCTGAATTCAGCCATAACACAAGGATGAACTGTGGGGAAAATGAGAAAAATAAATCACCATACAAGTCACAGCAAGTGCAACGGGTGCTTGGCGTGTGTGCACATGCTACTGTGGAGCCTAGTGAGACCATGCTAGAACACTCTAACACCTTGTGTGCTCTGTGCATCGCCTCCCCTTACCCCTGAAGGACAAAAAGAGCAAGGGTGAAATCGATTCAGTAAGGGCTCAATAGGCACTGCTATGAAGTCCCCTCTGGCAGGAAATGCAGAGATGGAGAGAGGAAACTGGAGAGGTGGAACAGGGGTCAGTAGTCAAAGTTTGTTGCTACGGAGATGGCCAGGTCCTGAGAAGGTAAGCAGAGCAACAGCAGAGGGACTGCAGCCTGATTCTATGAGGAAACATACACGGAGGAATCTTAGAGGGAAGTTATCATAAGCTGCAGTCAAAGCTGCTGGGGTGTAAATCGCCTGCAGGTTACACATATAAGCATCCCTGAGGTGACTGAAAATATTTTGGAAGTGAAAACTCTAAAAAGGGAAAGAATATATATCTGTCAGCAAGGTGGGTTTGGGTATTTACCAGTCCCACATCCCAGAGAGAGCTTGGGATAGTGCGAACCCCTCAGGTTCACCAGACACATTCTGTGGTTGATCATTTTCATACTTCAGAGCATTCAGTCTCCAGACAAGAAAGGCGGTGCATCTCAGTATTGGAAATGTCAGTTTTAATCAATGCCAGGAATGCTCTCTGGAGATTTTTAATTTGTAAGTCTACCAAGGGATTAGATATTTATTTGAGGCCACTGTTGCCTACTGTGGCAGCCCTAGTCACCAGTCAGGAACCTGAGTTTTAGGTTCGGCTCTGCCTTTAATTAGCTGGTCATCTGAACTCCTTGGGTCTCCTTTGCCACTAATTAGTTATATATCCAACTAGTTACTAGTTGAATAAATTTTTAAACCTCCTTTGTTTCTTTTTCGCTGCGAAATGTGACCAATAACCAATACATCACAGAGCTGTTATGAGGATTGAAGGCAGTAATATATGTAAATACTTTAGGACAGTGCCTGGAACACAGAAAAAAAGACGTGAAGTGAGTCTACACATCTCCCCAAAGTTAGGATTTTTGGACAGGAAAGATGAAAAAACAACAACAACGAACAAACACATAGATACAGAGAACAGATTGGTGATTACAGACTGGGGAAGGGAATAGGGGAAGACTAAAGGGGTAAAGGGCCACATGTGTGTGGTGATGGATGGCTACGAGACTTTTGGTGGGGAACATGATACTCTATACAGAAGTCAAAATATAATGATGTACACCTGAAATTTGTAAAATATTATAAACCAATGTGACCTTGATAAAAAAAATAAATTAAAAAAAAAGATATGTGAACATTAACTACTACTAGACTTCTTATGAGTGAGAAATCCAAAATCCAATAATCTTCAGCCACCCAAATGACCCCCCAAAGATGAACGCAGTACCTTGCAAAGTGAGGTTTAGCTGGATTGTCTTCCTGAGAAAGATGGAACAGTTAGTATTCACAGCACCGGGCTCCAGGGAGGGCAGTGAGAGGTCAGGATATCTGTGGAAAGAATGTTTGAATATAGAAATGGCCCATTTCATCATCTATGATTTAGATCCATCTATATTCTGTGTATCCATGGAGGTGTCTTTGGTGCTAGCTGGTCTTCTCCTCTAATTGAGTGGAAGTTGTCTTTTGATATCAGGTCAATCCTTTTACTTATGTCATCTCTTCTTTAAGAAATTGAGGTTCAAATTGAGGCTCAAATTCTTATTTCCCTTTTGATGATATAAACATGTTTACCCCATTCGTTTACCCCATTTCTGAGGATTGTTTGAGCCTTCAACTTGTCTCTCTTTTAAGATCTCATCTTCTCACATCTCTCCTGGGGCATTACCTTTTAACACACCTCTTTTCTGTATCTTCAGCCTTTCCCTCTCGTCTGGCTTGTTTCACTTGGCTATTATCCATGTCCTTGATAAGAGATCCATTCTCTGTCACCCAATAGTTCTTCCTTCTTACGCAAACTTCTCTCCATCACATTCACTCTCTGTCATCAGTTCTTTCTCACCCCTCATTTACTCCATAACCCACGGCACTCTACTTCTGCCCTGATTGCAGAAATGAGACTGCTCTTGTTAAAGGCATTACTAATTTCCTGATTAGAATTCTGTTGGACATTTTTCAGTAATTGCCTTCTTGGATTGCTCTGTTTCATTTGCTACTGTTGATCTCTTTTGACTTTTCAAAATGACATTCTACTTTGACAGTCTTAACACCCTAGTCTAATTTCTCTTGATACTTCTCTGCCTATTTACCCTTCTGCCTTCTTAGTAGGTTCTTCTTTTTGTATTTTTTTTAAAAAAATTCCTATTCTCTAAAGTTTCTCACTCAACCTGCAGCTCTTAGCATGTACATACATTCTCCATGTGACCACCAAAGGGATTCACTTAAAATTGGGGTTTGATAATACCACTTGATTGCTTTAAATCCTTCAATAACTTCCCAAGGAAGAACTCTTTCACGTGCAAATATTCTCCTCTATGATCTATTCCTTGCCTAACTCTGTAGCCCCACGGCTCTTCATTCTCTGCTTTATAATTTTACAATCTGGCAATTTAGTGCTATTCATAGTTCCCCACTGTACATTCCCACTGTTAGAGCTATTGTTCATAACACCCCTTCTGCTTGGCGTAGCCTTCTCTACTTTGCACTCGCCCCCATTCTTTGCCTGATTAACACCTACACATCTTCTTGATCTCAGCTCAAGTACATATTCAGGAAGCCCTGAAACTTTACACCCCCTGAACAACAGCTTGGGTCTATGAATAAACCTGGCGTCTCAGATCTTGCTGATGTGCTTCCTGCCTATCATGTTTAGACCCCAGTGGCCTGAGTTAGGGGTCACTTCCTAGTGCATCGATAACACACATGTATGTCTCCATCAGTATAGCTATCTCAAAACTTTATTTATGGGTATGAAATTTATCTATTTATGGGCCCATATTCTGCATAGATGATAAGTTCTTTGTGAGCAGAAGCTATTTATCCATCTTTGTATACCCTGAGCCCAGCAGAGTGCCTGGAATATCAGTTTAGTTAATCCTTTGTTACTGTCTGCCAAAAAGACTTCTTAGGAGGAAATCACCTCTCTTTGTCTCATTCTGGCAGAAATTTTTGAATTTGATAACTGTTAAATTTTCTCAGACATATTTATTTTGTGCTACTTATGAAGATTAAAGGCTTTGAGAATCTAGATAAGAAATGAGAGATTAGGTAAAAAATAAAATAGGTGAAAAGAGATACTATATTCTATAGATTAATATTATGAGAATCCAAGATATTTGTTTTACTCTGGAATGCCAAAACTTACTAAGAGTCATGACATAGCGATTTTTCTATTTATTAAATACTATAGGTAGTACTTCTACTATTAGACTCCATGTGACTCACGACATAGGAAAAAAGTTTCTGTTCCTTTAAGTTTCAGTTCAGTTTTCTTTAGCTGTGTGCCTGAGAAACATCCAAAGAATGAACAACCTGGATTCTCCCACTTTTCATCCCAACTTTATACCCTAGGACTTACCTCAAAGTAAGGACAAACTTAGGACTGTGTATTTAGACAATAGGTAGCTCTAAATTGCAAAATGTGTTAGAGCTCTCTAATTCACATCCACATTCTTGAGTTACTTGATAACTGGTTATTAGACTTACTCTTAATATAAATCGCAGAAAGGAGATCAACTACTTCATCTATACTTTGGATAACCTGAGTCTGTCCTACTTTCTTATATACCCCAGCATTTACATATGGGTACATTTTCTTTAATTAAAGACATCATAAAAGTCAAGCTGAATGCCCCAGAGATGTTACTAACGGCGTAACTTTCAATTATTAAAAATTCTTCACAAAACCTGTGGGACTGCTTTTACATCCATGATTTTTGTTAATGCACTGCAACAAAGGGCCTCTTTCTTGTGATTCATTAGTTCTTTCACTGCTGCTGAATCTCCTTTGATTGCTATTTTATTCATGCACCACTGGGATGCATTGCTGCCAAATGAAAGAGGATGTCAGAGGAAAGAAACAAGACTCTGTCCCTAAATCACCTGGGGCCTTCTCTAAAAAATCAGGAGACTGGCCCTAACAAAATATTACAGGAAAACCAAGTTGGGTAGACCCTGGTATCACCTAAAAGCATCTCCCCACAGGACAGAAATCTCTTCCACAACTTTATTAAGTGCTACTGGTTCAGCTCTCGCCTGGATATATCAGTGAGAGAGAACATACTTGCTCATATATGCATATTTTCTATACATATTTTAAGTGATTGCTTAATATATATTTTATTTTATATTCTATTTATTAGCTTTACATTATAACTTTAAACTTTTCTCAAGTCTACATGGCTTGCCCTTCTCCCTTCCTCTCTTCCATTTAACAGGCATCAAATTTTAACACCAATATTAGTTTGGGGTCATACACATGTGCACCTGAATCTTAGCCCTAGTGCTTCTTACTGAAGGTCATTAGCTGTGTTACTTAATATCTCTAAGCTTTAAGTTCGCCTTTGTAAAATTGGGATAATATTGATTACCGAGTTGTTGTAATAATTAAGTTTGATAAGTACACACACATTAGTTATATACCTCTTTCCTTTTCTTTGAACTTGGGTATCCGGAAATATAAGACCCTGTTCCTGACCTCACGTTGCTCAGAGTTTGCTGGAGAAGAGAGATGACAAGCATTGACTAGTATAATGTAAAGTGTGTTGCTAGAGCTATCCACACAGTGTAGCCTTTCTGTACATGTTCAGGCTCATCAGACTACCCATAATTATCAAAACATAACTTTAAAAATTGCAAAAGTTGTATCTGTGTCTGTATGTCATGAATCTCAGAAATTAAAGATAATCAAAATGAAGGAAAGGAAAATCATACTCCACTCTAAAGACTGTTGACATCTTGTGGTATTTATTTTCAGATATTTTTCTTCTGTGTGCTATATTTATATCAACATGTTATATCTATATATCATACATTTGTAAATAAAGGGACTCATATTAAACACTGCATGTTGTAACCTTGTTTTTGCCTTCCACAATGGACTATGACTTGTTTTCCAGAGCCACAGTTTATAAATGCCCTTTATTTTTGGCCCAAATGCTGCATTTTAGATATTCTCATCCCCTACTTTGTTGTTTCTGTTTCCTTCTTCAAGGCATCCCAGAGAGAATTCAATGTTCTATCTAAGAGGTAATTCTTGCCAGGATTTGGTTGTGGCATATTGTGGTAGCAGCGTGCCATCAATTTTGGTTCCCAGAACGCTAAATGTTAACTTTCCACATCTGCTGTGCTGCTGGACCCTTGGCAGGAAAAATTAAATATAGGACAAGTTCCCCCACCCTCTTTAGGACTGAAGCACTTAAAACACAGTGAAAAGAGCGTGCAACCTCTTTAATCTACACTTCTAAAAAATCTCATTAAGTGACTCCATTAGTTTATATTCTGAACTAATGCTGACAGAAACAGGGCTGAAGGTTTCTTTTTCATAGTCTATACAAAACAATTCGTACAGAGAAAATTAATAACATAAACATGCCCAGAAAGGGATAATTTAGATTCTTGAAAAGACATTTTTTCATATCTTTGGGCACTTTATTTAGTTACAAACATCATTTATATACGTATATTTTGGACACCTCATTTTCTCACCTCATGCGCCTACTTTCAATAAATTCACCCTGATTCTCACTCAGAGTGGGCTGGAGGAAGGGATGCATAGTTCCGTGCAGCCCTCCTGTCCTCTCTCCTCTCCCTCCTTAGGGCTCTCCTCTCCTTGCTGTTCCAATAAAGTTCTGCTAAACGTGATAGGCAGGAAGCACATGAGCAAGATCTGAGACGCTAGGTTTATTCATAAGACCCAGGCTGTTGTTCAGGGGGTATAAAGTTTCAGTTATGCAAGATAAATTCTAGAGATTTGCTATACAATGTAGTGTCTAGAGTTAACAATACTGTGAAGTGGGTGGATCTTCTGTTGTGTTCTTACCACAAGAAGGATGTATGGGAGGGAGGGTGGAGGGGAGAGAGAGAAAGAGAAAGAAAGGGATTAACAGGGATATTTGAGACACTAAATTTGGATATCTTACTTTCTAATCTTTTATTTTCCTAATTATTTTACAGAGCTGTTCAAGTAATTGCCAAGCTGTAGCTTCAAATTTTCCCTCTTTCCTTAAGTAAAGTTCTCTTCACATCATTTTTTTTTTTTTTTTTTTTTGCAAATGCAACTATTTTTTCTCCCTTTCTAGTGGTGGGACATGGGAGAGAATCTTCCCTTCTCTGTTTCCATCCCTTCTCTTTTGGCATTCTCTTTGACTTACAGTTATCTTATTGATGAAGGATCCTTCCAGGCCTGTCTGTGTTTGGATTAGGAACTTCTTTGAAAGCCAGGATCTGATCCTTTCTTTCATTTTTTGTTTCTCTGACTGTGCTTTACACAGAGAGTGTTCAATATATTTTGGTTGAAAATGCTAACTGACAGACCAAAGTTTTAAATGTCAAAGAGAATATTTTATTGTATTGTACATAACTCAAAAGGCCTTTGAAGACCAGAAATAGCAAACAAGTGAAGTCACTGAAGACTCTTTGATTCCCAAAGAGAAGTCAGAGCTACGTTAAATATTCCTGTCAGAGAAACATCTGGGATGCTGTGCAATGTTTTTCTTCCTTACAACTAACTGCAGAACAAATTTGGACTATTTCTATCATATATTAAGGAAATAAGTAAGACATGCTGAAATATGCAAGGTCCACCCCTACAAAATCTAGGTACTTGACTTAAAGGCAAAGGGTATTACTATCTGCCAAGAGAAGAATGTAAATAAAAAATAAAAAGAATAAGGATGTTGACTCATAAATAAACTTCAGGATCTTTTCCCAGTTTGGACCACATGTTCAGAAATTCCAATAAATGATGTGTGTTGAGATATGCACTACAGCCAAAAAGCAAATCATGGACCTGCAGTGTTCCCCAACCCCCTCCACTTACCTATTGTTCTTTGGCTTTAAGCTACTTCTCCTAAATCAGAAAACAAGTTTCAAAAGCCCCATATTTCATTCATCAGTCCAAATGAAATGGCTTGCCTGTGTGTCAGTTTGCTGGGGCTGCCATGGTAAAGTACCACAGATGGGGTAGCTTAAACAGTAGAAATTTATTTTCTTGCAGCTCTGGAGGCTAGAAGTCTAAGATCAAGGTGTCAGTAGGATTGGTTTCTTCTAAGGCCTGTCTTCTTGGCTTGTAGATGGCTGTCTTTTCCCTGTGTCTTCACATGGTCTTCCTTCTGTGCATAGCTATGTCCTAATTTCTTTTTTTTTTCCATTTTATTTATTTATTTTTTAATTGCAGTAACATTAGATTATAACAATATATAGCTTTCAGATGTACATCATAATATATTTTGAATTCTGTGTAGATTACATCATGTTCTCCATCCAAAAACTAATTATAGTCCATCCCCTCACATGTGAGCCTAATCACCCCTTTTGCATCCCCCCACCCCTGTGGTAATCACCAATCCAATCTCCATTGCTATGTGTTTGTTTTTATCTTCTACTTATGAGTGAGATCATATGGTATTTGACTTTCTCCCTCTGACTTATTTCACTCAGCATAATACACTCAAGGACCATCCATGTTGTGACAAATGGCCGGATTTTATCATTTCTTATGGCTGAATAATATTCCATTGTATGTATATACCACATCTTCTTTATCCATTCGTCCCTTGATGGGCACCTAGGTTGCTTCCAAGTCTTGGCTATTGTGTATAATGCTTCAACGAACGGAGGGGTGCATGTATCTTTATGCCTTTGCATTTTCAAATTCTTTGGATAAATACCCAGCAGTGGGAGAGCTGGGTCATTTTGGATTAGAGCCTTCCCTAATGACCCTGTTTCAATTTAACTACCTCTTTAAAACCCTCTCTCCAAACACAATCACATTCTGAGGGACTGGAGATTAGGACTTGAACATACTAATTTTGGGGGGACACAATTCAGCCCATAACACCATATTTGATGATACATATTCATAATAACAAAAGCTCTTCTAGACCTTGCTAATAATGATTAATATTTTATACAATTTATTTCAAAAGGTAAATAAATAATCTCCTTATTCTCCATAAAAGTACCTCTGTATAAGGCAAATGAGAGCAGGATTATCAGAATTAGCGTGAATTTAGATTATTTTACACATCTTTCCATTTCATTTAAAGGGTCTGAGTCAATAGTATTCTGTTATTGTCTGTCATTTAAAACTGCAAAAGAATTTGAAATTACTTTTTAAAAATTAAGTTAAAGCTTGCAGGATTTCCCCTTTTATCTTTGCAAAAACATTTCCCCCCAGACTGTGTATCCATGTGTGTTTTGGAGGAGGTTAATACACTGTTTTCCTAGAACATAGTGACCCCTTTGGATTATATATGCACATGCTATTCCCTCTGTATGTACAGTTTTCTTCATGTTGTTGACTGCTTTTTCTCTTTTCCACAGGAACATTATAATTCTAAGGTTGATTCTATGTTATGTTTTCTATCTAATTCTTTCCCTTATGTTTTTCATAGCTGTCCTTTTCCTTACACTATGAGAATTTCTCAATTTTGATTTCCAAATGACAGATTTTATTTTCTGTGGTATCATTTGTGTTCTTTACGGTCTCCAATATGTATTTTAACTCTGTCTTTACTGTTTCAGTTTTCTTCTTTTTCTCACGTATGTTAAAAAAATTATCCTACTTTTAAGTCCTAAAGATATGTCCACTTTGGTTATGAGAATTCCACTTTATAAGGATTTTTATTTAATACCTTGGCTAATGAGGCAGTTCTTTAGATTTTTGTTTGTTCAGGTATAATTTAAATAAGATAGAATTCACCTTTTTTTGAAGTGGACAGTCTTATGAATCTTGACAGATTTATGCAGTCAGCCACCACCACCAGAAAGACGGCAAACGTTTCCATCACCCCAAAAAGTTCCCTTGTTTAATCCTATCCCTTCCTCTTCCTCTCTAGCAACTACTAAGTCGATTTCTACTTCTATAGTTTTGCATTTTCAAGAACGTCATAACTGGAATCACATGCTGCGTAGCTTTTGAATCTGATTTTTTTCACTTAGCATAGTGCCTTTGAGATTCATACATTTTGTTGCATATGTCAGTAGTTTGTTTCTTTTTAGTTTAAGTGATATTCCATTATGTGGATGTACCATGATTTCTTTATCCAGTCGCCAACTGATGGGCATTTTGGTTGTTTACAGCTTTTAGCAATTGCAAATAAAGCCTCTACAAACATTCGTGCACAGTTTTATGTCTTCATTGCTCCTGGCTAAAGACTAAGTGGAATTTCTGGGTTGTATCATAACTGCAAGTTTAATTTCCTAAGAAACTGCCAGACTATTTTTCAAAGCGGCTGAACCATTTTGCATTCCCACAGGCAGTGTATGAAAGTTCCAGTTGCTCTGCATTCTTGTCAGTACTTGGTATTTTCAGTTATTTTTAATTTTCAGCCATTCTAATAGGTGTGTAACAGTATGTCTATGTGGTTTTAATTTACATATACCTAATGACTACTGATGTTGAAAGTAAATATCTTTTCATGTTTTTGTTTGCTGTTTGTATCTCTTCTTTGGTGAAGCACCTGGTCAAACCTTTTCCTCAAATGTTTATTGAGTTATCTTCTTATTACTGACTTTTGAGAGTTGCTTCTTTCTTTTTTTTTTTTAACCAGTCCTCTACTGTATATATATTTTGCAAATATTTTCTCCTAGTCTGTGGCTTGTGTTTTCATTTCTTTTTTTTCAAGTAATTTTATTGAGATCATAATAGTTTATAACATTGTGTAATTTCAGGTGTACATTATTATCTATAAATTTCTGAATATACTTCATCATGCTCACCCCTAGTAGTCTAATTTTTGTCCATCACCATACATATGTGTGCCTTTATCCATTTCACATCTTTCTCAAGGGTAGAAGTTTTTAATTTTGATGAAGTCCAATTTACATTTTTGTTGTTGTTTTATGGTTCTAGCTTTTTGTATTCTGTTTAATAATTCTTTGCTTAATGTATGGTCACAATTTTTTTTAGTGTGTGCTTTCTTCTACAAGTTTGCGAGTTTGGGATTTTACATTTAGGTGTATGATTTATTGGGGCTAATTTTTTTTGTTTTTTTTACTGAGGAAGATTCACCCTGAGCTAAGATCTGCTGCCAATCCTCCTCTTTTCGCTTAAAGAAGGTTCGCCATGAGCTAACATCTGTACCAATCTTGCTCTGTTTTGTGTGTGGGTCATTGCCACGGCATGGCTGCCACCAAATGGTGTAGGTACGTGCCCAGGAACCAAACCTGGGCCGCCAAAATGGAGCACACTGAACTTAACCCACAGGCCACAGGGCTGGCGCTATTTGGGGTAATTTTTTGTATGGTGTGAGACATGGAATGAGGTTTTGTTTTTGTTTTTGTTTTTACATATTCATGTCCAATTGTTCCAGCACCATTTGTTTAAAAGATTCTTCTTCCTCCACTGAATCACTTTGGTACTTTTGTCAATAATTAATTGACCATATATGTGTAAGACTATTTCTGGATTCTTCATCTTATTTTATCGAGGTATGGACAAGATAAATAATTTTTCTAATACCATTGCTTTTTGGAATCTTTTTGCTAAAACCACACTCTACTGAACACTGTAGCATTATAATGAATCTTGAAATACAGAAATATGAGTCCTTCCAGTTTGGTTTCTCCCCCCGTGAAATTGTTTTGACTATTCTAGGTCCTATGCTTCTCATATAAATTTTCAAGCAGCTTGAAGACTTCCACTGAAAATCCTTCTGGGATTTTAATTTCCAATTTTTGTTTGTTTTACCCCTCTCTCTCTCTTTTTTTTTCTTTCTTACTTTATTGAATTGACTAAGAGTTCCAACACATTATTGAATAAAAGTGGTCAAAGTAGACATCCTTTTCTTATTTCTGATCCTGGGAGGAATTATCTCAATATTTCTACATTGAGTATGACATTAGCTTTAGGTTATTTGCGGACTTTTTTTTTTATCAGCTTGAGGAAGTCTCCTTGTATTTCTAGTTTTTTTAAGGTTTTTTTTTTAAAATCATGAATGGATTTTGAATTTAATCAGAAGCCTTTTTCCACGTCTATTGAGACAAATGTAGTATTTTTGTCCTTTCTTCTGTTAACATATGATTTACACAGATTGATTTTCAAACATTAAACCAACTCTACCTTCTGGAGATTAGCCCTATTTGGTCATGATTTAATTTTAATATTTTGTTATGAGAGATATTGCTGTTCATTTTCTTTTTGGTCATATCCATTTCAGGTTTTGGTAACAGGATCATTCTGGCTTCACAAAATGAGTTTGAAATTATTGTTTTCTCCTCTATTTTCTGTAAGCACTTGTTTAGGATTGAAATTACTTTTTGCTAAATGTTTGATAGAATTCACCAGTGAAGTATCTGGGTTGAAAGAATTTTTGTGGAAAGGTAATTTATTTACATATTCAATTTCTTTAACAGATATAGGACTGTTGGCATTTTTCTATTTCTTCTTGTATAAATTTAGTTAATTTGGCTCTTTCAATGAATAAACATTACTGGTAAGCTAAGTGTGGCATAATTTTTAAAAATAATAATTCCATGTCATTTTTTTTTTTTGGTTTAAAACAAAAAATTTATTTTCAAAGTTTTTTTCCTCTAACTTGCCTATTTGTATTACTTGCACCTGTTTCTTTTGGATTGTTCATCTTTTCTTTCTTGATTTATATGAGCTCTTTGTAAACTAAAGAACTTAATCCTTCAACTATTATATGTATTGCAAATATTTTTCCCAGTCTTTTGACTTCAGAGTATTTTTGGACATATAGGAGATGTAAATTTTTAATAACTCATTGAGATATAATTCATATATCATACAATTCCAAAGATTTAATTATGTAGTCAAATGTATCAATCTTTTCCTTCTTTGCTTTTGGACCATGTTATTTTTTTAACTTCCCTAGGATATATATAATAGTGTTCCCTCTTTCATTCATAAGACTGATAGGTTGTGCTTTCTCTTTTTGCTTATATATCTAGCCAGGGGAGCTATAAATCTTATTATCTTTTCAAAGAACCAAATTTAGTTTTATTGATTTTTTTCTCTATTATTTTTCTGTTTCCTTTCATTCATTTCTTTTCTTTATTATTTTCCTCCTTCAACTTAGTTTGTGTTTATCTTGCTCTGTTTTCTACATTCGGAAGATGAAAGGTTATATAACATATTTAATCATATTTCTTTTTTAATATAAGCATGTAAGCATTTAATGTAAGTGCGAATTTTCCTTCAAGCACTGCTTCTGCTGCATGCCACAATATTTGACATGTTGTGCTTCCATTATCATTTATTTTGAATTATTTAAAAATTTCCATTGTAATTTTTCCTTTGAACGATTTATGGTGGTTTAGAATTGTATTGCTTCATAGCTTATTAATATCTAATTTAAATTTATTGTGGTTAGAGAACATATTATATAATGAATTTAATTCTTTGAAATTTTCCTTTTTTTTTTTTTTTTCCGAGGAAGATTAGCCCTGAGCTAACTACTGCCAGTCCTCCTCTTTTTGTTGAGGAAGACTGGCCCTGAGCTAACATCGTGCCCATCTTCCTGTACTTTATATGTGGGACGCCTACCACAGCATGGCGTGTCAAGCAGTGCCATGTCCATACCCGGGATCTGAACCGGTGAACCCCGGGCCACCAAGAAGTGGAAAGTGAAAACTTAACCGCTGCACCACTGGGCCGGCCCCTACCATTTTTTTTTTTTAAACCCAGTTTATAGTCATCCTAGTGGATGTTTTATGAGGACTTGAAAAGAATGCACATTCTGCAGTTATTAAATGTAAGGTTCTATGAATGTCAATTAGGAAAATTTGGTCAAATTTTTTTTAGTCTTCCATATTTTGTATCTACTTGTTCTGTCAATTACTAAAACTGGAGTATTACAATTGCTAGTTGTATTTTTTGTTTCTCTCTTTAGTTTTGTACTTACTACTTTATGTTTTTAAATCTATGTTATTAGGTGAATGCTGATTTAAAATTGTTATGTATTATTGATGAATTGATCTTTTATCATTATGAAATATTCCTCTTTATATTTGATAATGTTCCTTCTCTTGAAGTCTACATTGTCTGGTATTACAGCCACAACAGCAGTTTTATGTTTGGTATTTAAACGATATATATTTCTCCAGTTTTTTACATTTTATTTTTCTCTTTGCACTGAAAATGCATGTCTTTTATACAGTGTTGGTTTGGTCTGGCTTCATTATCCAGTCTTCCAGTATCTTCCTTTTAATTGAAGTGTTTAGGTCTTTCAAATTTAATGAAATTACTTACATAGTTGTTTTTAAGTTTAATGTCTTGCTATTTGTTTTCTGTTTGTCATGTGTGTTCTTTCTTCTCCTTTTCCTTTTTTTCTCTCTTATTATGGATTATTGTGAAATTTTTATGATTCCCTATTTTTTCAAAGATAACTTTTAAACTATGATTCTTATTTGTTTGTTTCCTATTTTATGGATACTCTGGGGATTTAAATATGTATATTACTTTATTATAGTTTATGTTACATTCCCACTGGCCATGAACGAGAATTCTTGTTGCTTCATAGGAAAAACAATTATAACAACCTTCTGACAATCTTGTGACTGGCACTGATTAATTTTCTTTTTAATATGTTGCCAATGTTGGTCTATGATGTATTCTACCCTGCTGTGAGGGAAATTTTTACCTTTCTACATCTTCAAATTCATTTTTCCTTCATCATCAAGGTTAGATACTTTTACTTGGGTTTTTATTTACCACACACCTAGTAAACTGACTAGTCCAATATTTTGATAGGTTATGACCTAATACAAAGGATAGTATTCATTTCCTTTACATACTAAAGACCACTGAAAGTATAACAAGGAGATTCCAATATCTTTTTAAATCTCAATGTTTCTTAATTAATGAAAATAATTTCTAACTGTATCTGGATTGCAAACTCCTCTGATTGACTGTAAATTCCTTAGGAGTGTCAACTCTATAACCCTAGTGATCCAGCATAATCCTGGGCACATTGGAATGGCTCAACAAAAGTGTTGATAAATAAAAGAAGTATTCTTCTCTGGAAAAATGTTACAATATTGCAATCATGTATTAGATTTTATTTTTTTATCCCTTTTTCTCCCCAAAGCCCCCCAGTACATAGTTGTATATTCTTCGTTGTGGGTCCTTCTAGTTGTGGCATGTGGGATGCTGCCTCAGCGTGGCTTGATGAGCAGTGCCATGTCTGCACCCAGGATTCGAACCAACGAAACACTGGGCCGCCTGCAGCGGAGCGCGCGAACTTAACCACTCGGCCACAGGACCAGCCCAGTGCAATTATGTATTATATCATTATACACATCACTAAGCATTGAGCCAAAGGGGAAAGTTGAGATTGAGATATTAAAGGTAGATATTAAGAATTGATATAATGGTCCAAGCTAGGGAGTATGTTCAGGTGAAAGCAGGATTCGGGGCAAGAATTAAATATAACAATCACAAATATAATTCAAGAAGAGAGCTGGGGCTATAGCCAAAAAACAAGGCAATCAGATTCACATTTCTCTAGCCTTTACCATTAATTCCAGCCAAATATAAATCTATCATTCTTTTTTTTTTTTCTGAGGAAGATTAACCCTGAGCTAACATCTGCTTCCCATTCTCCTCTTTTTGCTGAGGAAGACTGGCCCTGAGCTAACATCCATGCCTATCTTCCTCTACTTTATATGTGGGACGCCTACCACAGTATGGCTTGCCAAGAGGTGCCATGTCCGCATCTGGGATCTGAACCAGCGAACCCTGGGCCACCGAAGCGGAACACGCTCAGTTAACCGCTGTACCACCTGGCCGGCCCCTAAATCTATCATTCTTGATCGTCTTTGGCTCTGAATATCAGTATTACAGTTTTGCTTCATATACTAAGTTGTGATGTCTTGTATTTTGATAACAGTCTCTTTGTTTCAAATGCTTCAATCTCAAGTTTGTAAGGGTTTGCAAGTGAAGAGACTATATCTCATTCTTGTTGGACTCTGAAGAGTTGGTGTAACACGTAAACATAGGAGTCTCTCATCACATGATTATTTTATGTAATTGAATTTTCAGGCTAGAATCAGAGGAGAAAAGTTATGACACATGTCAGATGTGAAAGTATTTTGAAACCATAAGGAGCTTTCCAAGTATGAGATACCGTTATCATCAGTTCAACAACTTGTCAAAGAAAAGATTACTATTGGCAAAGAACTTACCTACCATGTAATAGAAAATGACATTTATCATTTAATATGTTCTTGACAAATTGAAAAGAATAACATAACTCAGAGCACTGGGCCCAAATTAATTCTGTGAAAACAAGGGCCTTGGGCTGCACCCTCTTTAATAAGGAGAGCTATCCAACATTCCAGATGTATGCATGAGTTCCATTAGGGAGGTGGGTGTGAGTATGTGGGGGATTCTGCCTCAAATGAATCAAGTTACTTTTCCTGAAGTTCATGAATTGACCTGCCCTGAGTAGCATGAGATGTAGTTATAGTAAAATGGCACTGGATTTTCTGAGATTAAACAGAAACATTGGTAAGAATTTAATTATTATCTAATGACACAACCCTCTAAAACCTCAAATAGACCCGAGGCCAGGAAAATAGTAATAAAAAGTCAGCTTGAAAGTAGGTAAATAAAATCTTGAAATAAACAGCTGTAAAAAGGATGAAATTGGGAAAATAAAATCAGAGGAGATGTGCTGAGTAAAACACCTTTTGGACTGAGTAGAGCTGTTAGTGGAAAAACCCAATAAGATGAGAATGTGAATGAGGCTCATAAGAACTGAAAGGCATGGCTTTTTAAAAGCTGAGGAGAAAGAGACCTTGTTTTTCTTCTTAGGTAGCTAATTATGAACTAAAGAGAAAACACTGCATTGAATCTAAGACTGCCTGAATGATTTTCTCTGTCTGAAAGGGCTGAAAGTTTAACAAATGAGTATTAATGAATAAATTGAATGAATTAATTAATGCTAAGTCTCTGTACACAGAGATCATTCTAAATACCTGTAAGGGTTAGTATAACAAGGTCTGTGAAATCTCAAACTAGTTGAAATTGTTAGGCTGTCTTTCTATCCTGTTTCTCAAAATCTGATTTTCCTCTCACCCGTTTTATGTGACTTTTTAAATCAGAATTATCCTAAGCTTTCTGATAATAGCAGCTACATAATAAATTCATTAATGATTTATTCATTCAATAAATTCCTTTTTGAGTATCTACCATATGCCTGACATTGTTCCTGGTGTTAGAGATATAATGGTGGGCAAAACACATATGGTCCCTGACCTCACGGAGCTCACAGTCTAGTTAAGGAGATGGACATAAAACACATCACTTCCTAAATAAACTTGTAATTATAAACCATGATAAGAACTATGGAGGAATATGGTTTCTCTGAGAGCATATAACTGGGTTGGCTAGAGAAGTCTTTCATGAGAAGATGGTATTTGAGTGAGATCTGAAGGATTAACAAATAATATCTAGATGGAGAGGCAAACATTGGGTAGTAACTCAAGGAGAGTGTGTCAGGCAGAGGGAACAAATAGAATGGGCTGAGAAGCATGTGAAGATATTGGCTATTAATGAATAATATTGTATTCCTTCAAGGATTTTCTTTAACAGAGGACCTCTCCTCATTGGCTTTATTATTATGATAATACAAACAGTCCATGAAATTTTTCTAATTATAAATGATTCAAGCAACTTAGAATTATATACATTAAAGTTTGGAAAATTACTATCTCACCTTCCCAAAGGTAATCATTATTAAATTTTATACATGAGCACATATGCTTTTTATGTTCTATAAAATAGTTCATACCATACACATTTGAACTGCAATTTGCTTTTTTTTACTTAACAGCATGCCTTGAGAGCTTTCCTTGCCAATACATATAGTACATATACTCATCAGTTTTATGTCTGCATAATATTCATATATATGTGATTGATGATATATGATATATACATATATAAGGACTATATCATAATTCGTATAAATTCTCCTATAAATGCACATGTAGACTTTTTCCCAGATTTTGCTACTTTGAACAATGCAGCCAAATACATTCTTATATATAAAAGTTTTTATACCTGTGTAAGTATTTCTTTAGAAAAAAATGCCTTGGATTTAGAATTATAGAGTCAGAGTCACAAATTTTAAAAACTTGATAGCTGCTATAACCAAACCAATTCCTCTCCAAAAAGACTTTCACTTAGCTAAAACGTACAAAGGTAGCTGTTTTTCTGCACACTTGCCAAATCTAGATATGATTAATCTTTAAAGTTTTAACAGAGAGTTCTTGAAATCTGAGCTACCTTTTGCAGAAAGGCAATTGCTTGTAAGTCCAGTAGGTAGTATAACTGTTTGGATCAGGATATAAGACAATAAGTCAGAAGTAGCAGGTATTGTGTCAAAGTAGAGAGGGCCTGGCCAGCATAAAGGCATTCAAATTCAAATCAAAGCACTACCACAGCCAAAAAACCCACAGATTTGACCTGGAGTCCATCAGTTTGAACTCACTAATGTTAGAGGTCTCCAGTGGGAAGGTATTTGGCCCCAATGTTCTTGTCCTTCAAATCATTCCAATTGGCTGTCCACCCAACACCACAAACACAGAAGGTAGGCCTGGTCTCTAAATAGGCTGCTAGGCCCACAGATATGAAAACTCCTTTTTAAGGAGTGAGTTGGTGAAATTTCACTTGCTGACACCTTAGGATGTAGTGAATATTTTCATACTCCTGAGGGCCAGCCGTGCAACACAGTCAGTCAATATAATAGAAAAAAGAACATATTTAGAGAAATTTCTTATGATTTCATTAGGTTTCATTGCACAACAATGAAACAAACATTTCACTAACACTATGTGCTCTGTAAAGATCCAAAATATTAAGTAAGAACAGACATTAATTACCCCTTCCAGTAAACTCTATGAAACTGAGTGTTTTTAAAAGTTTCTTTCTTTAGAATTATCAAAGCAAAGATCCCACAGATAAAATGACTCAAAAATTTCCTAAGAGGTTCATTATTTTGTTTGTATTAACTACTTCATGTCAAGTTAACAAATAGGTATATTTGATAATTTGATTAATTATGGAAATAGAGGTCTCAGAATTTGGATAAGGCTGATCTAAACGTTCAAAAGAGATGTGCTTACCTATAACCAATTAGCTTTTTTTGCCAATTGTAGCATAGTTTGAAACCATCAATTTTGCAGAGTTGGCAAAATAAATAAGGGAAGTTTCAAACAAGACTTAGAGGAGGTTGTTGCAAATGCGGTAAGAATTGTTGCTTCCAATCTGGCTGAGAAATTGGGATCATAACAGGTCCATCTGACTATTTGGAAAGTCGAGCTACTTTCCCTTTAGCTGTCGTCGCCTATGACCAACACTCCCAAGACTTCTGAGGAGCATGTGTATTATTAATGTTAGGATAGACTTGCAGAGTTTCTGAGATCCAGATGGTTGTCACATGTGTATGCAGAAAGAATAACATAATTAGCTGAAGTATTTTATGAAGAAGGTTGGAAGGAATGTAAGCCATGACCGTTTAAGTTGCTTTATCAGGATGTCTCTTACTTTCTTTGGGTCAGTAGCAAATGCACCTTAGGTATCTGATGGGAGGCATTTCCATTTTACATTAACTTATCCTACTTTATTTATTGGATAATGATTCTATAATATTCTGCACAAAAATAAGAGGAAAATGCCATTTCAGAAGCTCATGATTTCCTTATGTATAAAGTTTTCTTTCACCAATATAACTTAAGACCCACAATAAATGCCCACATGGATAGCTGTCCTCAAGGAGTTTGTTATAATTTTTTAGTAGTTACCCTAAGTATGGTTACCAATTATGGATTGTATTTGGCATGATGGAACAGAAACCTGACTGCAGTGGCTTAGCCAAAAAAGAATTTATTTTTTGCATAATATAAGAATTATTGAGGTAAATGACCCAGGTCTGAGGTAGCAGCCCCTTGAGATCACTCACGTCTTAGTCTTCTTATAGCTTTATGACCCATCATCCTTGATGTGCTGCTCTCAAACATACGATTCCATGATGGCTGCTTCAGTTCCAGACATCATTCTGGAACTGCAGCATAAAGAAACAAAGAAAAAGAAAGAGCAGGAGAATTGCTTATGGCAGTAATACAAAGCATTTCTAGAGACTCCTAGCAGAATATGGCTTGTATCTCACTGACCACAAATGTGTCACATACCATCATTGCTGCAAGGAAGGGTGAAAAATGTTGATTTTAGCTGGCAACTTGCCAGTATGTATAAAATCTGTAAAAATGATGGGAAAATAGGTATTAGGTGGGCAAACGGTGGTTCCAACAAAATGGTTTTCCACTGCTATTTTACCTTTCCCCTCCAAACTACACCCACGATTGCCAGATTTGTTGACTTATACCATCGTCTACTTGAACACTAAAAAGTTAGTGATATATTTCTCCAGAGTAATTCCTTGTATATAAAATGGAATTAGAGTATGCATAAAAGTCTCTCTGGGTACTCATTTTTATGAGAGAAGCCATTTTCAGTGCAGAGGTTGCCAAATTATCTCAATAATACTGCCGAATTATTTCACTACTAAGAAAATTATTGTATTAAGCATGATTCCTGATTAATTTTGAAAAGTCACCTTTTGATCAATGCCATGTAAATGAAATTTTTTCTTGGACCAGAGAAATCATCTTTACCATATATGATTATAGGTCTATTTTAAAAACTAGATGACATATATTTTTGCTTGCATCTGATAATGCTCAGGGTGTTAAGGGAAATTTTAATTCCTCTGTAGGTCAATCACAAAAGTGATATCTCTGGCTTCATTAGCAATAGAATGACTTGCTTTTTTTATGACTTAATTCCCAGCTGAATTTCACTGGCATGCTCTTCCTAAGGAAGAAAGCTACAAAGGACAAACTTCCCCGATTGCTAAATTTCCTTAGAAAAGATTCCTTTGGGAAGGAGACAACTTGAAAAGAAGTTCAATATTTGTTTACTGCCATCATCATCATCATCATCAATTCCTGTCACGATAGAAATGTAAAAAAAGTCAAATGGAAGCTCATGGCATTTTCAAATCCAAGGATGAGAATGTTGATTTCTTGTCTACCAAAGGAAAAAATCTAGGGACAAAATGTTGATGCAACTGACATAATCTAATTTTAAAATTGGTTTGTTATATTAATTAAGTGGAAAATTTATGGATGTGTCTTGACAAACGTTTTAGCAGTAGAAGACTTCAATGTTGATTTTTTTTTTTAGAGAAAGTCATTAGAATTGTTTTCTGTTGTTAATTAAAATGGTATTTAAAAGTAAGGAGGAATAGTAGACATAAGAAAATGCAGCAGGAGAAGAAGGCAGAAGGAAAAAGATGTCTTAGGTGAATTTTGATTTACTTTATGTTTAATAAGCCATCTAAATTCACACAGCTTTTTTTTCCAGAGTCATTTCATGATATTAAATAGCAGTGTCCTTAACTGAGGGGAAAGAGTGATATCTGGGGACAACATATTTTACACTGGAAAATTGTTTTAAAAGGGATAACTTAGAAAATTACATTTCCTAGGGAACTTAGAATTAACACAGAGAGTTAAATAAAATCAACTACTTAGTTACTTTCTCCCTCAACAGCTATTTAATTCATTTGTGGCCCAATAGACCTTTTAATTAAGGGCATCCAAGTACCTTGTCAATTAAGACTTTTTGCTGGAAATATAGTCACCATTATCAAAGGAAAATAAATCATTGAAATAGCTCTTGAGATAATTATCACAGACAGACAGACAGACAGACAGACACATGCACACACTGTAGCAGGAACTAGACAAGTTCCTGGTCTCCTACTGTGACTCCGTGGCAGGGGTTTCTCTCATGTACTCAGTCTGCCCAGGCTGGGAGTTCCAGGCAGCGATTCCCCTAGAAGCAGACTTCATCAATGATGGTGAGAGTTCGTGGATAAATACCCTAGCTTCTTTGGGTGGGATATTTCTGAAGTGAGTTTACACCTTCTCACAGAGGTGCCTAAGAGAACTGAGGCCCAGCTGCCAAGCGCAGAAACTGGTTTATTAAGACACCCTTTCTTAGCTCCCTTCTTTTTGCAGTTTCCCTTTCCTTCTCCCATACTGATGCTTCCTAAGACCACCTCACAAATAAACTACCTACCCCCAAATTCTTGTCAGGGGGTTTCACTAGAGTGGAGGTGGCTTGTTTGGTGGCTACCTGGCTGCATAGAGGCAGACACCATAGCAACTAAACATGCACATGCAAGAGAAAACACAGATTAAGATAGTGATTTCCAAAATAAGTAACAATTTTTTCCACCAAGAGCTCTATGATCTGAACCATTGATTTATTAGGTCGCCTAGGTTGGGTGTTGAATCACTCAGTGTGTTCATTTGTTTTAGTGATGTGGGGAAGGAGAGTGGGGATAGATCTCAGGCTACCATCCCATGACATTGTGGGGCTGTGTAGGTAGCCTTGGGGAAGCACTTGAAAGGTCCATTATTGCCCCTCCCACATGAAGGAAAATTGATCTTGGGACTCAGAAGCCAGGGGTATACTGAAAAAAGCATTTGCGAAGTCCAGTACAGCATGATGCACTCCTAGGACTATGGCCAAGGTATCTAAGTTGGCAATATTGGGAACAGCCATGTGGATGGGGGACACTACACTGTTCAATTCTCAGTAGTCCATGGTCATCTGCCGTGAGCCATCTGGCTGTTGAAAGCACCACAGGCAGGCATACAATACCCATTAGGTGCAGTTCTTGGATAGTTTCTCCTATTTCCTTATGCCCCACAGGCAATTTATATTATTTGAAACCTACCCACTCTTACTGGTTTCCAACTAGCATTTTGTCTCACCATTAGTTTGATTACTCTAACCTGGAGGTGGAATTCACGGATAGAAGTTTGCAGAGTTTGACCTTATAGGATATCAATACCGAATATGTTCTCTGGTATTGAAGAGATAAAAACCTTGTATTCTTATGAGGGAAAACACCCAATTTGCAGTGTCAAGGGAGCTTCCTGACCATAATCTTTTGCCTTCCAAAACTATCAATGATGCTGAGGGGGCCAGAAAACTTCTGAAGCTTGCCATATATCAGAGTACATTCATTCCAGTATCAACCAGAGCCATTGCCTGTTGTTTATTTCTGGGGGACCATGAGTAGTGAGCTCAACATGGGGCATCCAATGGCCCTCACCTGGAGGCAATGTTTGCCTGCATCTTATACCTAGGGTGTGGGAGGCATGTACCCTAAATGGGACTGTATTCCTGAGGCCTCTTCTGGAGCATGCAGGGCAGCAGGGTTCGTAGGAGCAGATGGGGCAGGTTTTAAGGCTTTCCATAGGCTGACCAACACAGCATTGTGTTGCTGGTCTATCTTTTCAGGTGGGGTCCTAGCAACAATAAGTTCAAAACACATTTGCTTCCAAGTTTCTCTTACCAGACACTTTACAGCCAATTAGGATAGCCTTTTGGCTTTTTGAGCTCCCTGTCTATCTCAAGTCTTTCCCAGGTTGAACCCTTTCCCAGGGTTTGCCAGTTTCCCCCAGATCAGCAACGGATTGCCCAACATCATAAATGTCTTTTCCATTGACAGGGCTTAGCTTTTATATCAGGTGCTGGGGGTTGACTGGAGTATCTTGGCTTTCATTTCCACAGTGAATGTGGCCTGATCAGGGCCTTCAAAGACAGAGGTGTATATGGCCTGTCTCATTCCAAAGTCTCTAAGAATTTGTTGTACCTCCTTTATACATTTTCAGGGTCCCATGTGCCCAGGGAGATCCCCCTCATTGGGCCAAGCCTCAGCAGGCTAGAATAATCCAATCTATAAGGGAGTGAGTACCTTGAAACCTCTGAGGACCATTCAGGTGCTGCTAGAGGCAGGGTGTGTGGTGATGTTGCTCATTTTTTCTGCCTCCTGCTGGGTCAGAGAAAGGCCATCGTGGCCCTCTGTATCCCATAGCCGCACTAACCCTGCCTGGATATCTTCCCTGGCCTTTTGCTGGAACTTGGCACTTATATCAATAAACTCAGTGGGAGTACATTCTCTCATCAGGAGCATTTCCTGAACCAGGGGCTGCCTGCTGGCTGGGGTTAATGTGGCTGTGCTTTTGCTTCCCTTTGTATTAGCGATCAGACTGCACAGGGTGTTTCATCTGTTTCCCTGTCAATCACCACAACATCCTCCTCTTTGCCCTCCTCACTTTCCCAGGGATTCTGCCTCTTAGCGTCCCAAACAGGTGTTGTCATAAGTGCTCATATCTTAATCCACAGCAGCTTGTGCCCTCCTAGCTTTGCACAATGGCAAACTAAGGTCTCCAAACTGACTATCCTGCTTTCCCAACTCGTCTGCCAGCCCCGAAGCTACAGAATAATGGATAGCTGTGTGTCCTTCTCTAACCTTGGCTCTTCTTCCAACTTTCTAACTTGAGCTTCAACTTCTACTTGGGCATTGGTGACCAGCTGAAAGGCCCACAGTAGAGGCCAGCCCACTGCAGCAGCCATTCATTTCCCTTCTTTGCCACTGTGTGCTATGCACAGTTCCTCAAACAAGTGCATTAAACAGCTGGCGTTTATGAGATGTCTCCTACTCATGCGGTGGTCCACAAGCATTTAACATACGGGCCACCCTTCCCCATATAGAGGTTGATGGCCAACTCAAGATTTCCTCCACGGATACCTCTTTTCCAAGACCTATATCTCTGGTCTCCTGGCTGCTCACCAATTGTTGGTTTGCAAACTGGCCCCTGTTTGCACGCAAGAGCGCAAAGAGAGATCGAAGAAAGAGGCAGACCACTCCAGATTGATAGGTGGCAGGTTTAATAAGCAAGGGAACTTCATAGGAGCCTTGTCTTGGGTGGCTGCAAGACAAGTAGATCTCTACACCCGCCTGCCAGAATCTTAAAAGTTTATATAGAGGCCTTAAAGGGGTTCGGTCACATATACTGTTCAGATGGTCTAAACTACATATTACTCTCTCAAGGCTGCATCCTTGAAATGGCTCCAGCTGTGCAAACAGTGGGCAGAAAGTACATTCCAAGGACGGGGAGAGGGTGAGGAGCCTCAGATTGTCTGGGTCTAGCTTGAGAGTCAAGTGGTGGTCATGTCCTCTCAATGACCTTCTCCAACAATGCCCTATGATGAACAAGGTCAATTGTAAATTCAAACCCCAGAGGAAAGGTTTACCTAAGAAAAGATTTGTAAAACCTTAAAAATCCAGAGGATTTGTGTTGCAATAGATGCTGAGAGTGTTAGACCAGGGAGAGGGGAACATGATTTTAAACAAGGCTAGATTTATTAATTTGAGCTCTGGAAGGAGACTGTGCCCTAGCTTGAACAGCTAGAGAAACGTGGCTTGTTAACTAAAGCTAGACTAAAGGGAAGCCTATATTGAACGAAGTCTGAGACACCAGAAATGACTACATATACCATAGAGGAAAGAATCCAAATATTTAAGAAGAGAAAGCTCAGAATTTCTCTTTTACCAAAACACCAAGAGCTACTTTGATGAGGAGGACCCCACCTTCTTTGAAGAATTCTGTAGTGGCTATCTTAGATTTGGAAAGAGGAAAAAGGTAGGAGATGCTGCCAGTAAAATGAATTACCTGATTTAAACAAAGACCCCTAAATTACTACTGACTTTGTGGACATGATTACCAAGATAGGGCATGACTCAAGGAATCAGAATGGTTTGAATTTCACTGAGCTTTGGAGATAGTTAATTGATCACACAGTATCTACGACCGAAAATGATGGACAGTCCACAAAGTTCCTACCTTGAACTGTTAAACGAAAGTACTGTAAGCTGACTCACATCATCAAAATTGAATTATGGTCTCTCCTCAAACTAAAATGAAAGCCAGTCACAGACTTTCATCTCTTTAATGGAAGAGTGGCCAGGTACACTTGGGGAGGACCCATTACATACACGTATTTCAAATCTTCCTCTTGTCTTCCCACAAACCTGTAGCCATCTGCTAAAGTTGAAGTAGACTGGAGAGTGAGATATACTCAGAACTTCAGAGATTTTTTTAAACCTTTTTTCCCTCAAGTAGCAGATTCAATGCGATTGAGTACCACCAGTCAGAATGGGAAATTAAGGTATTCAGTAAATGGAGTTTTGGCCCAAATCCACATCTCATAGTGGGCCTAGCAGGTCTTTGGACAACTTTCTATGGTTATTTCCTCAGTTTCTGAGTTAATAATAGGAATAAATATGTCCAGAAACTGACAGAGTCCCCATTGACTTTCTAGTGAAGGCCTTTATGATTAAAAAAAGGATATGTGGGAACTCCTAGAATTTCCCATTATTATCCAAATAATAAATCAAAGTCAGTGTCTGGTCACTGGGGGAATTAGAGAGATTAGTGGCACCATCAAAGTCTTAAAAGATGCAGGCAAGGATGAGGATCCTTTTATACACCTATTTAAACCAAAAATTTGGCCTCTACAGAAGACAGGTAGCTCCCCCAGGACAGTAGATTATGATACACTTGGTCAAGCAATAATTGCAACTGCAGATGCTAGTCTAGATGTAGTATATTTAATGAAGCAAGTAAATACAGCAAATGGTGTCTATATGACTTGATCTGGTGAACAGATTTTTAAAATCTGAGTTAATAAGAAGTTTGCTTTCACCTTATTGGTATAGCAGTATGCTTTCATCTTGCCTTAGGGTTATAGCAACATTCCATCTCTCTGCCTTATCATCAGCTATATTGATGACATCATGTTGATAGTTCCCTGATGAGGAACATATAGCAAGATACATTGATTGAACAAATGTGCAAAAGGGATGTGAGGAAACTCTATGTAGTCTATGTTGGGTATGGTTAATTTTGTAATTCGGTCTAAGAGTTGGCAAACTTTTTCTGCAGGCCGAGAGGCAAAATCAAGGGTATTAGTTAGGTACTTATGTAATAACAGAGAAAACAAATTTCCATAGTATTTTAATTGAAGAAATTAAAAATACAATAATAATAGGGTACTCTTTTTGTAATACAGGCCTAGTAATGAAAAGAATGGAATTTTATCTTATTTGGGGGGATACTATTTTGCTCAATTGGTGTTCAAGTTAGTGGTCCTCAACATCAAAACTGATTGCAAATGTTTATCTGTTAATGCTTAACTGTAATAAAATTTTGTATATTTCATCTTTGAAAATGTCTTTTCACAGAAATAGTTATTGCCAAATACTGATATAAATACCTGAGCATATGATTTTAATTGAACATATTCAGTGCTTGCAAGACACTTATATATTTCTGTAGATTCTTCTCTTGATATTTGCCCTTTAGTGTATCATTTCATTGCAGATTAATCATTTCTAATAGAAGGTTAGGTGGAAGCTCCTCAATTGCACAGTAAAGTGGATTTTGAAATGTGGATATTTCCTGTGCACTTGCATCAAGGTTCCCAAAACACTCCTGGAACAGTACTTTAATCGCCTAAGGTATACCAATTGTACCTTGTATGGAGACGGAGATCACACTTTTTGTTTTAAATTTTGACAGCATGTGAAGTATATAAAGCAGCTTGATATTACATGTGATTCCAAAAACATCAGTTGTCAGTGTAATGACTTTATCATAGTATAAATTTTGTATGTAAATGTTTGCCTTATAATGTTAGGTTGAATTCATGAAGAAAAATTATCAAATCTACTGCAAAATCTAACTTCTGAATGCATTCAGTGTTTAATAATAGTGCTTGTAGGTAGTTGTTCTCATTTAGAAAAATTTTATTCTTGGCCTGAATTTAAAAAAATTGCATTAAAACTTTAGGTCATCAAATTGATATGTAATGGAGAAGCTTCTATTTCTGACAAATACTCATGCAACTGATGATGGTTAAGTTCATAAAAGTTCACTGTTAACACTACTGGTTCAGTAACATATGACAAATTCAAATATTTTCTGCAAAGTACTTAGGGATGAACAATATAATGAATAACCAAAGGTTTTCAATACCTTACGTTTTTACAAGCTTTGTAAATTTGCCCAACTAAACGCTTTTCTGCTCCAAACCTATTTTTACTACCATTGGTTGTAGCATATCTTAGCAGAGTCCATTTCAGTTTGTCCCCAACAGTGTTTTATTGACTTTTAAAATATTCTCATCTGCAATTGTTCCACTCAGTTCATTCACAGAGGTTAATTTTTCAACCACTTCAAACTTGGTACTGACATCTTAAATAACTGAGTAGTATTGCTAACATCTCTCAATTCATCAAAGCTAAGGAAAAGGACTCAAAATCATTTTCTTTTTTAAGAAATTGACTACTTGAGTTTTCTCCTCATGTCTTCAACTCTGAAAAACTGTTCTCACAGAAAGGCTCATAGTCATAAACAAGTTTATTTTCTCTTGCCACATTTTTTCTTCTGCTGCAATCAATATTGTGATAAGTGCTTGATCTGGTAATGTCAGCATCTGCTGTAATCTGCTAGCACAGCTATAGTGTCATTGCACAATAAATACAATGCTTGATGACCTAATTCAATAACGAAACACTCCACACTTGACTGTGCCTTAAAAGGAGGAAGTCTGCTTTTCTTTTCTTGTTTTTACATGATGAGTATGCAGTGGTAATAAAAAACATAAAGTCTCAGCATGGTGATACGTATGGCCTTTGAAGAGCTGCCAAGTTATAACTATGTTATTGTTATTTGTGCACTGAGCAGCAGTGAAAAGTAATAAGAGTACCACATTGCATGCACTCAGCTGTGCTGTTAAAGCACAAAGGCAGCCATGCACAATGCATAAATAATGAGCATGGCTGTGTTTCAATAAAACTTTATTTGTGGACATTGACATTTGAATTTAATATAATTTTTATTTTGCCACTCTTCATCAAGAATGCAAAATGTCCCCTAACTACATGGGAGTATTCAGGCTAAGTAGTGAAAACCCAGAGTCCATTCATCTCTTAGTTTAAAAGAATCATGGAAAGTGTGACTATATCTTAAAAGACGTTGAGTCTAACTCAGTTTATTGGAAAATAACTTGAGATTCTGAAGTGTGGAATGACTTGTACGAGTCATGCAAACAGTTAGTGATAGTGGAGGCTAGAAACCTTGATTTCAAATTTCCTGTGTAGTGCATTTATCTAGATACAACATGAACTTCATATATATACAGTAATGAATATACATTTTTCTTTGCTTTATAATATTTCTTTTTGCACAATATATCACAAGCATAAAAGTATCCAAAACACATTTACATATTATATATAATAATAATAATAAAGCAAATACCAGTGTACCTACTATTAAGCTTAAAAAAGGCAAGTGATGATCACTATATACCTGACTTTTTAAACTTAAATGTAATCCTATCAGCATTTCATAATTTTCTGTGATGTTTACTGTAAGTATCTTTTTAAAAATCCTTTTCTCAGGTTAAGGAAGTTCTCTTAGTTTCTTAAAAGATTCCCTGGTACTCCTCTTTTCAGTCTTCTGACCTAGAGCTGAGACTTGCCTTATCTTGCTGTGCCGCCCACCTCCTGTGACTGTGCCTACATCTGGGGTCACGAGATGGGAGGACAGGAAGGAAGAAAGCAGGGACGCTTGCTTGCCCTATCCTCTTAGGACCATCCCCTCCCTTCAGGGATCCTTCTTTTACATGGAGGTGTTCACCTTGAACTTCTACTCTGCTTAGTCTCTAGGCTTTCTCTCTTGCCCCCTGTACTCAAGCCCAGGGAAAATGCCCAGTTCAGTGCTCTGCATAGCTCTCTGGATTCAATTTTCCCTTGCTCTTTCTTACCTCTGAGAATATTCCTTATTTTAAAGTGAGCTCAGCCATGCATTGAAAACAGGGAGGTTGTTTTTAATATTTTATACACTATTACAAATGTTTTCCATGGGAAGGATTTTTTTTTTGTACTTGTAGCTCACCACAGTTGCTTGCTATAGAAGTTTTGATTGATTAAAAAAAATTAAGTTAATTGGTGGTTTTGATGTAATGTGGATTCTGTTCCAGGGAACTACTCTAGAATATTAATCACCAGTTATAGTACCTTAATGAATTAAGGACTCATCAGCTCTATCTCTATATCTAATATTTATTTTTATTTATCTCTCTGGCATATTTTTCTGGGACATTTTGCAAACATTTAAGGCAAAGAAAAGTCAAACTGACTGATATCAGGTATCCATTCACTACATGGATGAACCCACCGCTAGATTATACTTTATCCCCAGTGCTTGGATAGTGCCTTTCTGACAGTAAGAACTCAATTAATAGGTTTAATATGATATAGATATCAGTTATTATGATTTATATAAATTTCCTAGGATTTGTGGTACCCCTCTAAATATGTTTAAGAAGTGACCACTTCACTTTGGTATAAATAGCTTTCTTATCCTGTACTCTATATCCTCATGCTCTCTCCTTGCATTCACTTTCAGAAACTTGTCTCTGCTCCTACAAAACAAAACAAAACAAATAAATGAACTATTAGAACAAAGTATTTATTCACCTAGGAATATTTGCATTCTTTCCCTGATTAAAACCTCAACTTATGAATCTGTGATAAACTTCTGGAATTAGAGAGGATTTTGAAATAAAATTCATTCTAAGAATGAGTCTCTGATTGTAGTATAAAACAAAGGCATAGCTCCTAGATTTTAAACTTTCGTGTTGATTTGTTGAAGGATTTTAGATGGGAGAAGGTGGCTATTTTCTATTATGCCTGGAGGTTATCAGTACATTTCAGTTCCATAATAAAAGCCAGTGATGCTCAGTGTGATTTACAAGAAGAGTACTTCTGGAATGGTGAAATGCATAAAGACAGCATTTTTCAGGACAACTCCATCATAACAGTATGACTCCCTATGGCAAAATTTCTTTCAAAGGCTTATGAGCCTGATAATTCTTCGGTAAGAGAATTCCACCGGACAGAGGGTTAGGTATATCTAGAAGGCCCAAAGGGACAAGTGCTGAATAAGATGTAATTTTAGGGCTTTAAATTAGGTTTAACAAGGCCTCTAGGGTAATTGAGTCCAATATTCTCTGAACACTGCAAAATTAATGTTTGTGGCTTAAAAAAATATCTGTGTAGAGATTAGGCTCTCTTTGGGACAGACTGTCATTACAACAGTAGATACATGACTAGAGAGAGGAATTGAAGTTAAAGGGTGTGTTCCAGTCCAACAGGTAGTTTAGAGTTATTGCAGCAACTCTTCTAGCTTGCACTCTCTATGTGAAGGACTTGGAATACTTGGTACATTTGGCTTGCTAAATAACATGTCCGATCCTGGTGAATGCCAACTCTCTCTATACTCAGAGGATGAATTTATCTGAGTTGTTGAAAGTGAAAGTCAACAGCCACTCTGCTGTCTGGGTTAGAGATATTTATCAGAGCAAAGAAATGATATGGATATGGAGCAAATTGGGTGTCCTTAGGTCTTAAGTAAAGATCAGGCCTATGATGGACATGGACATGTCACACAGTCACTGTTGATCTAATTTTGTTTGATCTGGGGATGCAGCCAGACTTGGGCTTGGATGGATCTTTGCTGTGCATTTTAGAATGAGACTTCGAGTTGCTATGAAACAGGGCTTCCATGATTGTGAAGGGCTCCACTATAGAGGCTCATTGGATTGTTCGGCTTCCCATAAGCTGTGGTGATAAACACGCACCGAACCAGTGTATGTTGGAAAATCCCCTCTAGAGTTCCTCATTAGCCAAACTAGAGATTTAAAAATTGTTCAAAACATATGAGCTTCATATGATTCAATTATCCATGACACACCTTTTTTCCCCCAAAATCAACCAACCTTTCCAAACTCCTCTCTCACAGGACCCTACTAACCCAAGTCATCTACAGAAAGACTACTCACTTGCTATCTCTTCTAATAGATATAGAGAGTTTAAACTGTTTTGTACCATTACTGTTTCTGCAATCCATATGTCTAGTGGTATTCTAACTTCTGGTTTTTCAAGTGATGCTCAGTTAATATGCTATAGTAATTGTGTGACAAGAGCTTCAGAAAATGATGTTTGGTGTCTGCTCAGGGCCCAAGTCTCAAGTTTAGGAATTAAAGGATGCTTATTACTGATATCTGTCCTTATCAACTGTTTCTTATTTCCTTCTCTCATACCTACTCTCTAGCTAGAAAGAAGGGATTATGGACTCAGATTTGATAGCAATTTGACAGGAGCTATGCATCCAAAGTTTCGTACCTAAAATGTTTCCTTTTTTCTTATCTCATACCTACTGTCTAGCTAGAGGTTCACATGTGCAAGTGTTATATACTCCAAATTACCTTTTACTGCTCTTCTTTCTGTAATTATTCCAAAGAGGAGAGTTGAAGGGGAACATGCTCAAAGTTGAGAAGCAAGGCGTGGCAGACACACCTCCTGATTGCCCTTGCCTTCTGGTATGCATGTCCTTTCATAATCTGTGGGCAGGACCTATGACTTGCTGCTAATCAATAAAATATGGCAGAAGTCACCAAAGGGGAGGTCACTCCTTTGATTAGGTTATGTCATATGGCAAAGGTGAAAGGATTTTGGATATATGATTAAGGTCCAAAATCAGTGATTTTGAAATAATCAATAGGGAAATTATCAGGTGAAATCGGGTGAAAGCCCTTGAAACAGGGCCTAGGCCTTCTCTGAGTAACAAACTCTCCTGCTGGCCTTGAAGAAGCAAGCAGATAAGATGTGAGCTGCCTAAGGAGAGGGCCATGTGGTGGGGAACTGAAAGTGGCCTCTAGGAGCTGAGGGCCTCAGTGCTACGCTTATAAGGAACTGAATTCTGCCAGCAACCTCATGGGCTTGGAAGAGGATCCCTAGCCTCAAATGGGAATGCGGCCCTGGCTGACACCTTGATCGTAGCCAGTGAGACCCTCAGCAGAGGACCCAGTTAAGCCATTCCCAGACTCCTGACCCCTAAATGTGTGTTTTAACCTGCTAATTTTGTGTTGATTTGTTATGTCCCAACAATAAAAAAACAAAAATGAAACAAAAAACTAATACAGAAGTAATATATGAGGTTTAGGCTTTTATGATTATAGATCTGTACCCAATGAGAGGTGGGCATAAACTTTCTATTCACATAAAACATGTGAGGAAGGCCTCCTGTTTTAACATTTGCACCCGTGACAGGGGATTTGTGGCCCAATAGACTCAAATTATAAATCTGTTTACTAGCCAAATGATTTGGAGCAAATTCTTTAACTTGTTTTAACTTGTCTCCTCATTAGAAAATAGGGATGATGATGATGATGATAATTATGACTTTGTAGTATTGTTTTGGGGTAAAGGTAATGTATGTAAAGTGCCTAGTCCATAGCTGATGTTCAAAAAAATTATTGGCTTTCCACCCTGCTGTTCTTTACACTTGCAAAGACCCTCTCTCTTTTCTGAATATATTTAAATCTCAGCTCACATTGTTTTGTGATTACATTTTGCCAGTCCGTGAACTAGACTGAACGCTCCTGGAAGATGGGAACATGTCAAGTTCTTTTTGTGTTCCTAGCATGTAGCACAATTCTTGGCATCATGTAGATGCTCCTGTAATACTCCAGCTCAGATGGATCTCCATCTCAGAACTCAAATATGTTGGTTATCTGTACCACTCATTTGGAAATTATGGACTACCTTTCCTATTTTTCAAATGTGAATTCTACTCTTGTTATTTGAATTTTCGCATGAAAGTCTCACTTGCAAACAGATTGTGAAAACTTTAGGGTAGAAATCAGCATATTATTTCTTTATATCCCATAATTTGCCTACAACAATGAAAACATGCAGCATTTGTTAAAAGAATAAAAGATTGAGGGACATGGGTTGGGATATTAGCATAGGACATATACTTCAATTAAATGTCTATGGGTTAAAATAATTTGAACTTTTATTTAGAGTTTAAATACTTAGAAGTTATGCTATTTGCTATTACTAAGTAGGTTTATTGTTGCCCTATTTTTTTTTTTTTTTTTGGATACAGTGAAGTATGGTTTCACTTCAGTGTCAAGAACCAAACAATTTTATAGTATTATAAGGTGTGAAATCTAGCCTAGGGATTTTAATGAGAAATTAGTCTTGGAGAACTCGTTCAATTTGCTTTTTAATTAGAATTCATCTTATTTGCATTTTATTGCAGATTAATTTTGAGCTAATTTAGCATTAAATAAATGAGAACAATTGAAATCAAGAAATCGGCTTAACCATAAGAAATAGCTATTTCTCAATGTGGAATGAGGAAAAAACATTAATTTCGTCTGAGAGGTCGCTCTGTTAGCTAACAAAAAATAAAAAAGAAGACTTTCAGGAAGAAATTGTGAATTTATATTAAAGCTAAGATCATGAATATAAGTTCATTTGCCTATTGATGAGGAAAGCTTGTAGCTTAGATTTACTAACTGAAGAGAAGTTACCAAAAATCTAGAAGTGGAAGGTAGAATTTATCTTCATGATTCCTCTCTGATTATTGTCCATCTATTTTTATGTTTTCTGACTGTTGTAGCATTTAGACTTTTTTACAAATATTAACTACCTATTCATAGACTTTGTTAGAAAGCTATGAAGCTGTAATGGATTTTTCTCTCTGCTAATTCTGTGTGACAATTTCTTTTCACAAGCTATGTTGTTTGGCTAAATGTCTTTCTTCTCTCGGCTTATCAACTATCCACCTGTTTCCATGTCCCTTCTTTGCCACTGTCATGATCTGTATAAACTAAACATTTCTTTCTTCTCTTCCAGTTTATGCACTGCCTTTCTACAAAAGTTTCAGTTTCCATTAGATTTTATTCTATATGGCAAATCTGTTTTATTTCCACAATAAGTAGATTGAAGGTGTAAGAGGATCCAGTCTCACAGTCTCACAGCACGCAGATCGTCCGGCTGCTCAATTTGCTCTCGGCAGCAGCACCATGACTGAAGCTGCCTTTAAATACACACACAAATACGTATAGACACACATGCACTAATTAACAAAGAAAACTTTGTGAGTAAAAGCACAATGTGGACTTGCATAGAGTTAAGTAATTACATGACATGAAAAAGAATGTTTGTCTCTATGCTATCTCAGTGAAGTTCTTTATAACATACAGATTTATATTTTTCTCAGTTGTAATTCTTTACATATTAATGTCCACAAAAAATTAGCAAAAATTTGATATAATAGCAGGAATGATTTTATCCAGAAATGTTAGGGAGTGAATATATACTTTTCTCCTTGTTCTATAGTCATTTTATTGACAGGGATCATTCTATTAAACTTATTTCAATACTATAATGCCCTTTTTGGTGGTCAACTTAAATTTTTTTCCCTGAAGAAGTCCATTTTCTCCACTGAAATGGATACAAGATAACATTTCTAGAGAAAACAAAGCCCATATCTGTTCAGCATACTAGTACATTTTAAAATAAATCATTTTCTAATTGCAGAGCACAGATCGACTCTCTTTAGATCATGGGAAAGTCAGTTTGAACTTTTTCAGTGTGATCCTGTAAGTATCATCTGTCTTCATTTGATTCTAAGAAACCTACCAATATATTTACAATTTATGAAATGATTTGGGTTGCATAACGTTCTTGGTTAGCTTGTACTCCTAGTTCTATTTGGCAGATGCAGACCTTCGTCTCAGAGCGCACAGTCAGGGACACAAATAGGCAGAAGGTGGCCTCCAGGGCAGGGGTTCACCTTCTCTCCGTTACATCTCGCTACATCTTAATAGTAACTGGGGACTGAAACATTTTTGAGTTTTTCATTTCTCAGTTTTCTTTATGTTTTCATTTTTTTCTCTTTCACCGTTCAAGTAACTTCTGAGCTTTCTTGTTTAACTTCACCAGAAACTGCCAAACTCTTTTTCAAAGTGGTTGTTCCATTTTGCGTTCCCACCAGCAACGTCTGAGAGTTCCAGTTCTCTTTCACTTCCTTGGTGAAGTTCTCCTCCACCAGGACTTGGTATTATAATTTTTTTGTTTTTAATTTTAGACATTCTAAGATATGTGTAGTGGTATCTCATTGTGATTTTAATTTTCATTTCCTTCATAACCAATGACGTTGATTATCTTTTTGTGTGCTTGTTGACATCCATATGTATTTTTTTTAAATATATATCTTTTCAATATTTTGCCTATTTAAAACAATGGATTGTTTTCTCATTATTGAGTCTTGAGAGATCTTAATATATTCTGGGTACAAGTACTTTGCGAAATATGTGATTTGCATATATTTTTCTACTAATCTGTAGCTTTCCTTTTCCTGCTCTTACCAGGGTTTTTCACAGAACAAAAGGTTTTATCTTTTTTGATGAGGTTCAATTTATCAATTTTTTCTTTTATGGATTGTTTTTTGATGTTATATTTAGTAATACTTTGCTTAACCCAAGGTCATAAAGACTTTCTCTATGTTTTTTTCCTAACAGTTTTATATTTCTGTGTTTTATACTTAGGTCTATGATCCATTTTGAATTAATCTTTGTATAAGCTGTGAGGTATAGATTGAGATCCTTTTCCTTTTCATATTTAAGGATGTCCAATTGTTCCAGCACTATTTGTGAAAAGATTATTCTTTCTCTACTGAAATTCATTAGAGGTAAATTGCACATGTTCATGTGGTCTGTTTCTGGATCCTCCATTCAATTCCATTCATCTATGTTTATCCTTTCATGATACCATACTGTCTTGATTGCTGAAGCGTTATAGTGTATATTGAAATCAGGTAGTGTTAGTCTTCCAACTATCTTTTTCAGAATTATTTTAGTGTTCTAGTTCCCTTGCTTGTCCATATATTTTAGAATCAGCTTGTAGATATCTACAAAGAATCTTGCTAGGATATTGATTGAGATTACATTGAATCTGTAGATCACTTTGGGAATATTTGACATCTTAACAATACCAAGATTTCCAATCAATGAATATTATATATGTCTTTATTTAGATCTTTGATTTCTTTCTTCAGTGTTTTGTTATTTTCAGCATAATCTTCAAATATATTGTTAGAATTTTACCTATTTAATTTTTGAGTGCTATTATAAATAACTCTTTAAAAAAAATTTGATTTCCAGTTGTTCCTTGCTAGCGAACAGAAATACAACTCGGTTTTTGGGTTTAGTGATCTTGTATCCTGGGATTTTGATAAACACACTCATTAGTTTTAGAAGGTTTTTTTTTTTTTAAATTCTTTTGGACTTTCTACTTTAGACAATCATGTCATGTAAAAAGAGACAGATGTATTTCTTCCTCTCCAATATGCATGCTTTTTATTTATTTTTCTTGCCTTAATGCACTGGTCAAGACTTCTAGTATGATGATGCCTAGAAAGGTTGAGGACAGACATCCTTGTCCTCTTCCCAATCTTAGGGAGAAAGCATTCAGTCTTACAGTAGCACTGCATTCCTAGCTTGCCGAGAGTTTTTCTCATGAATGTATGTTGACTTTTGTAAAATGCCCTTTCTGCTTTTTGCTGATCTTGTGATTTTTCTTCTTTAGTTTGTTAATATGGTAATTTATATTTTCGATTTACAAATGTTGCAGCTAGCTGCATTCTTAGGATAAATCCCATTTGGACATGATATTTTAACTTCTGCATATTGCTGGATTTAGTTTGACAATATTTGTTGAAGTTTTTTTGCATAGATGTTCACGAGTTATGTATGTACATGATGTTGGTCTGTAGTTTTATTTTCTGTTGATGTCTTTGTCTGGTCTTGGTATCAGGGTAATCTCGGCCTTATAATGAGTTGGAAAGTGACCCCTCCTTTTCTCTTCTGGACTATATCATGTAGGTATTATTTCTTCCTTAAATGTCTTGTCTACTCACAATTGAAATAATCTAGGCCTGGATTTTTCCTTGTGGAAAGTTCTTTACTACCAATTCAATTCATTTCATAGACAAAAAATCTATGTTTTGGTAGTTTGAGATTTTTAAGGACTTTGCACATTTCATCTACATTGTGGAATTTATGAGCATTATGTTATTCAGAATATTTATTCCCTTATTGTTCTTTTAATGTCTGTGTGGTCTATTGTGATAGTCACTTTTTTGTTCCTGATATTGGTAATTTGTGTCTCTTCATTGTTTTCTTGGTTACTCTTGCTAGAGGTTTTTCAATTTTATTGAGCTTTTCAAAGAACCAGCTCTTGGTTAAGGATTTTCTCTATTATTTCTGTTTTCTATTTCCCTTCTAATATTTATTATTATTATTACTATTACTAGCAGTAGTAGTATTTCTGCTTGATAATTTATTAATAAAGATAATTTATTAATTTCTGTTTGATAGTTTATTAAGGTAGAATTGTAGATTGTTTGAGACTTTTCTTTTTATTAAGATAAACATTTGATGCTATAAAATTCTAAGTACTTCTCTATCTGCTTCTCATACATTTTGATATATTGTGTTTTTATTTTTATTCAGTTAAAAATGTTTTCTAATGTCCCCAGACATTCATCTTTGGACCATAGGTTATTTAGAATTTTTTTTTTAAACTTTTAAATATTTGAGAATTTTCTTGATATCTTTCTGTATTTTTTTTGTTGTTTAATTTTTTTTCTGAGGAAGATTCACCCTGAGCTAACATTTGTGCCAATATTCCTCTGGTTTAGTATGTGTGATGCCAGCACAGCATGGCTGCTAACAGAATGGTGTAGGTTTGTGCCCAGGAACTGAACTACGTCACTGAAGTGGAGCTAGTTGAACTTAACCCCTAGGCCACAGGGGCTGGCCCTTGTTGTTGTTTAATTTTGATATGGCCAGAGAATATACTTTGTTTGATTTCAATTATTTTATCTTTGTTAAAGTTTGTTTTATGACACAGAAGATAGTCTACTTGGAGAATATTCCTTGTGTACTTCAAAAGAATGTTGAAATCTGCTCTTGTTTGCTCTAAGGATTACGTTATATATTCTGAATTAAGTTAAACATTTTCATGATTTATATTTCAAAAAAATTTACAAGCTCTTTGAGTGGAGGGACAGTGTGGCTTAGAGCATAGCATGACTCACACCCAGCAGACACTTACATATACAGGTAGATTTATAGGGATTACTAAAGACTGAATTCATATTTCTTGGATTTTTTTTCCAAGAAACTGGCGTTTCCTCACTGATTAACTGTATTCCTTTCTAGCACATGCTAACAGGAGTTTAAATCCATTTGAGGGCCTCTAGAGTAGATACCTAAAATAGTTTTCTACCGAGGCATAAACACTACTTTACTAATTCTGTGTATGCTGATATGTGATGTGATGTCAGCTAAACTGGCTTGACTCAACATTAAAGTATGTAGCTACTTATATGGTAGAGCATGAGGGCTCTAAATGGTTGCCTGGCTCCCCCCAAGCTACGTATACAGAAATGCCCATTGTTTCTGTGTGCATTCCTTTAGGAAACATGTGCCTCATTTGGCAGAAGTTATAATTTTTCTGTAATGAAAGCCAGAATATGAGAGAAAAGAAAATTAAACTATTATTCCCTCAATGACATCAAGAGTAAATTGTTTTCCTCATCTGCAAAACATGTAGGCTAGATGACCCATAAGGTTCTTTCCAATTCTAACACTTTATGGTGCTAGAAGACAGTAAAGGCTATAGCTGGCACATTTGCAATTTGAAATCAGAAAACGTTGAATCCAGAGGAACTGTCTGGAAATACAGGACTAGGTAGGGCACTCAAATGAAGGGAAGTAGGTTGTGATGGGCAACATGAAGGCACTAAGCACTCAAGAAATTGTACGTGTATGAAACTAGGAAGCTAAGAATAAGGACAAGGGAGCATTAGAAAAACATTAAATTTCACATATGACTAGGAAAATCAACTAACTTGTCAGTATCTCAACTTCTATATGTAATGATATGTAATCATTCAGCTATACCATATAACTGAAAACATCAATTATATTAATGCCAAATGTATAAATTCTGATTATTAAAGTATTTTAAAAGAAGCTAATAGAATATATTTCCAAGCAAAAATAATGCAATCTTTCTATACTGGGAGAATTTTTATACTGTGCAGCCTTCTGAAAGAAATTTGGGCTTATTTCCAAGAGGTCCAGGTAAATTCCCAATTCCCTAAATTTGATAAATTATGAAAACATTTCTTGGGCTCTATCTTGGTCATGAAATTTTTTCTTGTTTTTGCCTCAAGTTTTCCAGAAGATGATTTTGCTTTGTAGAACCTGGTGTATTTATTATCATAATTTACTAACTCATTTATCATTTCATGGCAATCTGTTGTGGTTCTTTCTTTATTGCCTTAAAAGTTAGCTAAAATCATCAATTTTCATTGCTGCAAGGAGCTTTAGATTCCAATATCTTGCCAATAGTGAGATTTCTTTCTTTGGAGTTGTATGTTACCACCTTGTCAGACAGCCTAAATGGCCTTCTAGTAAAATAGATAACTTGTTCTATTGATCTTAAGAGTTAGTCAACCATATTCTGGGTCTGGGAGATTTTAAGTACCTTTTCCAATTTTCAGCTAGCTGTTACAGAAACTGTAAAGATTGAGTAGACAGGTGTTGACTATTTCATATACTATCTATGAAGAATTTGGGAAATATCTCTTAATGAAATGCTTTAATGAAAAACTCCTTTATTGTATCTATATATTTTTGAGAAATACAAGTGATAAAAATTACTTTTGGTAGTTTAGTGACATTTTTAGGCATTAAGAAAAACTTAAAAAGATCTACATTGTGGGCCTCCAAGGTGGTAATAAATGTGTTTTGTTGTAAAGTCTGTTAATAGCTTTGATATGGCTTATTAAAACAATTCTGGGAAATGGAAACTTGATTAGCTTGCTAACTCAATTTAAAAGAGATTTTCAAGTACCATCCTCCAAAACATTAACTTCAAAAAGTTCCAGCTGGAACCCAAGATTTAGCTGAGGTACATTTTTATGACAAATTATCACATAATAAATATGCAGAACAATAGTTCATAAACGCTTTCCATTGCTGGGTTCCATACCTTGCTGTAGTTGCTTAGTCCACAAGATCAGAGCTGACATGAAGATTGTGTGTAAGTCTGTTGGTTTGAAGAGATGTAGCACTCTGAAATGCGAGGGCTCTCACAGGGGTTCAGCCTGGGGAAGGGTCAATGCTTTCTCCCTGATCAACATTTTCTGCAGTTCCATGTTGGGGAGACCTGGAGCTGGCAGACCCATTGGGTCCTGGTGAAGGAATAAAGCAGATTTCCTAGTCCAGGCTGGAGCAGAAAGTTGTCAGGGAGCAATGGGCAATGGTGTTGAAGAGGTAAGTGGGGATGAGATCATGAAGCACCTTGAATGCATGCTAAGAAGTTTTGAGAAAACACATATCCTGGTCTGACATGGGGAACTTGAGGCCAAATTTTTTTTAAAACTACTAAACACAGCAATGTCTTTTGTAAAGAAATGGATGACTTTGAAAAGTACAGTAGTAGAAGCAGTAGTAGTGGTAGTAGTAATAATGTGAGGACATTTCTTTCTTATTCCTGTTGTTTCCTTCTGAGGGGGTTGAACTAGTGAAACACTGTTTTTCTCTCCACTTCTTCACTACTTACTTTACTCCAGTTGAAAAAGTGGCTTATCTCTGGCAGATTCGTGAAGAAGTTAAACCAGAAGAGAGTACCCTCTACTCTTTCATACAGGAAGTCTGAACCTGGCAGATTCTCTTGGTGGAAAGGCCATTTAGTTCTCTCATTAAGCTCTCCACTCCAATTTGGTGTTTATGAATTATCACAGTGATATTTTGGCCTTTATCAGATTCCCTTTCTCTTATTTCTAAATTTGTTCAGAATTTGGAAAGAGAAAAAGTATGTAATTTATTGGGCCTCCTGGGAGACACCAGCAATAACACCAACTAACATTTACAGGGTGTTTCATGTTTGTTGGGTTCCAGACTGTCCTTCTTCCTGACATCAAGACATAAGTCCTCCTCACACTTGGAATGTGCCTAGTGCTCCTATACTAGTATAATTATAATTTTAGTATTTTAATTTTAATAAGGGTAAAATTCCTTATTAGAGAAGACTTACAGAATTTTAAGGCATAGATATATACATTTTAAAGAAATGTGCTCTTGTGTAGAATTTTCTGTAATATAATTTTACCCAAACCCAAATCTCACATGTAGTTTGCACATAGAACACTCATGATGGCCTTTATTTATATTTCCAAGAGCTGCAACGTCAGATTGCTTTTTTGGAACACAGGCTATTATTTCTTTTGCTGAGAGGTGGAGTAGTCTTGTGAACATTTTTTTTTTTCCTAGCTTAAAGTTATTGTTTTCTATTTTTCCCTTTTTGAGAGATCCATTAATTTTTCCAAGTCCAACACAGACAAAGCCTAGGTTGTGGCCATGTAAGTGTTACTATCTGCTTATCTCCATTTTAACAAGTATGGGGGTGGTAAAGGACATGTGGAAATATTAATAGGTACTGTAAAGGCTCAGTGTTGTTAGCAATGCAAATTCTTGGACCCCTCACCTTAGATCTACTGAATCAGAAACTCTGGCATGGGGCTTAGCGATCTTGCATTTTAACAAACTCTCCAGGTGATTCTGATACACGCTAAGGTTTGAGAATCACTGCCTTACCTTAGAGAAAACAGCTCTCTACATGGGAGAAACAAACTCATTTGGGAAACATCCATCTGGTAATCTATCTGTTCCCATAAATTTTTTGAACACAGGCCGAGGACAAACAGCCCCATTTCTGAGATTAACAACTGTTATGCCTCTGGTAGTGAGGAATCACCTATGCTGAATTCTAACAGGATTCCACAGTTATTTCTGAGTGGCTACTATGTGCCAGGAAATGTGCTCGACTCAATGAATATAGGAGTGAACAGAAGAGAAAGTCTCTCTGCCCTCATGAATTTTACTGTTTAATGAGAAGAACAGTTAAGAAGCAAGCTAACAAATATATAAATGATTGCAGATTGTGATAAAGTTTAGGAGAGGAATAGCAGAATGTGGATCTACTTACAAAGTGTGGTCAGGAAAGCGGCCTGGTATGTTAAGAGCTGGTAAAGAGTGTTTCAAAGGTCCTGAGATAGGAATGCATTTGGTCTTTTCTAAGAACTAGTGGAAAGCCAATGTGACTACAACATCATGAGCAATGGGAGACTAGAAGGAAATGAAGGGCTAAATCATTCTCTTCCAAAAGGGTTAGTCTATGCACCTCTCCCTGTCTGATTATCAAACTTGTGAATATCAAACCTAGTACTTTTCTCTTACCATCAGAATCCCATTTACCCAGCTTGAGCTTAAGGCTGCAAATACTGGTCTTTGCCTATGTCTTCCTATGTGGCTCAGTACCATTGGACATCAATCTTAGCTTTGTCTCCAAGACTCTTTTTTTTCAGATATTAGTATATAATACCATTCTTCCCTAACCCACTTGTTTTTAGAGCTTTTGATTAAAAATAGGCCCAAGGTCATTTTATTTGTTATATATTGCTCCATGACAAACTACCCCTTATCTTAGAAATTTAAAACAACAAACATTTATTATCTGACAGTTTCTGCAGCTCAAGAATACAGGAATGGCTGCTGAGTAGTTTTGGCTCAGAGTCTCTGATGAGGTTGCCATCGAGCTGCCCACCAGGACTGCAGTAGTCCAAAGGCTTGACTGATCTTAGAGGATCTGCTTTTAAGATCACTAATATGGTTGTTGGCGAAAGGCCTCAGTTCTTCACAACATGGACCTTTCCACTGGGCTCCTCGTGACGTGACATCTGGCTTCCCCCAAAGCAAGTCATCTAGGAGGTAGAAGAACCAAGATGGAAACCATGACATCTTTTATAACCTAATATAAGAAGTGACATATACTTCCACCATATTCTTTTGATCACACAGAACACACTGGTACAATGTGAGCAGGGATTACACAGGAATATGAATACAAGGAGGCAGGGATCATTGGGGGCCATCCTGGAGGAGGCCATCATGTGGATTTTAGATTAAGATTGCTAGTTTTGAATTTTAGCTCTTCCATTTACTAGTTATATGTGTGTTTGTGTGTATGTACACCCTTAGGGAGTCATTTTTACCTCTTTGCTTTTCAGGTATGATTTCCAGCTATATACTCTCTAAAACATTTGCCTACCAATCTGTCTCTTTGACTTTCTTGTCTTTGGCCTAATAACAATCATGTTATGGCAGCATTGGCAGCCACTGAGAATGGGAATAGGCCAGGAGCGACACTCAGAAACACGACATTTAAAACTTAAAATGAGTTATGAGGGAAGATCATATACATTTCTAAGCACTAGTCATGAATCTCCAATAAGGCCATTGTCCTATGGCTGAATTTCAGCCTTGGATTTTTATCTTGTAAATTTTCCAAGCAGTTTTATAAATATTGTCCATTAACTCAAATGTTATTCAGTGCATAAATTTTGCTGAGTGTAGACCTCTTTTGAAAATAGTCCTCATATATAACAAAGAGCAGGATATCCTAGATTTTAGTGGCAATTAATAGTTAACGAAGTTAAAATAAGAAAAACATCATTACTTTTTAAATTTAAATTTTCTTTTATTATCTTTTGTGTATTATTTGGTACATTTTCTGATATAAAAATCTGCTCAGCCTGTTATTTTTCCCAATAAAGCAATTCTCAAATCATGCCTCCTTTGATGAGGCCCATGAGACTTTGTTTAACAGACAAATGGAGGGGCCATTGAGCTCTTAATTATAATCACTTAGTTTCATGAAAATTTGAGATAATGGACTTTGAGGTGCCTTTTATGGGTAATAATAATAAGTGGGTAGAAATTATAGGATGCTCCATGCCTTGTTGGTATTCTCTTATTAATTATATTTATCGCTCTGAAGTCGTATTGCTGTAACATATGTATGAACTAAATTCACTCAATTAATTTGTGCATATTTTAGGAACTGTATTTATTAAGCAAAACTGCCAAGACTCTCTGGTAGAGTTTAATTGGCTGTGCTTAGGAGATAACAGCATTTCTTTAGTTATAATTACTCCTGAAACTTGAAAGTGATGTAAACATGGCAAACCCTTTTTCCCTTTCTTCAATATCTTTATGTGGATGAAGATTAATCTAGTCTCGTTAAGAAGTAAAATAATTAAAATGCCACTTGGTTTTTATTTATGGCCATTTTATGCTAACTAATTTTTGATGCTGAAATATCCAAGGAGGTTTGAAATGTAAAATTAAGTTTGGTACCATCAAAGGTAGTAAATATTGAGGTGAAGGAAATAAGAGAGTATGTGAAAAAAAATCCCTGGGTTCTTGGTATATTTTTCTTGAGAAATTTATAATCCGGTATTAATACTATCTATGCACATGGCTCTTTTCTCCAGTAGATTTTGAGTAATCTGGGCTAGGACTGAGCTTTGCTTATATTTTATCCACAGTACTGAACACAGTATATAGAACATACTAAGTGCTTTATAAAATGATGATGAATCAGGGAAATTCCCTATGACCCTGGGTCAAGATGAACTGAGAAATATAGCCTACAAATATTAAATACTTAACTGAAATATATAGTATTAGTATTAGAAAGTGAGGAGTTGAACCCAACAAAGGGTGGTAAAAATGTATTTCAGATAAGATGTGAGTGATCCTCCACTCAGCCTCAGGAGAGAAAAAGGTGTGGCCACAATTAGAACTATGTGTCTGTCTATAAAGAGGTATCTGAGTGTTTTTGGAAGGAAGACTGAACCAGGTCAAAGTGTCCTGCTAGTTTCTCCTAAGCTCTGAATAAAGTTGTCCTAGTGATATTAAACGTGTCCAACCCTTCATTTTGGGGAGAAGTCATCTAGGTGGTCCTGGTGTGCATGAAGGATGAGTAAAACTAAATATGTTTGGTAAGGTTTTAATAACGTTTTCCAAGATAGCCAAGATACTCTTGACTTTAACAGCTATACTACACAGGTTGATTGGAATTTCATAAGGTAAAACTAAGAATTTATTTCTACTAGTTATGCATTTTTAAAGTCAAGATTTAGTATACGGTGCTGAGGATGCCAAAGGGACAGAGGGAAATCCATAGGAGATGTGAAATGCATTGTAGTAAAATGAAAATTACATGGATTTGGGATTAAGATTAGAGTATCAACTCCTAGCTCTTCTATTTACTGTTTATATGACCTTAAAAGAGGTCATTTTTGCCTCTTTGCTCCTTAGTGTCTTCATTTGTACAATAGAGATTTTATCGGTTGCTGTGAAGAACTAGGAATAAGGCTTTTGATTACTTGAAATGTCAACAAATGTTAAATATAAGAGAAGAAAAGGGCCCTTTTGGAGATATAGTCCACAAAGAGAAAACCCAGATCCTTTTGGTGGTAGCGAATAGATGTGTGTGTGTGAGAGAGAGACAGACCACACAATTAAAATAAATTTAGAAATGTTTAATAATAATCAATGGATAATATATCCAAGATATCTTTCAATGGCCTAAAGTAATTGCCTTTAAGTTATCATCTAAGAAAGATTAGTTTAAGCTCATTTCTCCAAAGAACAAGCAAAGCATTATGTTGTATAATTATCTAATGAATATGATTTTTATTATGAATTGTATGTATAAGTACCATTTCCCATCTATTTGATTTAATCTTACTTTATTTTTCTAAGTTTTAACCTTATTGTACTCTCAATTACTAATTTTGCTTTTTATTTTTTCCTCCCACCATTAAACTTCTATCCAGTTCATTTCCTGTAAGTGCTTTATCTGGGCCCATGACTGGTGTTGCTTGTTGAGGATATGCAATCTCTGTGATAACCACTCTGAGAAGTTTCCATTGATACATCTTTAAGCTCTCTGTTTCTTTCCTTCACTGTGTCCAGTCTACAGATGAGTGCATCAAGGCGTTCTTCATTTCTGTTACCGTGTTTTTGGTTTCTAGCATTTCCTTTCTATGCTCTGATAGAATGTCCCTCTCCTTGCTTATATTATCCATCTGTTCTTGGATGTTGTTTACTTTCTCCATTTTTCCTTAACATACGAATCATAGTGATTTTAAAGTCCCTATCCGATAATTGCAAAACCTGTGTCATATCTGAGTTTGCTTCCGATGCTTGCTTTGCGTTTTCAGACTGTGCTTTTCCTTGCCTTTCAGCGTGCCTCCATCTACATCTGTTCCATTCTCTGCTCCAAGGGCGTAGGCCTCCAGGGGTTCCCAATGATAATCTGCTACATTCACTGGGGCCCACTTCCCTGGAAGGCTCCTGGTGTCTTCCATCTTAGTGCTGTGAGACTGTAGAAATTTCCATTCTGCTTTTCAAAGGTTTTTTTTAGAGCTCATTTCTTTAATCCCTTGTTTTGCATAGCTTAATAATTCAGCAAATTTCTTGAGAAGGCTGCCAGGTGTTAAAATCTCTCAATTCTAGTTGTGTGATTCTGGCTCCACATGATCACCAAAGTTTTGTGGGTTTCTCTGTCACATAGAGGCAGTCCTATACCCAAGCAAGGTCTGAATTCTCAGGCACTAGTCCATTTTCAGAACTGCCAGAACTGGCCTACAGTGAAAAGCTGGTTTGTTCATAGATAATTTCTCTAAGGCTCTTCCTTTTCGTAATTTTAGCCCCTCTGGTCCTCATTACTGCAGCTTCACAGGGCCTTGAAACTGATGACTTGTTTAAATTGTGTGTGTATTTCTTGGTTGTTCTTGGCAGGAGTATTGGTTTGTTGTAAACTATGCCCCACTTTGAAGTGGAAGATCTCAAAATCATATTATTTAAACCAACACCTTTATAAGAAGTATTCTCTATGTTGTCTATTCTGCAGCAACAACATTGTGGATGTATAACAAAATTAATGTATTTTATAATAAATTTCTTTAGGTTGCCTAAAGCATGGATTCTAATCAAATTGAAATATTTATCTCTTTAAACAAAAATTATTTGTGAATAATAAGTCACAGAGTTTACCTAAGTGATCATTAGCCATGACTTCCTAATTTTACAAATGAGAGTTTTGAGGCCTAAAATGATGCATTTTCTTCATTCACATATTTTTCTACCAATGTTTGGGAACTTCTTTTGTGCTGAAAGCAGCACCAGTTGCTGAGGTTACAGAGATAGCAAGATAAAATTCCTGTCCTCGAGTGAAAACTTTAACTGGGGTAGGGATATAAACAGTAAATAAACAAGCCCAGAGCAACATAGGTACTAAAATAAAAATAGGTAGGGAAGTATATACGAGCATATTAGAAGTAGCAACTCCCTGAAGGATTCTAAGAGAGTTTCACAGAATATTTTGACTGGGTCTTCGTGACCAAGAATTTATTTTGAAAAGGAGAGGTATAAAGGCATTTTACACAAAGAATGGCATGTTGAAGGGTCACAGATATGAAACAGCAAGCAGTTTACAGTTTAGAGCGAATGATGTGTCGGTGGTGGTATGTCACAATGGTATGAGAATGGAAAGTCAAGCCTCATATTGTCAAGGGCCTTATATACTTTGTATAGGAATTTGGACTTTATTGTGGGGCAGGGGAGAGCTATTAAAGTGTTTATGTAGCTGAAGCTTTACTGGGGTCAGAGTGGCCAAGTAGAGGTTAACTGGCTTGTATATCATTCCACAGGCAGGAGAGTAATAATCTTTATTGAAATCCAGTGTTCTTGTCCTTCAACAAGCTGATAGAATAATGAGTGTAATGATATGTAATAATAGTAATAATATTTATTCTACATTTACTATATGCTAACTCCAAGTGCCTTATTTTAGTCTTAGTTAATCATCACCATAAGGCTATGGAATAGAGAAGAATTCTGCCCAGAATGACTTGCTGATTGTAAGTAGGAAAGGCTAATTTTGAAAGAGCCGCCGTGCTTTGATCTTTGACCCAACCCTGCAGATTTGTCTGCAGTTCCTATTTGCCTGGGAAGTAGGAAAGTGAGTAAAAAGAGTTCATTGCTTCAAGAAACTGAGAGCATTTTGTGAACTTGTAACAAAACCCATTGTACTATCAAGATATCTCAGCTAGCATAAAGTACATGGCAAGGGAAGAAAAATGGCATATGGCAGAGTAAAGACCTTGGAGAAATAATGTAAATGCCTTGGATAAGTTATTACATAGACCAAAACCATGCCAATGTCTGTCCACATCATGTTTGAGCCACCACAGAACAGCAGAACTTAAAATAAGGATGCAGGGAGAGGATGTCAGTCTACACGGCAACAGTGAAAGATTTTAGTATCCATCCAGGAGATTGGATGAACCATCTTGAGACTCTGCCAGAGGTCGAAGGGCTTTTGCAGGGTGAGATGAAGAAAACTTTTCTTCCATTGATTTCTCTAGTGGGTGTCCAAAACCTCAAACTACTATTAATAAGACCTCTATAGTTTTGGTTGTATTCTCCAAGGTTGCAGTGGAAATTAGAAAGATATAAGACAGTTGAGTTTAATTAGGTGAGAAAATTACAAATTATACTCAGAAAACAGGAAGCAATATGAGGCCATTGGCTAAATGCTATGTATGACTTTCTTTAGTTAAGAATCTCTATTTCATTTATTGTTAAAAGTTTCTTTTGAAATCTCAAGATAAGAAATCACTTAGAAGTAGAAACATTTTTAACAGAGTCAGTGATTAAGGCTGATGATGTTAACAAAGCCTTTTGTTACAAATAGTCTTGGATATAGGATGATATCCTCTAGGGTATATTTCTTCCATGGATCTAAAGGACTATTCGTTTCAGCAAAGGCTTGAACTCTAAAGCACTGGAATTTGTTTTGATCATATAGTGCATTCCTGTTAAATGTCCAGGCAATAAAAGTAATCCATTCTGTCTTCCTGGAATATTAAATTGACAGAAGAATTGTGAGTTTGGGTACAATGCTCATCCATTTGATGTTACATTCTCAAGTGTGTGCATTTAAAAGTGACCCTTCTGTGCAGCTGTATTAGGGAAACTGCCCAATAATATATAAAATTCTGCTTCCTTAGACGGAAGAAGAATGATACCTCTAAATATTCCCAGTCTTTCTTCAGGTTTCTCCTGTTTTTCTGGGACTAGAGGTCAGTGCACTGGGCTAACCCAATACTGGTCTTTCAACATTTTCCTCTTGGTGGGTAATAATCAAAATCAACCTGCATGCATCTCCAAAAACTGCTCTGATTATCCTCACCTCCCAAAGGAACAGAAACAGGTCACTCTAGGGTTTTGAGGATGTTATACAATTGACCTATCCTGTTTCTACCGATGGAGCTACTGTCTAGCTAGTGAGTAAGTCTTTGAGGAACTGCTTTGTTACAACTTGAGGGATATTACACCAAATGGCTAAGATAAATCGGCCTGGAAAAATGTCCTTAGCACATAACTTTATGGCCAGACTAAATATCTGTCCCACAAATAGTCAAAAAGAGATGAGATAGTGGGGAGAGGAAGATTAGAGAAAGAACAAGGGAAGAAGCAAAGGGAGAGAGAAGGGAAGTTTAAATCAAGTTGATTTATGGGAGGCATGGATTTCAATCCATAGATAATCAGGGTCCTGACAGCAGACTAGAGATAAATTATTTCTCAAAAAGAAATGGCACTGAGGATTTCCCACTGAGAAAAGGAAATGAACAACATAAAGAATAAAAAATCAAGGGAGTTGCCTAAAAGAAATAAAACCCCTTGGAAAATAGCTTTGGTGTTTCCGATTGCTATTCAAAGATATGCATCTTTTAGAGATGAAATGAGAGAACTGTAAACATCAGGAGACTATTTTACTATTTTATCTTTTAGTTAAACAGGCTTCACAGAAAAGAGGCTAGGAAATTCTCTGCTGTTGAAGCTGGCATGAAAAAAAATCAAGAGAATATAAATCATACTATGCAGCTGAGTACTTGCTTATTCAGGAATGGATGATAATTTCTGAATTATTTATGCTCCTCTGTGAGGAAAACCCTCTGCCTTTCAACACATATTATGTTTATATTTTTGAAGATTGGCTGCCAGTTTCTGTTTATTACGGGTACACGATTACTTTTACATTTGTCTAAGAATTAGACAAATTGGACTTTATAGGTGATGGATGATTCAGGTCCCCAAGCAGAAAACAGATGGCACACTCAAAAGGGCTTACCTAGCAATAATTTAATAAAAAGCTAAGTACAAAGTGTGTTCAGGGTGATGGGAGCCAGCAAGGGATCGTAAGGCAGCCAGACACTACCAGTAGCAGAGGGCATTATAACTCCTGGGCAGGAAGGAGCTAGAGCTGCCGCAGTCATTGCCGCAATTAAGGTAGGAGAAGGATGGATGAGATGCAAGTCAGTAAATACTCCAACTCCTCTTTTTCCTATCCTTTGATCTCCTTTCAGAGACTCCCATTGATTAAACCCAACAGGAAGTCAGAGGCAAGAGAGCCTCTGTAATGTAGTCTGGAGAGGTGTCAGCCTCTGAAATAGGGCACATAGGAAGAAGATTCATTTGATACATAAGATAGATAATTCAATTTGAGAAATAATTTATCTGATGCACTTACAGAAATCCAGATGGATGTTTTTAGTTGGAGCTGAAAAAAATTAATTAAGCCTGGGGAATTAGATTTAGAAGTAATCAAGCATTTGCTCTTACACTCAGCCTCATACTCAGGGTTCTGCTTAAAAGTTTTCCTTTTTTTTCTACTTTTATACATTGGGTGAGTCTATCCACTCCCATAGCTTAAATGCCCATTATTACACATTAGTATGTCATCATTTCATAAAGTCTGTACTTGGCACAAATATATATTCTCTTATATTTGGGTGTGATGTTTATATATATAGGAACATACATTCATATTAATACAAGTTTTTCCAATTTTTGTAGTTCAATTCTTTGATGTTATTGATTTATATTATTATTGATTTTTTATCTGATTACTGTGTCAGTTACTGATAGGTGTTTCAAAAGTCCTCTGAGGGGTTGTAATTTATCAATTTATTCTTGGTTTTTTTTTCTATTTTTTCTTTATATGTTTTCAGTTATGTACAGGGGCAGAGAAATTTAGATTTTTTTCACTTTAATTTTCTTTTTTTAAATTTAATTATTTTATTGAGGTCATATTGGCTTATAACATTGTCTAATTTCAGGTGTACATTATTATATATTAGTTTCTGTATAGACTGCATCACACTCACCACCGATAGTCTAGCTTTTATCTGTCGCCATACATATGTGTCCCTTTACCCCTTTTGCCTTCCCTCCCTCCCTCGCCCTGTGGTAACAACTAATCTGTTCTCCTTATCTATGTGTTTGTTTATATTCCACATGTGAGTGAAATCGTACAGTGTTTGTCTTTCTCTGTCTGGCTTATTTCACTTAGCATAATACCCTCAAGGTCCATCAATATTCCAAATGGCATGATTTTGTCTTTTTTAAGGCTACTACTCAGTATATATACTATATATACTACATCTTCTTTATCCATCCATTCATTGATGGGCACTTAGGTTGCATCTGCATCTTGGCTATTGTGAATAATGCTGCGATGAACATAGGGGTGCATAAATCTCTTTGAATTGTTGATTTCAAGTTCTTTGGATAAATACCCAGTAGTGGGATAGCTGGGTCATATGGCATTTCTATTTTTAATTTTTTGAGAAATCTCCATACTGTTTTCCATAGTGGCTACACCAGTTTACATTCCTACCAGCAGTGTATGAGGGGTTTCCTTTTCTCCATGTCCTCTCCAACATTTATTATGTCTTGTCTTGTTAATTATAGCTATTCTGACAGGTGTAAGGTGATATCTCATCATAGGACTGATTTGCATTTCCTCATAATTAGTGATGTTGAAAATCTTTTCATGCGCCTGTTGGCCATCTGTATGTCTCCTTGTAAAAATGTTCATGTCCTCTGCCCATTTTATTTTATTTTTTGGTGAGGAAGATTGTTCCTGAGCTAAAACCTGTGCCAATCCTCCTCTATTTTTTGTATATGGGATACCATCACAGCATGGCTTGATGAGCAGTGTGTACGTCTGCACCCAGGATCCAAAGCCCAGGCTGCTGAGGAAAAGCATGCAACCTCGACCACCATGCCACCAGCTCTCCCCTCCTCTGCCCATTTTTTGATTGAGTTGTTTGTTCTTTTGTTGTTGAGTTGTATGAGTTCTTTATACATTTTGGAAATTAACCACTTACTGGACGTATGATTTGAAAAAATTTTCTCCCAGTTGGTGGGTTCTCTTTTCATTTTGTTTATGGTTTCCTTTGCCTTGCAGAAGCTTTTTAGTCTGATGTAGTCCCATCTGTTTGTTTTTTCTTTTGTTTTCCTTGCCTGAGTAGACATGATATTCAAAAAGATACCACTAAGACCAATGTCAAAGAATGCACTGTCTATATTTTCTTCTAGGAGTTTTATGGTTTCAGTTCTTACATTCAAGTCTTTAATCCATTTTGAGTTAATTTTTGTGTATGGTGTAAGACAATGATGTATTTCATTCTTTTGCACATGGCTGTCCAGTTTTCCCAACACCACTTATTGAAGAGATTTTCCTTTCTCCATCGTATATTCTTGGTTCCTTTGTCAAAGATTAGCTGTCTGTAGATGTGTGGTAGACTTTTATATCTTCCTGGTGAATTAAACCTTTTTTTATTGTCCTCCACTTCATGATGCCTACTAATTCTTTTTACCTTAAAGTTCCTTTTGTCTGATGCCAATATAGTTTTCTTTCAGCTAGATTTGTCTGATATTTTCTATAATTTCACTGTCAAACTTTCTTTATATTTTAGGTGTGTTTATTGTAATCTACAGATTGGATTTTTAAAAACCTAGTCCAACTATACTTGTCTATTAGCTGTAGGTTTAGTTCATTTATTTTTGTCAGGTTACTGATATATTTGGATTCCTTATAACTAACATACTCATATTTCAACCTTCTATTTCCTCCTTCTTTCTTTCCTTCCTTCTGCTTTTCCTTCTCTATTTCTATTCTTTTGATGGGTTTTCTATGAATTTAACATACACACAACTTCACAAAGTAAAAAATTAATCAATGTATTTACTCTCATCTCAAACAATATAAGCTTAGAAAAATTTAAACCCATTTACTCCAGCACCAACTCTTATGTCTCTCTTATGTTTCAGTTCTACCCTCTTTAGCATTATGAGCTAGACATTGTAGCAGACACACTCTGGGCTGGCCTCTGATTTGGTATGCATGCCTTTGTATAATCCCTTCCCCTTGAAAGTGGGTGGGACCAGTGGCTTGCTTCTAGTCAATAGAATATGACAAAGATGATGGCATGTTGCTTCCACCTTATGGTATATACGACTTGTTTTGCAGGCAGACTTGCTCTAGAGGCTCTCCTTGCAGGCTTGATAAAGTTAGAGTTCCCCTTGTTGGGAAAGCCCAAGCGGCAAGGAACTGTGGGAGGACTCTAGGGGCTGAGATGGTCTCTTTGCAACAACCAGCAAGAAACTTAAGCCTTCAATGCAAAGAAATGAAATTTTCCAGGTACTCGAATAAACTTGGAAGCAGATTTTTTTCCCAGTTGAGCCTCAGATGAGAGTGCAGCTCTGACTCATACCTTAATTGTAGCCTTGTGAGATCCTCCATCCAAGAACCCAGCTAAACTATGCCCAGAATTCTGACTCATAGAAACTGTAGAATAATAAATGTACGTTGTTTTAAGACAATGTTTGTGGTACTTTGTTGCAGAGCAATAGATAACTAATACAGACGTTAATATTTCTGAGCGCAGCAAAGTCATTCTTCATTTTTCTTACAAGGTTTTTGGTTTCTAGCATTTCCTTTTGATGCCTTCTTAAAGTTTCCATCTCTCTGCTTACATTTCACATTTGTTCTTGCATGTCATCCACCTTGTGTATTAGAGTCCTTAGCATATTATTTATAGTTATTTTAAATTATGATCTGATGGTTCTAAAATCTCTGCCATATCTGACTCAGGTTCTGATGCTTGATTTGTCTCTTTATACTGTATTTTTGTATTTCAGCATGCCTTAAAGTGTTTTTTCGAAAGCTGGACATGGTACATCAGGTAAAAGGAACTGAGGGAAATAGGCCTTTAGCATAAGGTTTTATGTTTATCTGGCTAGGAGTTATGTTGTGTTTACTCTTTGCTGTACCTGTAGGTATCAGAGGCTAAAATTTCTCCTAGTGGCTTTGTTTTTATCTCCCCTCTTGTCTTTGGGTTTCCCTAGAGACTCTTTCTTAAATTATTTTGAGTCTCAAGTTCTTTTAGCTGTAATCTCCTGTTACTATACAGGAGCCTGATTGAGGTGATGGTAAGGTGTTAGGAGAGGGGAAGTGCTCTATACTTGTATGATTAGGTCTCAGTCTTTAGTGGGCCTGTGACCTTCACAAGAGCTTCTTAGTTTTTTTCCCTCTTAGGTGAGACTGGAAGACTAGAGGGAGGTGGGGTCAGGAACTTCCCTTCCTGTAGGTTGGTTAGGCTCTAATAGTATTCAGTTCAGTTACACTCTGGTAAAATACTTTCCATTTGAGGACAGGCCTTTGTTAAGGTGCACAAAGAGATTGTTCTCTGATATTCACCCTGAGAAGGTGTTGAGGCTCCTAGAGATAAAAAATTCAGAAAAGTGTGGGGGCCCCTAAATCTGGGACCCCAGGAGTTTTTGCCTTTTAAGCTAGTCTACACTCTTTCTCCAGAAATTAGTCAATTACCCTTTAAGACTCTCAAAGGTTTCTAAACACAAGTGCATTTGTCTGAAAAGTTTTGCTGAGTCCTACTATGTGCATTGAGCTTGAAGGGGTTAAAAAAGGAAATATCTGATTTCAGGATATGAGAAATGATTTAATATAAAAATATAAATAATTTTATAATAATTTTTATAAAAATATAAATATGAAAATTTTGGAAGAAATGCAAAAATTGGTACAGAGAAATTGATGAATTATGATTCATAATAATGGTCAAATTTTATAAAAAGCTTTTTCTATGTATCAATCACAATTCCAATTTAATATTCAGCAACCCTCTGAGGTAAATGCATTACCACCTTCATTTAATGTTTGAAGGAATCAAGGCACAGAAAGATTAGGTCCAAAGTCTTATAGCTAAGAGTTTCTGGAGCCAGAATGTAAACTCATGGACTTCTACGACTGAGTCTGTTTATAACTGCATTTCTGCTTCTGAATGATATGAAAAAATAGGTAGTATAATATATCAAATCTTTAGTCACATATCTGTGTGTTGGAGTTGGGATTTGAGACATCACTATAAGATGAGTAGTTCTGGATTATTGCTTTCCTAAAATCTGAAGTCTTAGACACCTTCTGACAAGAAAACAGTTTTAATGACATCCTAAAGTTTTAAATTCTATCATTCTATGATTTTTTCCCTTTGGAGTAGGAAGTAATTTTCCCTTTGTCATTCACATGCCAGAGACATAATGTAATTTTTTTCTTACTGGAGTATCTCATGCATCTGTATAACCACATGATGCTCTGAGAATATTAAATATTCCTTTCTGCAGCATACCAAATGCAGAAAGGCTTATTCTTCCCATTTTTAGCCAAAGAAAAGTAAAGCATAGCAAGGCATAGAGACTTATTTCTTCTAGCTGGTGATGGATAATTAACGGATCTCCCTGTGTCTAATTGTACAATGTACAGCACATCAATTGTACATTGCAGATGTTTTCTCTTAATTGTTCCTCAGAGGGCTTTAATAAAAATTGGAGCATATCTTAAAACAATCAGTTTGCTATCTTAAAGCTCTTTATTTAGGATGCTGGTATGCTGGCTTTTCTGCAAACGTAGGAAAGTGTAGCTTTTAATTTGATTTTTCCCAATTTAATTTCTTTTTGTACTAGTAATAAAGGACTTGGTTAATGATTGTACTTAGAGGTTTATAATATATTTGGTCCCATCCAGTGCTTAAGGAAGAGTGTTTACTCAAATTGTTATGATGGCTTCGTTTCTATTTCCTGAAACTTTCCTGCCAAGACTCATCATGTGTATGCAATATTTTAATTTCTTACTTTATATGCAGTTGAAAGGGATAATTTTTGGATAGGAGTAAAAAATAAGCCTAAACTATCACCAGATTTAGAAACTACCTCCATCTGTAACCATCTTTTACTATTTTTTTCTTATTAGGTGGGAGGAAGTGTCCCTCCTCTTACTAACTCCTCTTCCTCTACTCTGAATTCCAAACACTAGCCAAGCTTCAATAAATTAGGCTAAATGAATGTGTGTATATATGTCTGTATGTATGAATGAATGTATTATTTCTTGTCCATGAAACAGGAGGCTAATTTGGGACTCTAACTTTGGCCAAGTCCCCAAATACCAAGAACCACGCAATTGATGTCAAGAATTCCTGCATGCAAAGCAAGGTGCAAGATTACTCAAGCTTATTTTAAAAGGAAGTGGTTTAAAACCAAAGTTGGAAGCTTCACGTGGAGAATATAAAATATTGTGTTTGAAGAGATCAGAGCAGTAGAGCATTAGAGCAGCCCTGGGGACATTTTAAAGAGGCTTTGTCCAAGGGGCTGCCTGGTGGGCAGTGGGCCCTGATAAAGTGTCTGTGCAGAGATGGACCACCAAGAATCAGGGGCTGAAGTAGGGGCTATAAATATTCATTTGGAAAGTAAACCAATCTTTTCAGATATTTGCAAGTGAAAGACTACCAGCAATGGGATGAAGGATGTTTCTGAAAATCTCACAAAACATCCCGAAGGAAAGGATCTCATAGGGGCTGGCCCCATGGCCAAGTGGTTAAGTTCGCATGCTCCACTTCTGCTGCCCAGGGTTTCACTAATTCGGATCCTGGGTGCGGATCTAGCACTGATCATCAAGCCATGCTGAGGCGGGGTCCCACATAGCACAGCCAGAAGGACGTACAACTAGAATATACAAGTACGTACTGGGGCTTTGGAGACAATGAAAAAAAGAAAGATTGGCAATACATGTTAGCTCAGTGACAATCTTTAAAAGAAAAAAAAAGGGATCTCACAGATTGATAAGAGAAATTATACAATGGTGTAAGCTCAGCCTTTTAGCTAACACTCCATAACACGTCGTTCTATCAACCACTCCCCATGCCCCCTTTCTCTAGGTGCTCTTAGACTCCATTAAATCATTTCTCTGTGTTTTCCACAGAGTTTAGTCCCACAAACTTTTAAACTACAAATAGTTTTCTAGGGCCAAATGAGTTTTCTAAATTTTGCAGACACATTAAAGGCTCTGAGACTTCTTGTAAAAATGAGTTGTTGACTTTGGTAGTGATCATAGAAATCCTTAGACAAGTAACCTTTACCAATATCCCGTTCTATTCTGTGATATAATCTTACTCATGACAGACTGTCTTTTAAATCTTTCCTCATCTCCCCACCACCAAACGAATAACAAAACTAACACAACCAGTATGAACTTCATGGACTTGTTAGTCACTTAGTCAGAGATGATGACTGGAAACCTAATATGACATCCTTTTATCAGACCTTTGTGGCAGGTCTTTCAAGTTTTGGGCTCTTCTTCCATCTTTGTTTTATACATTATGTCCTGGGTTTTTGTTTATATTGTATACGTGGAAGCAGCGGTAGAATAAAAGGGCAAAGAATCAGAAGGAAGGAGGCTAAGAGAAGAAAGGAGGGAAGGTGCTAAGATTAATTGATTTTCTTCACAAAATATCTCTCGTTGTTGGCTAGGTTCAAATTCTCATTTGTACCGACATCCTTCTACAGCAATTCTTGCTTGTGTCACCCAATTACATATATTTTTACATATGTCCAGTGAGATTATAAACTTGACGGTAGTCAGGACTATGTCTCAGCCATATTTGTAAATTGGTGGCAAGGTGCTAGTAATAATACTCCATTTATATGGTACTTTTATTTACAGTGTTTCTCACACATATCCTTAAATTTTATCTTCCAACAAGCCTGTAAAATATGCATCATGCTGAGTAAACAGATGTTTGAAGAGATGAAGTGGTTTTTCCAAGTTCATAGAGTTAGTAAATGGAATCTAAACACAAGCTCAGGTGTCTGGACTGCAAATCCAGCGCCCTTCCGAGAACGCGGCAGCCAGAGGCAGAGCACTCGATGAAGGTTAAGTTAAAAACATTTGGGAAAAATGTCTCATTACAACATGGTATGTCCAGTAATGTTTGAAAATAAAATTTAAACAAAAGTTGTCCATTCTAGAATTTAGTACCAAAGTTAGGTTCAGCTCTGTTACCGATCTGTAACTAGAATGATTTCTGAAATAATATCTTATTGGCTGAAAAAGGGTTCAAATAATTTCTTTGTATGTGGGAGATAGTTAACTAGTATGGTTGTGACTGATTTAGTGTTCAAAATTTGTCTATATTTTCCTGATGCAGTGATTGAATTTTTTGAGCATTCTTTTATATAGACACAGTTTTGTCTATGGGGATTCTGCGGGAATTGTATACTATCTTAATTTAAATGCAAGTTAGTAGTTCTATAGATCTAGTCATGAGTTCATCTTTAATATATATAATATTTATAAACTGTAAATATTTGGGATTAAAATATATAAGCCTAAATGACACGTTTAAATCGAGTAGGAATTAGATGTAATTAAACACATATACATATATACATATGCATATACATATCTATACATATAAAATGAAACATGCCTCCCTAGAATATAACATGGGCTATGTAGAAACATAATTTGCTCAGTTGCTCCTCAAATGGTCTATGATTTAGATCCCTTCCTAATTCAGCTGTTAGAATTCCCACCAAAGTTTGCTGTCCGAGAATCATCTATATGAAGAGAGAACTTAAGGATATTACCCTTAACTTTCCAGATCTAATTTAGGTTTTCTTGAGACAGAGAATATAAAACAGTCAAGCAGTTATCTGTGAAATCACGAGGTCATTGCTCTTAGCTAATTTCTGTGTCACTGTGATACCAAAATTGACAAAAATTGAGCATTTCCAGTGGCTTCTATTACACTCATAAAATCAATCATGGTGTTGCTTTTTAGAAATTATATTAATATGATAATGTCAAAGATAAAATAAATAACATGAGGGAGGGAATGGTGAGATTTCTGCTTTCCCCTCTTTGACACATCATCAGTTTATAATCCATTATTGTTATTCACAGAGTGCATTAAAAATACATCCACTTTTGAATATTCAGACTTTTGTTTTTACAGATGACACTGGATCTCCAAATATCTCATTAATTGTTACCGCAAATAAGCCAAAAGACATTATCACTTTTAGTCTGACAGAATGACATTAATCTCCTGAGGTTGAAAAACTTGAAAAATTTTCATGTATGCAAAAAGAAATTTGATAAGGAGAAGAAAATAAAACATTGAAATTTCATTTAAAAGATGTGAAGTTTAAAGGACCTGTAAATTGCCCTAATTTACTTTGATGAAAGACGAATGGTTCCTATTTGACATATGGGAATATTTACAGCATAAGAGTTTGTGACTTCACTCATGCATTGTCATGTTTAAATTTCACAATTCTATGAGGTAGAAAGTATTATTAATCATACATACAAACAAGGAAATTGTAGCTCAAAGAAGTTAGACAATGTGTACAGTGTTGTACAGCTCAGAGGTGGCTCGTGTTTGTCTTCTACGGAACCATACTTTCACCTACTATATTGAGTGGGATAACCGATAATATACGAGAACCACCAAATATAGTGCTTGGACCACAGAAGATTTTCAATAAGTAAATGCAGTTCTTTTCTTCTTAGCTCATGTGCAGGTCTTGAGAATTTTCTAAGCTCATAATAAATATTGAATAGAAAGTTTTTGATGTATTTTCAATAAGATGGTGAAGAGGAAACACATATGTGGAGTGATGCTTAGATTCTCCATGATTTTCACCCTCTTCTCCATTCTGTTCTGGAAATAAGTTCCCCAAATTGACCTCATTTTACACATATAATTAGTAATAAAGCGTAATTTATTCTTAACTCTCAGGAAAGTCATCTCTAAGGAAATCCATTTTTAGTTCTGTTAGAACAGTGATTCTCAACCAGAGATGATACTGTCCCCCACCCAGGGGACATTTGGCAGTGTCTGAAGACATTCGCAGTTGTCAAAACTGGGGGTGTATGTGTGCTATTGGCATGTGGTGGGTAGATGCCAGAGAGGTGCTAAACCTTCTACAAGGCACAGGACAACCCCCAACAACAAAGATGGATCTGGCCCAAAATGTCAATAGTGTCTATGGTAAGAAACCCTGTGTTAGAGAGATGAATGGGAAACAGATGGAGAGCAGCGGATTGGGTGGTGGCCACCAAATGCACTTTCTGTTCATCAGAAAACCCCGGCCATCAACATATTATTGTGTCACTCTATTAGAGCTTACAATCATTTTCAAAAAATGTTTTAGAATGGCTTATATCAATGATGTGCATTTGTGTCTATTCTTTATACAACATCATTATTCAAATATAAATAGAAAACCAAAGCCATGAAGAATTAGGACAGGTCTAAGCTGCATGGAGTCAGGGTGGACAGAGAAGCAAATGTTGCCCTTCCCCATGGCACTGTTAACATAGATCTTTATGTGGGCACATTTCACTTGTGTAGTTCCCTTTTATTTTCACATTAGCCCTGTGGAAAGTCAGGCAGGGATGAGAAAACTGAGACATGGAAACACAACTCCATGCTTTTAAGGCAGTTGGTGCTGTAGAGGGGCAGAAATATGAATTTCTGACATCCAGTGTGTTTTCCACCTCTTTACTCTGAGATAGATATAGAGTTTGTATGTACATTGTATCTCATAAGTCAATTTTGACAGGTATGTAATTTTGAATATGAAAAAAGGAATTAAAAAGAATAGAAAATAAGCACAATTTAGAACTCAGATAAATCAAAATGAACAAATTATAATTTTGAGTTAAAGGATCAAATGAAAACTATTTAACTTCCATATGCAGTGGTAATTTACATTATTAACTTATAAATATTTACATATATAGAGTTAATGCAGGTAGTAATGAAATTAGATTTTGTTCTGAAATCTATTTGAGTGAAAGATCTCAAGTTCAGATTAGCATATCATAAATAAGGACTTCAAGAATTTACAGACTTCGTTCTATATATTATTTGAATGAAATCTTATGAACTTGTCTTCAATGTCTGTAGATTTAACTGTTATTGATCATCAGAATTTTTTATGTGTCTGGTAATCAATAACTACCATTGGATATCACAAATATATTTAGAAAGAAACTTCAAATGTCTGCAAATTCAACTTCAAGTACAAGTTTCTGTTTAGGTAATTTGAAAAAATATGTCAACATTTTTATATTCAAATTTTAGGGTACTTAATTCATTAAAAAAGCTTTTGAAAACTGATTTAATTTGTTGAAAATGGAGCTAAACTTATTTTTGCAAAGATAAACACTGGTGTTTTTTATTTCTGATTCTGAGAAAATATGCTTTGAAAGGTATTTTATAGCTTTGTTATTTGCTCAGTTTGAAAATTTGAAAATTAAATTAGGAAATGAGGTGTGTGGGATTTTTTTTCTCAACATGCCCATGAAAAAACTCAACACTAGTTATTGATTATCATACAACCTAATATATGCAGACCATGTATGTTTATTTCCTGTAGAATATCAGCCTGCAGAATTTAATTGAATGGTAATAATGAACTACATGAATAACATTTTAAGATGCAGCTCAGTTTTTTAAAGTTTCTCTTTATTTTACAATATTTCTAATATGAGCAGGACTCTTAAAATTTCAGTACATTGGTTAAAGAAGGAATACTTCTTTTGTTTTTACTCTTCTTAATTGTGGAGGGGCAGAGCCCCTAAAATTTCCTAAAGTTAAATGCATAAGTGTTCTACAGAGGTCTGTGTATTCTCTCCCATAGCAGGGCTATAGTGGAACAACTGTGGAAGTCCCAGAACTTTGCATAATTAAAGCATTTTCTTCATTCTTTCATTTCTATTGACTTCCACTGAAAAACACTATGTAACAGGCAGCTGAGAAATGTTATTAAAGAAGCAGCCTAACTCCATGAAAATTCGAAGCCTGCAATCCCATTTATAACCTTGAATGATAGTTCAGAGATGGTGAATGAGAGCACATACTCAAACACCATATTTTATTCTTTTCTCTTAACCTCTCCTTTCTTTTAAACCTTCTGGAGCACACCTACTCCCCTCCAAGATGTCAGTGATTTGTTTAAATACACCTTACAATGCTTTTAATAGGAAAAGTGAGTTAGAAGGTGTATTAACGATAAAGATAAACTTTGAATGGCCACAGATGGCTTTAAAGCGTAATGTGTTTAATAACCATTTTCTACTCCCTTTTGCCTTTCTAAAAACCTTCACTCTAGTTGAGTTTATAAATCAAAAATATTTATTAAGTATGGACAATGAAAGCTGGAAATTATAAGGAAAGAGTTGAAAAATATATAATTCTAAAATAGGCTTCTTGCCACTAAAAAGCTAGGAACTCATTTACATCTTCTGGCTTTCCTCAGACTTCTGGGTATGAAAAGGCTAAGACGTTATAGGATGACTTCCCCTCAACCCCCTCCAGCAAACAATACAGCTTGGACATAAAACAAAAGCAACTACCTAAATGTACTAGAGAGTAAATAGAAGCATTCATACTGTGGTGAGGAGTTCATGCTCTCTTAGAGGAGGCGAAGTGGGAATCCATACAAAAAAAGTCCCATTATCTCATCTTTCAGCCTGGGAAAAGTGCTGTTCATTTGGCAGCAGACCTGTAGGGGCACATATGGAACGTGCAATCTTTCTGTCCTAGGAAACAAAAAATGTGAAGCAAGGAAGCCAACAACACCTAAAACTATAAAATAATCCTGCAGGAGAAAGAGACAGAGAAGGAAGTCACCAAACTGTCCACATATACTTCTGAATGACCTCTAAAATATGCATATAAGGATCAGACTCGGAGAAGCCATGCTAAAGACAGAAACTGAACCTGGAACTGCCAAATAAGAAAAATGATTGCAATTTAAAACTAACTAAGAAAATTTCCTGGCAAAACAAAGGAAATAATATTCACTAGCAAAAAATAATAACATGCAGGGGCCGGCCCGGTGGTGTAGTGTTCAAGTTCGCATGCTCTGCTTCGGTGGCCCAGGGTTCACAGGTTTAGATCCCAGAAGTGGCCATACACACAGCTCATCAAGCCATGCTCTGGTGGCATCTCACATACAAAATAGAGGAAGTTGGGAACAGATGTTAGCTCAGAGACAATCTTCCTCAAGCAGAAAGAGGAAGGATGGCAACAGATGTTAGCTCAGGGCCAATTTCCTCACCAAAACAAAAAAGAAAAACTAAAAAACAATAATAGAATCCACAATCCCCACGACTTAACATTGAGGATGTCCAGGATACTATTTAAAATTACTTTTTGGACAAGGAACCAAGAAAATGGAACATATTCTCAAGAGAAAAAAAATCAACCAAATCTGATCCTGGAATGAACTAGGTGTTGGAACTAAACCAGTTCTGGAGTGGCTATTGTAACTCTTCTCAATGAAGTAAAATAAAACATGCTTTCAATGCATAAAAACTCAGCAAATAAAAGGGGACTCTCAAGAGAGGGACAGAAACAAATGATAAAACAAAGAGCCTGATTAAAATTCTATAAGTGAAAAATATAATTTCTGAATTAAAATATTCACTGAATGGACTTGAAAGAGGAAAGAATAAGTGAATTTGGAGATAGATCAATAGAAATCATACACCGGGAAGAACAGAGAGAAAACAAGATGGCATAAAAGAACAGAGATACAGAGACTTGTTAAATGATATCAAATGGTCAAATATATGTGTGACTGAAGTACCCACTAAAAAGAAAAGAGAAAGATAACAGGGCAGAAAAAGTATTTGAAGAAATAATGACTGAAAATTGCCAAATTTGATAAAAGGCAGTAATTTTCAGACACAAGCTGCGAAATGAACACCAAGCACAATAAACACAAAGAGGCCTAAGCCTAAGTCATATTCAAACCATTGAAAGTCAATAATAAAGAACGAATCTTGAAAGCAATAAGAGAAAGACAGCATATTACATACAGGGGAGCAACAATTCAATAAATGACTTATTTCTCATCAGAAATTATGGAGGTCAGAAGAAAGTGAAATACCATCTTGAAGGTGCTGGAAGACAATAAAAGTATTCAATCTAAAAGTCTGTACCTAATTAAAATATCATTTAATTATGTAGGCAAAGCAAACATATCTTAAAATAAATGAAAATGAAGAGAATTCCTTGCCAGTAGACCCGTACTAAAAGGCTCTTTCACATCTGTGCCTGGCATATAGTAGGTTCTAGTTAAATGTTGGTTCATGAAATTATTATTCCTAAGCCTAAAGCATTAAAAGGAACAAAGGAGGCTATTCCATACGTATAGAAACTACAATTCAATCAGAACATATAATAATCATGAAACTTTATGCTTCTAACAACATGGCTTCAAAGTATATAAAGCAAAAACCAATTCAAAAGAAAAAAATTTGGCAAACCCCCAATCAAAATAGACTTTGCACACCTCTATCAGAAGAAAAAAAAAAAAAGAAAAGAAAACTTATGAATAATGATAAGCTTAGAAGGATGGGTAATTTGGGGATATAGAAGGAGAGAAAAACATTCAAAATAAGAGAAATATCATAAGGAAATGAATGTAGGTGGACAGATGTCAGAAACTTTGAGAAAAGTAGCCTGTCTAGAAAGAAGACATTGCTGACACTGAAGAAAACAGAGGACTTGAAGGATAAATCTCAGTTCTGCCAAAGATATAACAATGGGTAGATTAAGAACCTCTATGAATTTCAAGTATCTTTTCTTCAAAAATGGTAAAACTATCTTCTTGGAAATGTTATTATGGACTTCTGTTTCTAATCACAAGGGAGTAGCTGAGTAGGTATTAGCTTACTGTACTGCTGTGAACAAATATAAAACTTGGAATTAATGTATAAAACAATTGCTTCTAGGCCTTAGACAGGGACCTATATTGAGCTACAATCCTAGAGAAAAGGTAAGCACATGAGGTGAGCTCCACATTCACCATGGATTTCTCCAGAGAGATACAGCTCAAGAAAAAAGTAGAATTCATATTTGGACGAGAGAATGGAGATCAGAGTTCAGGGAAGTTATAGCACCTTGGATTTGGGAGGGTTGTTACCAGAGGAGAGGATGTTGCAGAGAAAAAAAACCTTACAATTTTGTGCAGAAGTTCCTCTCAAGTCATTGGGAAACTTTTGTGTTATATGTGCATAAAGAGAAGTTATGAAACTTTTGGTGGAGAAGAGCTGCTGGGAGGCTGACAGGTGAACAAAGCTTTCAGAGGCTATGCAGTGTTTGGGAGATGTTGAAGCTCCTGCTCAATTAGTGAGGAGAGAACTTGGTGAATACCAAAGCCTATCAGTTGAGACCTCATAAATGTCATACTCATGGAGTAAGGGCCACCCTTTAGGAGCAAAAGTTACATCAACAGACTGAGGGCAAAATTGAAAGGAACTCACCCTATCAAATCCTAAAACTAAGACTTGTGAGGATCAGAATGACCTGCTAGAAATTTGACTGGTACTGTAACAGAATTCCATAATCTTTTGAAGACAATAACATGATTTAGAGCCTCAACACTATTTCATCTGCAATGTCTAGAGAAATTTTAAGAATCAGGAAAAGGTGACCAATAATCAAGAGTTAAATAAGTTAAAAGAACCAGATCATAGATGGTTTAGATATTGGAGTTAATATAGATGGGTTTAAGAAGAAAACAGAGAAAAAGATGACCAAAAGGCATAAAAATATGTAGTATTCAACAGAGAATTGGATTTAATTATAAATAAGTAATGGACCTTCTAGAAGTGAAAAATATAATACCTGAAATAAAGAACTTGTTAGAGAGGTTTAAAAATAGATTGGACAGAACAGAAGCCAGTATAAGTGAACTTGAAATCAGGGATGCAGAAAATAGTCTAAATTAATTACTCAGATGGGAAAATATTGAGACAAGGTTTATTTAGGTAACTGTCAAAATATCTTATATAGGTATAACTGAAGACCTGGAAGGAGAGGAGAGACGGAGAATGGGAGAGAAGTAATATTTGAAGTAATGATAAACAGGCATTTTTCACGTTAAATGAAAGATATCAACACACAGATTCAAACTCTCAGCTCAAATAAACCACACCTAGGTGCACCATGTTCAAACTTCTGAAAACCAAAATAAAGTGAATATCTTAAAAGCAGATAAAACATATATTACATTTAGGGAAACAATAATAAAAATAATAGTTGATTTCTGAACAGAAAATATGATGCCAAAAGATAAGGAATGACAATTTCAAGTGCTAAAGGGGGAAAAAACCCTTGCCAATCCAGAATTCTATTTCCAGCAAAGCTGAAATAAAGCATTATCTAATAAGCAATACTTGAGAAGAATTGTCACCAACAACAAGTAGTATAAGAAATTCTAAAGAAATTTCATCTGCCCGAAGGAAAATGATGACATCATGGAAGAGGAAGAAGTAGTGAACAGCAGCAGAAAAAATAAATGTATCAATATATACAAAAGTCTTTCGACTGTTTAGAACAGTGGAAACCATTTCTGGTGGGGTTAATAACGTATGTAAAGGTAAAATAGATGATAATATGAGCAAAAAAGGAAGAGTGGGATAGGTAGAGTTAAGCAGTTTAAAGTTCCTTTCATTGTTTGTATTATGATAAAAATACTAATTTAATGCAGACTCTCAGGTTTGGGAAGCATTTGTAATTTTTAGAGAAACTGCTAAAAGAATGATAATAAAATATGTAATAAATAGAATAAGTAGAATGAAGTAATAAAATAATTGTCTAAGACAATAAAGGTCAAGAAGTGAAGAAAGAAAGAGAGCAGTTGGACAAACAGACAAACAGATGGACAATAGTAGTAAGAAAGTATGGCTAATTAAAATAAATTTAGACTAACTAAAAACTTCAATTAAAAGACAAAATTTCTCAAATTGGATTATGAAAGAGAAAGAATTAAACTATACACTGTTTAGAAAAGAAACATTTATGGGCCAGCTTGGTGGTGTAGTGGTTTAAGTTCGTGCGCTCTGCTTATGCAGCCTGAGGTTTGTGGGTTCAGATCCTGGGCAAAGATCTACACACTCATCAAGTCTTGCTGTGGCAGCATCCCACATACAAAATAGAGGAAGACTGGCACAGATGTTAGCTCAGTGACAGTTTTTCCTCCATTGGCAGTATATGCAAATACCTGTAATAACATCTTCCCTAGCGTTACATATTTTTATTTTAACACCTTTGCTAACCTGATAGGTCAAACATTGCCAGTATTAAGTTAAAGATTTAACATCATACCAGATTTAAAATCATACCTGTTGAGTGATTATGGAAGTATAATGGGACAGCCCCACTTGCCAGGTGACAGTCATATTGATTGCCAAGCATTCCCAACTTCTGAGCTCAGAGCGGATATCTATTGTGCAATGCTGCCATATTCAATGATATCCTGGGTTAAGCAACTTAATGTAGCCTCAGAAGGATGTGGACCCTAAAGTGCAGACAGAAAAAGTTTGAGTGAGGGTTGATCTCTAGTTCCCCTTGATTCTTACGTAGGTGTGTACCTGGAGTATAAAATCTTAAACTTGGCTATACTAGCTATAGAATATTTTTTCTTTAGGAAAATAGTTTTTTTAGCCAAATTGTCCTTTGGATGCTTTTCTTCCTCAGCCAGGATAAGTTGGAAGAGTTGTCAAATTGCCTTGTAAAGGCAACCGTGTTACTGCGGGGAAAAGAAAATCAGAAAGAAATCAGAAGACACCGGTTTAACCTTTGCTCCTTCACTTTAGACTCGCATAACCTTGGACGAAACATTTACTTTCCTGAGACTTAATTTTCTTATCCATGTAATGACACGATAAACATTCTTTCTAAACCATAAAGCATTTTAAAACTATCAGCTAGTATTTTCATTAGCTAAATGACTCAAATATTATCAGTTATTTGTAGAGCCAAAAATAGTATGCACTCTACTTCTATCTGGGTCCGAAGGTCTAGAATAGACCTGAAATTTGAAGCCAAATATAAATGAGAGAAGACGTAATGTATTTTCAACTCAATATTATTTCAAACTAGTATAGCATTTTATCAATTCTTGTTGTGTTTAAAAACATCTTTTTGAAAGGATATTCCAAATTATTTTATTCCATAAAGGATGCTGAGTAAATGCATTTTGAATGAAAATGAATGATGTCTCCAGCTTTTTGTGGTGTTTGGAATAATATAATTATTGTAAATTTTATAGAGAACAAAATCAATACAAAAAAGAAAGAATAGCAATATTTTCCTGATATGGAGTTAAATTGGATTAATTGAGTTAATTAATCGAGTTCATTAATAATGCTTCTGTTCTCCAGTATGTAAATTATACTAAATTGATGTTTCACACAACTAAGCTATTATAGAACTTATATGTAGATTTTTACATAAGAATTACTAAAATTTATGAGGGCAAGAGGGAAAAACTAATGCTGAAAAGTGACATAAAAAATGATTATTATCCTAAAATTAAACAATGTTATGCTATGAAATGAAAAAAAGCCATTATCAGCTGGGTGTTAATACCCTAGAAATGCTCTCATGCAATAATTGAAATGCAAAAGCCAGTCATTCTCATTTTATTGGGTAGAGGAAACCATAAGGTAGATTTTTATAGGAACATTCAGTTACTGCTGCTATCCATAACTCTTTTGTCCTTTTCAAATGCAACCAACTAATGTAAATTGTTTTCAGTTGTACTGATTTGTGTCATAATCGTAGCAATTATAGTAGGGCAAGTCCTATTTGACAAGTCAGGCGAGCACTTTTAGCCTGGCACTGTTGAATTACAGCTTTCAGAATGCACCCCTGAGTCCTTAAATTGTTTATCAAGCCTTGAATGAAACCGATTTTATAATCATAGCAGAAGTTATGGGTACCACACATAGCTACCACACATTAAAGTTGTCACTTTAGAAGTCTGTTCATCAATTCCAATACATCTGTCATTGCCCCAAAATATTTTCTGACTTTTTTAAAAGAATTATTGCAATGGACTTTATTTTAAATATCCTAAGTGGTAGAAAATCTGTTCTTTGTGATGGTGATGATATTTAAAACCAGATGTAATTGTTTTGTAGCTAAGATGGTGGAATGAATATATGAAAACATTCATTAATGTACAATTATGTATGTTTCTATCTAAATCTATCTATCTATCTATCTGTCTATCTATCTATCATCTATATATCATTTATCTATCACCATCATCATCATCCTTCATATCTGGATAATAGTGAAAAAAATCCCCCAATTTTTAAATAAAGTAATTAATACTCTCTGTAGCACATAACCTACTTTTGTGGCAATTCCAGAAAAAGTATTTGAAAGATCATCACTAAACAGTGATGATCAAAGAATTTTGAACAAAGAATCATCACTAAAATAGTCACCAAGGAAGATACTTCTGTGAAGTGTGAAGCACAATTTAACATGTAATTTATGCTATACTTATTAAGGATCTATCTCACTATTTTGTAGCTGCATATTAACTAAAAAGAGCTTTGAATTGTAAAAATGATTTGCTGTCTGTTTATTTTTAACTTTTTATTTTGAAATAATTTTAGACATTTGTGAAGTTGCAAAAAGAGAACTGAAAGTTCTTGCACAAAGGTTAATCATTGATTTAACCAAAGTACAGGTATCAACATAAGGAAAGTAACACTGATACAATACTGTTAACCTGATCTACAGATTTTATTCCGTTGCTAATTGTCCAATCCAGGAGCCCATATTGCATTTAGCTGTCATGTCTCTTAAGTCTCCTCCAATCTGAGACCATTACTCAGTCTTTGTCTTTCATGATCTTTACCTGTTTGAAGAGAAATGGCCAATTATTTTGTAGAATGTCTCCCAATTTGGATTCAGCTGATGTTTCTTGATGATTAAATTTGAGTTATGCATTCTGTGTAAGAACACCACAAAAAAAATGCTGTGTCCTTCTCAGTGATCATAATAGGAGGTACATAATGTCAATATATGCCGTTAATGGTGATGCTAACTTTGACAACTTGGTTAAGTGATGTCTAAAAAGTTTCTTCTTTGTAAAGCTGCTATTTTTTCTCTTTGTAATTAATAATTATCTTATGGGGAGATACTGTTAAATTATGCAAATATTCTTTTTCTCACCATAATTTTACCCACTAATTTTAGCGTTCATTGGTGAATTGCCTGCAACAGTTTTTACTGTGATGTTTGCCAAACGGTGACTTTAATTTCCATCTTTCCTTCTGTATTTATTAGCTTCTTTCACCTAGTAATATGCATTTAAGTTTCCTCCATGTCTTTTCATGGCTTAATAGCTCATTTCTTTTTAGCACTGAATAATATTCTATTATTCCATTATTTGGATATACCACTATATACTAATTTATTCATCTATTCACCTACTGAAGGGCATTTCGTTTTTTTCCAAGTTTTGGAAATTATGAAAAAAAAAGCTGCTATCAACATCTGTGTACAGGTTTTTGTGTAGACATATGTTTTCCAACTCCTTTGGGTAAATGCCAAGGAGCACAATTGCTGGATCATATAGTTAGTGTATGTTTAGTAAGAAACCAGCAAACTTCCTTCCAAAGTGCCTGTAGCAGTTTGCATTCCCAGCCCCGAAGAATGAGAGTTCCTGTTGCTCCACATCCTCACCAGCGTTTGCTGTTGTCAGTGTTTCAGATTTGGGCCATTCTAATAGGAGTGCGTTGTCTCTTTTCATCTATAGTTTTCCACTTCAACTATTTTGATTCCTTCCAATTTATTTGTGCGGGAAACTAGATCGTTTGCTCTGTAGAATTTCTCACATCCAGGGAGCCAAGGGGAAAGGGACGATTTCTTTGATTGAATGAGGATTGAACTGTATTGGGCCTAGGTTGTAGCCTTACTCAGTTTGGTTCACCTCAGAGATTAAATATCGTTAGCATGGGATCAGAACCTGTCTTCTAGCAATGCTTTGGATCTTTAGCATTGTAAGACTAAGACATATTTCTGTTTTTGTCTCCAGTCCTGTTTCCCATGCTGTTACTTTCTCAGCAAAATTCCCATGGGGTAAAATTGTTGATTAAGGAGAACTGGCTTTGTATTTGGGGCTTCTTCAGCTTTAATTTACCATGCCAATCCACACTGTTTTTAAAAATCAGCTCATTTTTCCTTGTTATGGTAAAGTTCCTTAACATCCTCCAAGTGCTAATATCCAGAGCAGGAAATTAGCTCCAGGAATAAAAGCACCACTGTTCTCTGCTCATCATTCCCTTCAATGACTTTAATAAAAGTTACAATTTTAAAAAGATTATCTGATGTATTTTGGTTGTTATGGCAAAAGCAATGATATCTGGGAATTTTCTATATTCTAACTGGAATTGAAACACTGATTGTTTTAACCTGAAGTTTGAATTGATGCTTTTGTTGCTTACTCTGTGTGTTACTTCTACAGGTAGGAAAGTATCGGTATACTGATAATACAGAAGTAGTATCAGTAGTGAGGTTTTACTAACCTTGAGCTATGGCAGAGACTGTGCTATGATACATTTGGGACAATACTGCTGTAAATGTATTATTCTAGGCAAGAGAGTGATTTTAATCTATTGAACTGTCCTTAAATCTGATCACATTAAACATTAGTAAATCAAGTAGATCTTGTTTCATGGTTTGCACTATAAACTCTATTATACACATTATAATAAATAACTTATAAACCCTAGCTGTTTGGATTTCTGTGTGCACTTAATAGTGCTATCAGGCATGTCAAAATGTGTTACAAATAAATATCGTTGTTGGTATTGATGGGCACAGTGAAAATATGAGGAAGTGATAAAGTTCATTTGGAATCTTGGTGAAAGGATGGCAGACAAGATTAGGCAATTGTTTAACAAATACTCATTGATTGGTGACTACTTACAAGGCATCAGGGCAAGAATTATAACTGGGAAATACATTAAAATTTATATGCCTGTGTATACTTGGAAGTCAAATATAAACTAGAAACTCCTGGTACTGACCATATAGATAGAATAGGATCTCAAGAGAGACCTTGTATCTCTCTCTTGATCTTTGAAGTTTGCCTTCTCTTTTTTCAAGGAATGTCTAAGAAAAGGTAAATGTCATGAAAAATAGATCAGAACACTTCTGTTCCATTTGTGAAGTACTTATTTTTTTAAAATATTTTTTATGGGTACATTAAAAGAAAATTGAAAATATGTCATTAGACATTCTTAACTCTTGCATTTGATAGTGTTCTCTAAAGGAAAAAAATAAGGAAGATCTAACAAAGATCAGTAGAAAAAAATAAGTCATTTGAGGGAGTGGTTTGGAAAATAGAAAATATTCATGTATTTATTCGGGGAGAATTTAAAATCATTGCTTTAAATTTTTTTTTTTTTTTTTTTTTTTTTTTTTTTTTTGCTGAGGAAGATTCGCCCTGAGCTAACATCCTATTCCAATCTTTCTCTTTTTTCGCCCTAGGAAGATTAGCCCTGAGCTAATCTGTGCCAATCCTCTATTCTTTTGTATATGGGACACCTCCACAGCATGGCTGGTGAGTGGAGTAGGTACATGCCTGGGATCTGAACTCCTGAACCTGGGCCACTGAAGTGGAGCACACGGAACTTTAACCAATCAGCCATGGGGCTGGGCCCAAGGTCATTACTTTTTGAATGCTATAAGTGAACAGATGACTATTTTAGAAATAGGTGACCCTACTCATTAGATATGCAGATTGATTTGACTTCTAAGCTTGAGCAATTAGTAACCTCAAGAAGCATGTCAGAGTGATTTCTTCACGCAAAAGGATGAACTCTCTTGCTTTTATGCTGCAATTGTAACATACTACTTATTATTTCAAGGGTCATTTTCTAATATAGAAGAAATGATTGATAAAATAACTATTTCAACAGACATTTATCACTTACCAAATATGTTCCAGACATTGTTTGAGTTGTATATCCAGAGATATAATAATAATGAGATGGGTGACCAAATACTTCATCACCAAAATGAGACTCTTTTGAAAGAGGTGCTGGAAATAACTATACCTGAATAATAAATGTAAACTGTAACTATGGTCCCTTAAATAAAAAGGCATAGTCTCTTTAAAGGTTGTTGGCATGAAAGAGGAAATAGAACAGTGAATTTTTACAATACTATGTAAATACAATGCAATACTAATACAAGACTAGCAGTTATGACTGCTAAATTAAAGACCTGTGGATGGGGTGTAGGAGGAGAAAATCAGATTGTGGTAGTGAACCTTTAGGTTAACACTCACTCCCAATAATCCTTATCTCCTGGTACTTATGCCCCTGTGTAGTCCCCTTTTCTAACTGAATTAGAAATAGAAATAGCTCTGTGTAATAAAGGATACTTCATAGGCCTTGCAGTATCCTACTTGGTGTCTTGGAATACTTGTCCTTGGGGTCCTGAGCAGCCATGGAAGGAATTAAAACACTCAAATTAGCAAGCTGGAACGATCACATGGAGAGATCCCACAGAGAGGCCTTGAGAGAGCACATGAAGATAGAGAAATTTCCACAAAGCCCCAAGTTGTTCTAGCCCCCAACCATCTGAAGTCATCCTAGCCATGTCACATGCAGCCGAGACAAGTCCTCTTCACTGAGCTCTGTCAAGATGGCAGATTCGTGAGAAAAAAAAGTTTGTTATATATCAATAGATTACTGGAACAGAATTTGGAATGCTGCCATAATAGTGAACTGCTGCTGTAATACAAAACTAAAGTAAGTGGCGTCAGTCTGGAGACTGGTGATGGGACATCTGGAAGAGCCTCAAGGTAACTATTAGAGAAAGCTGTGAGGGCTTTGAGGAGAAGGTTGGTGAAAATTTGAACAACAGTGAGAAAACGGTTATTTTAGGCTGGAGAAAAATTATGTGCTGGAAAAATAGTGAAACTCTTGGCTGAAATAACATGGAACATAGAAAATATTATCTAATGATCTCATGTTCTTGCTAAAGAAGTTTCCAGGTATAATATTAAAATTTCCAACTGGCTATAATAAAATATGAAAAGAACCAGATGAACTAAAAACAAAATGCCTAGTTTTCAAGCAGAATTTAGAGGAAACACAAAGGGCCCAGAACAGTTTTTCCGGCCATCAAAATACTTTCAAGGAAAAATGGGCTCAGGACAAAGATCAAAATATGAGGTATGGTCCTAATATTCTTTATTAGGGCCTCAGAAAGATTTAAGGTTGTGCCTCCAGGGAAACAATAGAACCACTTATTATATTTAGGGCGTGCCTCATTGTGTTTCTGAGAATCTTAGGGGCATTTCCTTACAGCAGCCACACACATAATCCAAGATATATACAGAAGGACATGTCTTTGAAAGAAATGTGGGCATGATTTTTGTCTAATGGTGTGAATTATAATTTGATACATAGGAAGCCCACAATATTTTTAAAAGAATAATATCACCTTGGGCTTTGGACTTCTTGTTTTCCACAGTGATTGATAACTGGAATAGCACTCTGAACAAGATTTCCTTTCCTTCTACCTTCAATGCCAAGCAACTTGCCTCCCCTGAGCCCAGGAGCTATACAGATTTACTGGCTGAAATGTTTAGATAAGTTTCTTTTTCTCTGTTGAAGGTTGTTTAGAGATTGTTCTCCTGTGTGCTAAAAAATTGATTGGGATGAATTAAGAGTCTAAAGGCATGAACCAGCAAGTATGATCACAGGAAGTTCTTGTCATTTGGATCTGTGTGTGTGTGTGTGTGTGTGTGTGGGAGGGAAGAGGGGTTGTTTGATAATGGCCTGAATGTGAGTGCCAGTTGTCCCTGATGCACAAATGGCTAGTGAGAAACTGAACAAGTGGGATAAGTCTTCTCTGCCTTATAGGCTTGAGGAGTGTGAGGCACTTAAAAGCAGACTGGCCTCCATAGAGCTAATACCCCGTGAAACTAGACACTACGTTGCCTTTCCCCACTTGCGTTATTCTACTCATTAAGGGTATCCTAGCTATCAGATATAAAACCATTGGCACACAGAGAAGAAATTATCCACCTAAATTGATCCATCTTTCAAAGAGAGGAGATCCAGATTAAACAATTAGAATATAAAAACAATCAAACCTGCCAGAGGAAGGAGATGAACATGAAAATGAGAAGAAAAATAAGATCACATAAGAAGCAGCAAATGTAGTACAAAATAAGACAATCTGTGGTTCAAAATGATGATTTTTAAAATATAAAATGCAGTAGATTAATTATAGGGGACAACTACTATGAAAAGGTCACGTGCAACATAAAAAGAAAAAATGTCATAAATAAAAAGGTAAAATACTTGGAAGATTGATTCATGATACTCAATATGAGCAAAATAGGTTACCCAGACTGAAGATAATAAAAGAGAAAAAAGGACAAAGGAGAGGCAATAATTAAACAATTAGAGGAAGCTTCCCTAAACTGAGAAAAGATCTGAATGCAAAATTAAAAAACCTCACCAAATTCCAATCTGAGTGATAAAAACAAATTACATGAATCTGGACATAGCCTGACACAGAAACTAGACATCTGGACATGAATTCAAAGGAATCAAAGGAAGAGAAAATTTGTATGATTCAAGAAAAAAATTGCAACTTTTTGCATAGAGAAAAATATCTGATAGTGTTGGGCGTCTTATTTGCAATATCAGAATCTGAAATAGTAGATTGGGCTTTGTGATTGAGTTTGACATTTAAAATGTTTTCAAAAAATCATACCACAATTTGTCATTAAATCACAAAGTTGTGTACACGGAAAAACATGGAAATTGAACAGGAGTGTGTAAACTTGTCTTTAATTGACAATGCTTTGTATATTTTAATAGTACCTATGCTAAGAGTGGTCTTCAGTTGACAGAATCGTATAATTGTTGAAATACAGTATATTGTTTTTTCTAATTAATACAGAAAAGTCTAGACATTATTTTCATTAACATGTAAGACAAAACTTAAATGAAATTTCTAAGTTTGATCTTATCAAAAGGGCTATGAAGTCATTCTGTATGTTGACAAAACCAGTCATTCTTGACTGCACTGGTGCTGTGAAGACTAACAAGAATTGTCAACATATAAGGTGTAGGGGAGGACATTTTTTTCCTCTACGCTTTAGGCTCTTTGGCTGGTCTAATAATCAAATTAACATAAGGGAGATTAAAAGGAGAAAAACAAATTTAATTATGGATGTACGGGAGCTCAAGGACAGGAGACTCAAGGGCAAGCAAGGCAGTTGAGGCTTATGTGCCATTCTGAGCTAAGCAACAGGAGAGGGGCCTGCTGCTTCAAAGGGGGGGGGGGGTTCACCTAAGAAGACATAAGAAGAGCAGATGTTTGGTAATTAGATGTTTGCCCTGCCATATAGATAGGTCTTTCAGATAAATAGTTATCTCTGGTGACAACTCTCTTTCTGGGCCAGGCCCCCATCTAAATTTCTTTAGGTAGTTAAGGGAGAGAGAAAATTTTTCTTGAGTCTGCTGGGTCTTGATTGCCTTCAGCTCAAAATGATCCACATGCGAAAGTGACACATTTTGAGATCACCTGTTCTCCTCCCTCTCAAAGGCAATAGGGTCTTTTTGCTCTGGGATTATATTATTTGCTGCAGTGCGGAGAGTAACCAGTATAATGTTTGAGCATTATATGCAAGTCATGTGCTTTATGAAGATACCGTCTAGGACATCTATAAGTGACAGCAAAACATAGAAGTCAAACTCCCATTATAAATTCTGCATATGAATAAAATAATAGGAGAACAATCACGTACAAAATGTCAAAGGTGTTGTCCTCTTTTTCTCTAACTTTTCCTAAGAATTCTGTAGTTATTTTGGCAAGGTTCTATGCTATGTCCTCTGTAGTCAATTGTCAAATAAGTACCTCTGTTTTACCATTGACTATAGTCAAGAAGAAAGTGAACACTCCACATTCTTTTTACTGCTAATGAAAGAAAAACATTTGACTCACAGAATCACAGCTTTCAGAGCTAGAAGAAACCCTAGAAGTCAACTAGCCAATCCTTGCTACTTACAGATGAATCAATCAACATCCAGAGATTGATTTGCCTGAAGCCCCAGAGATATTTAGTGGCAAAGATAAGACTAGAGCCTGATGCTTTCTTGATCATCACCATTATGGCATAGTCTCCATTAAAATGGATTACAATAAGCATCCTCAAGAGTTGACAACATTGCTTCTATGGGTCACGAAGGGTAAATAAGATACTTTTTAACCCATAAACTGCCACATGACCCTCATTTATGATTGTTATGTGTATGTCTGAGATGCTTGGAAATTTTAGAGAGACCAAAAGTTTCACAAGAAAGCCTAATACCATGTTATATGCCTAAATGCATTTTATAAGATGTTAGTTAAAATATTAATGATAACTTTTATATCATTAATTAATTTTAAAAGATAAAAATGTCTCCAGAAGAAATCATTAATGGGGCTCACACAGAATTAGAAGTCTAAATCAAGTTTGTCATGAAGGTACAAAATGAAGGTTATTTAGTGCCCTTGATGGCAGTGATCACACAGTATGTCAGAAGTGTTTCTGTTTCTCGAAATACTGAACTAATTCTTTGTGGCGTCCATCCTTTGTGATTCTATTACTTTGTGTTATTTCTTTGACTAGGAACCAATACGTAATATGAGAAGAATCTCTACGATGCTCAAATGAAATGGAGCCTTTGACAATCAAACTTGAAAGAGAAAGGACACTAATAAAAATCTGTTTTGGTAACAAAACAAAATTGTAAATTTGTTTTAATACCAGCAAATCTTCCAGAGTCAGAAGCCAGCAAAGCAAAAGCATTCAATGAGTGTGTACATAGAAAGAAAACTACTTAGAAATAGCATAAGAAGCCAAGGAAATTACTTTCTTTTGACAAATCTTCGATTTTTACTATATATTTCTAATATGTTTATTTTGCCTCATAGATTTCAAGGTTATGCTGTGAAGATCCATGCTCTGAAAATATATAGAATGAATACTACTCTATTTCTTTCTAACTCGTCCACGTAAAAAAGAATTTCTACCTACCTCATGGATTTTATAACTTTCGGTTATAAAACATGGTATTCTGACTTTGATTTCTGAATTAGAAGTTTTCAAATCATTGACAAGCTGGTTTGCACTAAGGTATTTAATATGTGAATAAGCTGAGGTCAAATTGTTTTTCATATTCAGCTTACCAAAAAAAGACCTTCTCAAAAAGAATTCAGCTCAGCTTTTTCTGGCCACTGGGCCAGCCAATGGAAAGAATCAAAATGACCTATTTCTTAGCTTGGGGACAACTTTCTTTCCTTGGACAGGTAACATCAAAGTCCTCATCAACCATCATTTTTCTTTTCAACAAAATGCTGGTTTGAATGGGCCAGGTAAGGAGGAAGCATAGGCTTACTTATCACAACCTAAAGAAAGATCTTAACCTATATACTCTCACTTGCCTCCCCTCTCCCGCCCCCACCGTATCTTTGTAACTATAAGAGTACCTTGCAATTCTGTGCCACTGTGATTCTTTTCCATTCTTAAAAATAATTAGGAGATAAACTTAATAAAAAAGTTACCATGGGCAAGGCACTTAATTTTGTGTCATTTCTTTCCACCTGTCCTTCAGCATCACTCCATGTTTGACTGGGACCCCAGAAAGAGGACTCTAAAATAATTATATCCAAAGAAGAGGGAAAGAATGATGGCAGAATTTGAAAGTCAGAGTAGGAAAGGACCTTAGGGTTGGAATGGAGAAAGGTCTGTGGATTAACAGGTCTGTACATAGAAGCAGGGCTTGGGATAGAAAGGAATGAGGATTGAATTATGGTGTTGGTAAGCAGGAAGATATGAGACTAGAGAGTGGTAGAAAATGGGGTAGAAAAATTTGCCACGCTTTTGAAAAGCTTGGCAGGGCAATCCATAAATTCCTCCCTGGGAAAGGCTTGAAAACCTATCCAAGATAGAAATTCTTACTGGCATTTTGGAATAGTCCAGCAAATAGTTTCTCCTCGATGGTGACTTTGGCCTTGTGTAAGAGATGCATCTCTTTAGAGTCAAAGTGCTTTCAAGGAAATTGCAAGTGCAATCTTCCTTGGTGGGTTATAAGCAGAGAAACCACCTATTTCCACCAGGTTACGTAGGCACTATTGCTTTTATTAAAATCCATATCCAGAAGGGATTGACAGCTTCTGCAAGGTTATTGCAATCTCTGGAGGTAAACCTGCTGGCTAAGAAATCACTCTTGCTTTATTGTCCCTGGTTACTTACATCCTAAGTGGATGGCTTTCACATTGTTTCATTTGAGACTTGCAGGAAAAAAAGATACATTTTACACATAAGCCCAGTATACACATACATTCAGATACATACACGCACATATATGTACATATATATATAATTTTAATAATCACAATAAATGCTTACTCTTACTGTGTGCAACACATCTTGGTATTTTCTATTCTATTCTATTTCATTAAAAATATTCCAAATTGACTTCAATATCCACTGACGTGTAGGAGCATGCTTGTAATTTGAAAACACTGCCAGACTTTATTCTTTAAATAAAATTTGTTATTTTTCTTTAAAGCCCTTACTGCGTTTAAGCCAGGAGTTTTGGATGCAAATAAAAATAATTTTCCATGGATACTGGAACAAAGGACAAAACAGACACACAGGATAACCATTTCAGGACAACAAATAGTGAGTCAAACTACATTTAATAAATGTTTTGGGTTACTATTCTCAGCCAGGCACTGCTAGGAACACAGAACATTGCGACAAATAAGACGGAGAAGGTTTCTGCTCTTAGAGGATTTATAGTCTTTTAGAGAGAAAGACGAGTTACTAAGCAATCAGTGTATGATGAATTTTATTCTTAGAGGAAGGATGCTTTCTGATGGGAAGAGAGTGAGAAGGCTTAATTTCATATAGAGAAGAGGCTCCTTGCAGGAAGAAACCTTGAATAATAATAAGGTGGACCTGAACAGTATGTCAGAGCCCTTAGGTAAAGAGGGGAGGGCAGGGAGGATTAGAAAAAAAATTAATCATAGAAGACAGAGTATTATAATGCCCTGAAGCTAGGTTCCTTTGTCAAAGACCGATGGAAAGTGATGGGAGCGTGTGCTTTGAAAACTCTCTGCTGCTGCTACAGAAAGCCACCGATGGTTACAGAGAAACAGCCTGAGTGGTAGGAGCAAAGCCAGGAGAATAGAAGGTCACAGAGTCAAGGGAATAAAATGTTGCAAACAAGGGCATGAATAACAGGAGTGAATGAGGAAAAAAGTTAAACTAATAAGGACTAAAATGCACCCACTGAATTTAAGTATATGCAGATCTTTCCTGAGGTTGGAAACTGCAGTCTAAGTGTGGGAGTAAGAGCAAAAGCCGGGAGATGATAGGATGAAGAGAGATGGAAGGTAGGGAATATTAGTCTGGATAATTTAGTCATTTGTTATGATGGAAATGAGAGAGAGAGGCCATTTGCTGGAGATGTAAGGGAGAATCAAGCGAAGATTCATAAAGATAATATGGAAAATTTCAATTATACACAAAAAAGGAGAAAATAATATATTGAATCCTTGTGTTCTCTTCATTCAGCTTAAACAATTATCAGTTTTCTGATGCTGCCTTGTTTTACTCAAACCAATTCCTCCTTTCCTCTGTATTATTTTTTAAAATTTATTTTGTGTGTGTGTGTGTGTGTGAGGGTGATTAGCCCTGAGCTAACATCTGTTGCCAGTCCTCTTTTTGCTGAGGAAGATTGGCCCTGAGCTAACAACTGTGCCCATCTTCCTCTATTTTATGTGTGGGATGCCTGCCACAGCATGGTCTGATGAGCAGTGCGTAGGTCCGCGCCCGGGATTGGAATTGGCAAACCACAGGCCACCGAAGCAGAGCACACGAACTTAACCACTACACCACTGGGCTGGCCCCTGTATTATTTTGAAGCAAATCCTCAACATCGTGTAATCTTATTAACACATATTTTAGCCTATATCCCTAAAAATTAATCTTCTTTTTAAACTAATTGCAATACTATTATCCAACATAAGAATTAACATAATTTCTTAGTATTATTACATATCCAGTCAGTGTTCCAATTGTTCCATAGTTATTTTTACCATTTATTTATTCAATTCAGAATGAAATAAAGCCTTTTCATTGCAATTTATTATTGTGATATAATGGAAAACATATATATTGGTCTCTGTGCCCAGTTCCTGGCACAGAGTTCCTAAAACCCTTGTAATTTCCTAAGTGATAAGGGCAGTAGGAGCATCTTTGTTCTAATCAGCTGACTTTGGGTGGGCTCCTGATTGGCTCCTGGATGGACCTGGTCACCAGAAAGACCAAGCCATGATTAGAAGCTTGGAATTTTCAGCTCTACCCCCAATCCTCCAGAGGAGAGAGAGGGCTGGAGAGGGAATTAATAACTGATCATGCCTATGGGAGGAAGCCTCCATAAAATCCCGATAGTGGGGGGTTCAGAGAGCTCCCAGGCTATTGAACAGGTGGAGGTACTGGGAGAGTGGCACACCCAGAGAGGTTATGGAAGCTCCATGCTCCTTCCCACATATCTTGTCCCATGCATCTCTTCATCTGTATTCTTTATCATAACCTTTAATTAACTGGTAAATGTAAGTAAACATCTTCCTGAGTTTTGTGAGCAGCTCAAAGCAAATTAATCAAACTCAGGGAGAAGATCGTTGGGACCTCTGATCTATAGCCAGTTGGTCAGAAGCCCAGGTGATAATCTGGGCTTGCAACTGGTGTCTGAAGTTGGGGGGGAGGGTAGTCTTGTGGGACCGAGCCCTTAACCTATAGGATATGACACTATCTCCAGGAAAAGAGTGTCAGAGTTGAGTGAACTTGGAGGACACGCAGTTAGTATCTGGAGAATTGTTGTTGTTGTGGGGGATCCTCCCCACCCCCCACGCACACAGCAGAATTTGGTCCCAGAATCACCCTTTAATTATCATGTCTCATGTCTCTTTTATACTATAGGTTTCTTTTCACTCCTTTTTCTCCTTCTTTTTCCTTGTTATTGATTTATTCAAGAAAATCGAACATTTGTCCTGCAGCATTTTTCAGGGTTTGGATTTGCAGGTTGCTGAACAGGGCTGTGTAACTTGTTCTTCTGCTTTCCGCATCTTCTGTAATTGGGACTTAGATCTGGAATCTTGATCTTATTACAGTTCCATCTTTTTTTAAGACTGCTTCGTAGGTAGTCGTCTGTTCTTTCATCTGGAGGCACAAAATGCCTGGTTGTCTCTTTCGTTGTGAAATTAGCAGCCATTGAGAATCATTGCCTAGATCTTCTAATTTATTGAGTTGCAAAACATGATATTCCAGTTCTATATTCTCTTTTCATCCATCAGCTGGAATAAGTCTGTAAAGAGAGACTTTCCCTCATTATCTTTTTGGTTACTCTGAGGTATAATTTGTATAAAGAGGGGATAAGTGTTTGATTAGTTTTCTTTATCGACCAGTTTTAAAATTAAGAATTAATTATCTGATATCCTTCAAAGGTGATCAGAGCATTTTTAATTTTTGTTTTCCTTTTATAAATGATCATTATGAACACAAGAATTCAAAATTACCTGGCAAGTTTCTACTCATTGCAGCTATTATTCTTCTTGACGCTTAAATTGTACCATATTTGGACCATGGGAATCTCTTAAAGGTTACTGAGTCATTTTGACAAGCCCTCACTAGTCTGTGATGATTTTCTTGTTTTCAGATATGCAAAATGTTACAGACTCATTTTCTACATTTTCCAGCCCAGACCTGGGATGACTTTTTAAAAAAGATTTATAGTTAAGTACTGATTAAAACAACCACCATCATGAAGAGCCACAAGAGAGGTAAGTTGAAGACGTAAGAGAGCAAGGACAGACAGTACATAGAAGGCATGGGGTATAGGCATAGAGGGAGGGGTATATGTGGAAAGCCGGAGTTTGGGATGGGGGTTTAACTAAACGTGGAGGAAAGGAGGAATGTGTGGAAACAAAGAGTTTCAAGTTTATAGGCGTGGCAGTGGGAAGTTGAGGAGTTTCAGTCCCCTAATTCCTATTTTCTCTTGAGTGAGTGGTACAGACAGCTGTTGAACATGAAGCAGAAGTGAGGATGCAGTTTGTTGGAGGGAAAAGGAGGAACCTAGTCCATCCTAATCTCTATTTTCTTAGAGTCCTAGAAGGATTGAGGTTTCTACCCTCAGTGATGATTTGAGTTCCTTTTTAATGATCCTCTTCTGGGTTTTTTTTGTTGTTGTTGCTGTTAATATCTATGACATCTGCCTAGAACCTCATACAGTATTCTAAGTATGGTCACAACCATTATTCTATACCAAAGTGACTATGTTGCTGTTTTAATTTAACTGTACTCACAAATATTTGTATATAAACCAATATAATTTTACATGAATGCACAATTAGCAGATCATATCTGCTGTCATATTGTTGTTATTAATGGTATTTTTTCTTATTCTTTTTTACTACTCCTACCATCCATCTAGATCACCCTTCAACCTTATCATGTAATGTTAGCAACCTCAATATTTTCTCCATGTTTACATAATTATATATAAATATATGTATGTGCACACACAAATGTCTATCTATGTCTCTCTCTATAAATGAACATATATTTGTTATTGTTGTCCAAAATGGGATGATCATACCAGGGCTTTTTTTTGTACTTCTTTTTCTCACTCAAAAAGTCATGGAAATTCTTCAAGTCAATTGGTAAAATTTTAAATTTTTAATAGTGGTCTATGTATTATTCCAGAATATGAATATAACATAATATAGCCCACCATTTTCCTATTGATTGATATAAAACTTTTCCCCAGTGTTTTGCCACATGAGCAAAATTGCAGTCAACATTCTTATAGTTATATCCTTATGTACTAATGCTTTTATTTTTCTGGGCTAGGATTCCAGGAGTGCTAATTCTAAGGTCAAGGTTATATTCATTTTAGATTTTAAAAGATGCTGCCAGATTGCTTTTTTGAAAGGATATAAAACTTGGCATTTCCACCACTAGGGGAAAGAATATCCCTTTGCTGGGTTTCTCACTGTAGAGGTATATCCTTCTCTCTTTTTAGAAAATGTTTGCGGGTCTAATAAATATAAAGTGGTATTTTATTGTTAATCTAATTTCATTTTGCTGATGACTAGGGAAGTTGGGCATCTTTTTATATGTTATCTTGCTCTTTCAATTTCCTCTTCTATGAATTACCCAACCAATATCCTTCACTCATTTATTCACTGGGGCTTTTCATCTCTGTTGTAAATTTGTAAGGATTCTTTGTGGTGGGTTCGTGTGTGTGTGTGTGTGTGTTTGTGTATGTGTCCGTGTTTGCCAACTACATAGATATTTTCTGAATGTTTTGTTTATTAACTCTGTTTATGTTTTTTTATAAATTAAAAAATATATTGTTAAGTATTTTTCCTTTTATTAAGTATAATTTTCCAGTCTTGTTTAAGAAGTTTTCCCTGACTCTTTGATGGATACATAATCTCATTTATTTTTTTATAAACTTTTATTTATCTTCATTTACATTTAAATCCTTATTGTACCTAAAGTTCATTTTTTTTAATTTGTGGCAGATTCTGTGAGTTCACTTATTCTATAACAATTCCCCAAATCCTGCCCTCCTGGCATTTCTCTGTTATCAAGGCTGGAAGCTAATACTCTATGTCTCAGGTTCCTTTGCATTTTGGGAGCCATTTGACCCTGGTTGGGCTATAAGCAAAAGCCCATGGGGAAGGCACCCTTTCTGAGTAAAAACAAAAGCCTATTAAAAACAAACAAAAAAACCCATGAAGTTTTTTTTTCCCTATACTTCTTTTTCCTTGCTTTCTTGCCTGTAATTTAGATATTATGCCTTGAGTTTCTGCAGCCATCTTGCAGTGATGAGAATGAAAACCTTACACTGAGGATGGTGGAGCAGAAAGATAGGTAGATAGAAAGGGGATTGTGTCCTTGAGCAGCTGGATAGGCTGAATTACACTCCACTAGACTTATGTGAAAAAAATAACCCTCCATATGTTTAAGCTACTGTATCACAAGGCCTTTGTTACTTAAAGCTAAAAACAATCGTAACAGGTACAGGGGCTAACCAATATTTTCTTCTATAGGTATTTGGCCAGTTGTGCTATAATCTCTCATTTCCCCTCATTTAAAATGCCATCTGCATCCTTTATTAAATTACCATATATATTGATACCTATTTTTGGATTCTCTGTTCTGTTTCACTGAGCTGTCTTTTTCGTCAGTCTTATGTCATTAGCATATTGATTTGATTACAATGATTTTTATTTATAGACACACATACAATATTGTGACTATTCCATTGCTTTGGATATGGCAAGAGTACTTCAAATCTATTCCCTCTTCCAAGGAAATTTTGAAGAGTTAAGTAAAGTAATTTTCAAGAGCTGAGACCAAGGTATACAGGGATGGTGCTCCTGAAGAAGTGAATCAGAGAAGGTAATGTAATGACAGCACCCCGGCTTTGTGGTCAAGAAATTTTCATTTTAGTCTCCAGTCAAGTTTTTGACCCTACATATGTTCTTTCACTTTCCCAGCCTCTTATTGACTCATCCATAAAGTTAGAGTTGACAGTATATGATCCCTGGAGTCCCATACAGTTCCTGCAGCCTATGGTTTTATGAATCTCTAGACTAGGACATTTCTCTATAACTATTACATTATTTCTCTTTATAGTAATGAACATTTCTGTAGTAGGAATCCGTCATCTTCAAATAAAATGAGTCACCTGTACACTTCTGTTCAATCTAAAAATCAAAAATGCACATATTAACTTTTATTCTCCTGTCATTGTTTGGGAGAGCACTTGGTGATCTTCTGGGAAAAGGGATGAATTGAATCTGACTTGGCTTACCTAGGGGTAGCTTAACACAGGAGAGAACAGCTGGGCAGCTAGAAAAGGCTATAATTCTCAGAACTATTATATTAGAGAAAACATTGTGTTCACACTGAGGTGAGAGCGAACTTCATCTGGGATTAGAATCTGCATGGCTGCATAGAGGGCCTGTACCACTCAGCCACTGCCATTTCTTTTTGTCCTTCAAATTGTCCTAGTAACATTTCAGCTCTTTTCTCACACATAGAAAAACAGATTATTTTTTGAGCCTATGAGGATGCAAAAGGTCAAATCATATATCCTCTCATCAGTGGTTTTCATCCACAGCGTGAGAAAAATTATATTCAGATAATAATTTTGTGCATTTCATAGTTCTTTTTCTGGAATATCTGAAGAGGTTGATTTAAAATTAATGAAAAATCATCAAGAATTAAGAGGGATACTCTTTCTCCCTCCTTTTGACTCATGTCACAAGTTGATTCTGGTTTTCTAGGTGATGGTTCTTCCCCAGGTTTAAGATAAATAGATTGATCAGGAGATTGAATCATTTAAAATTTATTTTCCTTTGTTTAATTTCAGGTTAGCTGGGAAATTTTGGCCATCTTAATTCATCTTCAAATTTAATTTTAAAAATGATAACTAATGACTTCAATTCAAATCATTTGCAGAACCTTACAGCCTTATAAATATGCATTATAATAAGAATAATGATATGTAGATAATGTACTTTTTGTCTTTCTCTGGAGTGTTCTTATGGCTGAAGGAGTGTGAAAGGTCAGACTTGCTGGGTTCTAGTCCCGTCTTTCTCTCTCCGTGTCTGTCATTTTAGCTGTGACTTTAAGTCCTTAACGTTACCCCTATCCTAGGAAAATGTAATCTAGGATAGATGGCACGAAAAGTGGAAATATCAAGATGTGAGCTTGATTACAGTTTCCTCTTACTTTGAGGTTAAAACTACCATGGGACTGATTTTCTGGTCTTTCTTTTCTGAGTGCCATTAAAGGCAATTAGGAGGATTTAATGTCTTTCCTTATCTTCTACCAGGAATGTGGAAGTCTGTGGAAATGCCTGCTATTGTTGCACTGTTTGAAAAGGAGGGCATAAAAGCTATAAGTGAACAAATTGTAGAGTTCACGGATACGATTTTCACAAAACTGCCCCACCGTTGTCACTGATAATATCTTTAGGCAAGCTTTAGAATATTGAATAAAACATGATGCAAAGTTAAGGAAATTATTTAACAGCGCCAGTAAACAATGAGGCCTTTCTGGACCTTCTGGTAGATAAGAGCATCCTGGATGGATACCACATAGCTAAGTTCCTAGACTCTGGATTCTTCATGCCATTACTTACTAGTTTTGTGACATTCGACAGGTAACACGACCTCTCCATAACTCATTTTCCTCATCTGTAAAATGAAGTTAAATGAGACTAATATTGATGCCTGCTTTATGGAGAGCTTATGTAGGGAAAATAAGAGTGCACACATAGTACACAGCACAATGTCTGCACAGAGTTAACATTCAATAAATGTTGGCTATTGTCATCAGGGTCAGACACACTTGTCTCGGTGAGTTGGAAACTCACCAGGGAGTTTTCTCATTGGCAGTGAGGCCACAGATTCTGCTTTCCTTCTTGTGGAAACAGTATAATAATCTCTATATTTCCTGATTCTTGTTAGTTCATCAAAAGGTAAGAGGAAAAATAGATCGTACTTTTTCTATTGTCTTCTCCTCCAGCTAACTGAGGTGCTTCCAGTGGGGTGAATAGTAGGATAAGGAACTGATCTAAAGTACAATAAGTAATTCATAAGCTGTACCTTTCCTCCATTTCTATCCCAAACTATTCAAAGCTTATAAAGTAGATTAAGCAATGCATACAAGATGTGGAAGCAAAAAAATTTATAAAGAATGTTATTGTAAAATGGCATGATTGCTACTTTAATTAATTACTCACAACTTTCTCCTGGAAAACCTACACAAAGTGCTAGATTCTTTGAAGCTCTTTGGAAACATCACATGCATGATTTATGTTTAAGAAAACTGAGGCAGAGCCTTAGCATATCTTGCCCAACGACACATAATTATTAAGTGAGATTCAAACAACAGTTCCATTAATCAACACTGCCTCTAATGAGAAGCTAATGCTTTATTTAATAATTGACATGTGTGTTTTATATTGCTTCAAGGGTTGTTGTCTAGAAAGTCTCTTTGTTTACCTGTTCTTGGCATTAATGATGCAAAGAATATTTGTAAAATTTCAGAACCTTAGAAAAAGAGTTTATCATTGAACACACTTAGAGAGCACAGCATATTTTTTCCTATTCTGTTCCTATTCTGTTCCTATCTCCTTTTCCTCCACCACAATGATTGCTCTTTCAAGTTTGTAGTAAGCTGCCTTTTTAAATTTAGTGATTGCATGGGCAATCACTGTCTTTATGATTGCTAAACTTCTAGATTATAATTTATTCTAAAAATAAATTTATTCTAAGAATGAGATTCCCTGTGTCCATTGATTGTAGGAGAAAGGATTGTAAATTATGTGTGGGAATTGGGAGGGTGTCAGGGATGTAAGGAAAACGTTGAAAGTAAAACCTTCTACTATTCTTATACTGATAACATAATACAAAATAAAGTAATTTGACTATTTTAATTGCTTTAGAAATCAGTATTATAGAAATCCTTTTTTTTTTTTTTACTACCCTTTTGTTTATTTGCTTTAAGGATAGCAATTTAGGTAGTCTGCTAAAGAGCTGGATCCATTAATATTCCAATTATAATCAGTAAATGAATGGCTATTTATGTACAACTAATTTTTACTTCCAGATTGGTATGATATAATATTTACTTAAGGTGGATTGAAGCACCTTAAAACAACTAATTTTTTTTAGCATCTTAAGCAATTCATTGGAAAACTGACATTTGTTCACAAAACATGATCAGTGAAACCTGCAGTATTTTCTTGCGATTATTCTCCAAATAGCTGTGGCAAACCATCCTGAGTTCAGAAACGCTAGGTTAGTAGCATTGCTGTGTGTAACTAACTCGAGAGATCTACACATTCTGCTAAGTAGTGCTTAAAAGTGCCCAACTCCATTGAGGTTAAACGACAAATGACAAGTAAAAATGATATGCGAAGTTCTATTATGCTATGACATAATGGAAAGGATGAAACAGAAGGAAACAAGCTGCTGTTTGAGGAAATAAAAAAAAGAACAAATCTCAATGAAAGAATCCAAAGTGAGCTAATCATTGTTACAAACAGGCCAAGAATCAGGGCCTGACTTGGTAAACATCCCCCAAATGGCCAACTTTTCCATGAAATACATCCTGTTCTCTCAGTTTGAACTAATTTTTCCTACTTTGCTCTTTCACAGCACTGCCTGTACCTCTGTTTATCACTTGATTCATTTGGCTTTGGGTGCTAATTGTTTACATGCCTGCATCTGAACTACCTGTAAATATCTTGGGGGTAGAGGCAATGTCCTATTCTACTTTGCATGCTTTAACCCTCACAACAAGAAACACTGTGTGTCACCTCGGCATATTAAAAGAAAATAATAAAATTAAGTGAATACTTAATATTTTAACTGTGAGTTTTATAATCTAGTCCATCATACGAAAAAAATGAAACAGAAAAGCATCTCAAGAAAGCATTTTTTAGCATATCTTCTAATTAAGAGACAACGAATTCCACGATTAATTACATTAGTATTCTTCCTCCATATTCATCAAGTTCAACTGCTTCTCATGTGGGCTGGAAAGGCTGAGGTCTGTTTCCCAAGTGTTAATAGTAAGGGATACACAATTAAGCAATCAAGAGGAATTATCAAAAAATAAGTGAGATGCTCACACAAAAGCCCAAATTACCTAATTTGAATTCTTGTGTAATAAAACTTGTTGAGAAACAATATTATCAGGAGCTTCTATGAGCACTGATGGCAGACACTGAGTAAAAGGTGGCAAAGATTTTGCCCTTTTTCTCAAGGAGCTAACACATCTAGGAAGGAACACTGGTATATGTAAATAGGCCACTGACAGTGCAGTAAGGGTTGTAATTGCAACAACTTAAGCTGATGATGAATTGAGAAAGACTGAAATGCATTCATTAATCATATACATTTCTTAAACTCTATAAAAGCTTTGAAGAATTACTACAGGAATTTGGAGAAAGCAGCGGTGAATTATGCCTGACCAAGACTTCCAAGGAAGTCTTGGAAAGTTTAAATGAAAAGAAGAAATTTGAGTTAGGACTTACATGGTGACACAGATTTTTTCAAGTCAGAGGGGTGGTATTTCAGGCAGAAGAAATCGCATCTGTGACATGGATATATCAGGAACAGTATAGTGATCTGGAGTGACTGGCAGTGAGGAGCTGTAGGTGACTTCTGAGCAGATGTGTAGGATGATATGGAAAGGATTCAAAAATATAATTCTGATGCATTGGGATGGATACATTGGAGTTGAAGGAGACAGGAAGCAGGGACAAGTGTTAGAAGCCATTGTTCTGGTGAGAAATTATGGGGAATGGAATAGACTAATGGCAGTGAAAACAGAGGAGGAAATGAGAGAATCTAAGAGGATATTAACCTTTCTAGCTTTAGTGGCAAATAAATTATGGTTGTTTACTTAGCTATAGGGAGCATGAGAGAGGGAAACATTTTAAGGGAGTGGAGATAAAAAATTTCAGTTTGGTGGAAGTTGACTTTGACAAATTTGAGAAAGTGATAGAAGACATTTGTCTCCATGGGCCTGGGCCTTTGTAGAGTTTTTGAGATTGGAGACAGATTTGCAGGCTCCTAATGGAGGTAGTCATTGAATTGCTGGTGGTCAATAAGCCCTTCAAGGGCTGAGAGAGGAGAGCCTAAAGAGAAGGGAAGGAGGGAAGACTTATTTATGGTCTATATATATACTGGGTGGGCTCTTCATCTATATTATTTAAACAGGGTTACGATTGGAACCCCAGAGAAAACTAGTGTTTACTGGATGCAATGAATGCAGACAAAGGAGAAGCATGCAGGAGAGAAGAACCTTTCTAAAGGTAGAGAAAGAAAACATTTTGAAGGGAGTAGTGTCCAATGCTGCAGTTGGATGAAGACCAACCATTTATCATTTAGGGTGGTCCTAAACCCTTCTCATTTTTATGTGAAAACATAAGCCGACTATTCCCTTTTATATCACTGTAGTTCCTCTTGTCAGTCTGGAACCATGAAATCATCTTTAGTGCTGAACAGCCCCCGCAGAATTGGAAAAGAACATTTAGCTGATTGCTGCATCCTGTGTTAACTGATTACCTCCTCTTCTATGCAGATCAGCTGCTGGGGACTCCAATTGCTCCAAAGCAGCTGTTGCCACTGATTCTGCCCCAAACAGTAGCAGAGCAGGCGGCAAATCATGCAGGAGAAGGTGAAGGAAGGTGGAACTTGTAGGGGAGGGGAAATTTTACTTCTACCTTCCTACAGTTTTTTGATTGAGCCTGAGAATTAAACTGACGTAAGACAGTGTCAATGCAAATAATCCATAATCAATCTATAAACCAAACTTGGGGTGAGTTTATTATGAGCCAGATGTGAGGACTAGCCTAGGACCTTCCTTCCCCAAGGAAGGAAGGGCACCAAAGAAGTGGGGATGTACAGAGTGTTATATACTGTCTTGGAACAAAGAGCATACATCAAATATGACAGGAATGTCCCTTTTACAATAGTCATGGAATTGCTTTACTAGCACAACAGATCAGTGGTCAGCAGGTCAGTGGTCACAAGGTGAGCACAGCAGGTCAGTAATTAATCCTTAGCTCCCAGGAAGAGATGCTTATCCTTAAAGCAATGCCAATGCAAGGGGAGGTTACATCCCTATCTTTAGGGGCATCACTCTTGTCTTTGGGACATAGCAAATATTTAAAGCAGACATACAATGCATGTTCCACAAGCCACATCAGGCCCTTTTGGAAAAACAAGATCAAGGCAGGCTGAATTAGTTTTAACCCAAATGGCTTCCTCATATACTCCAATATATCCTATTGCTTGTCATTTATTTATCTACAGGTTGGCAGGGGAAAGGTTTACAAATTTCTATAAGTTTTATGTGACACAGGAGCCCTTGTAAGGAAATGGAAAGAAAGAAGACCCAAAGAAATGGTGAAGCCTAAATACTTTTATACTAGGTTGAACAAAGAGAGGCAGTTGTGGAAAAGTAACTAAAGCATACAAGGAGGCTCCAGGAAGATGTGAAGTATTTTAACAAGGTTTGTTTGTACAGAGTTCTCTCGGCTTTGACTCTCCATGGAAGAATGTTTCTTTTCTCTTGGTACAGAGAAGACATCTTTCAGATGAGAGTTTTTTCTCCTGTTTTCAGAAAGAAGATGGGAGATTAGAATGGCCTTCTTGCATCTGCTATTTTTTAAGTGGCTTTAGCTCAACATAATCCTTACGCCAAAGTCGCGCATTTTGGGGTGGCATATTCTGCCATTCTTCAAACTCATTTCTCATTCGGCAGAGTCACTGCCTACTAGATAAATAAGGAACAGCAGTGAACGTGAAAATCTAAGTTTTCCTCTTGCTCTTATCTGAAATTCATTATATTTTGTGTTCAGTTAATGCAGAATCGATAATCAAGATATATTATTTCATTTGAAATCATATATTTGAGATATTTTAAAAAGCAGTTGTTGGGCTGCCGCATTATAGGTCCTCTCTGTTGGGAGGAGGGGGTGGGAGGTGAAGGACCATGGGGAGAATCTCCTGTTTCCTTCAAGGAGTGGAGTTGGAAGAGGGGGAGCGAATCCCATTATGTTCCCGAAACAAACAGGGGACAAAGAAAAGCAGACAAACAAAAAAGCTAACAGACTCCTGCAGGTTTGTGAGCCTGGTCCTTTGTCTTGTCGTAGAGTCAGTAAGTTGGGTTTATCCTTGTAAAAAAGTATTTACTGTCCTCTAGAATCACGTGTTTTCTTTCTGCCTTTGCTGAGTGCGTTCTATGCAATGTGAATGATTATTTTTGCCTCAACAACCAACCTTCTGCTGACCTCCAAGTGCTAGCCTCTTCTAGCATTTCTTAGAAGGCATGAGCTTTGTTAAATCATATTTTTCTTTCCTCCTAAGAGTATTTATAAATAAATGCATTGCTCTGTTCTGAATTATCTTGGTCTCCCAATAAGGTGAAAGAAGACATTTAATTATGTTTTTTCCTAGGCTCTATCAAGTTATTTGTTCTTATTGATCATAACAATATTTAGGCTCATTTTAATTTGGAATGCTAGTGTTCTTAATCCCCAAAAGTAACAATTCTATTCAGGAAGACAAAAAAAGTAAAATAATAAGATAAATCTACCTATCTCAAAATACAAGAAAATCGTAACTGTCATTGCCCGGTCTCCCTAGAAAAGAGAGCCTGAGGCAAGGACAAAAGTGACAATGCAGCAATTTCAAAGGCGAAACCCAGCCCCGTGCAGCAAGGCTGAGAAAAAGGAAGTGAAGCAGTGGGGATGTGTAGCCATGCCACCTACTGCTTCATGGCAGGCCATGCAGAGACACAGCATCTTCCTTAGCAAGGACATTGCTGGGCACAGGGGCTGCTCTGGAGGAAGACAAGGAGAAACAGACTATGACTTTGAGCACCTTTGGGAGGGAAGAAGGAGAGAGAACTTGTTTGCCTAGCTCTCTAATTTTTTGCTTCTTATAAGTCAAAGTTTACCCTTTGTGAGGTTTAACTCCCTCATATTCCGGGGTCCATCATTTGGCTCCTTCTTTGGAGACTCAGAATATCAAGTCATCTCCTGTGATGTGGTATTTCATCCAAATTTGAAAGTAGAGGGAGGAGGCAGAAACTCTGGCCATGCAGCAGATTGGCCTGGCTGTGCACAGTCAAGGGTATAGGGTTTGGCATTCCCAGGGCAAGTGACTGGTTGGCCCCAGATGGTGGACTAAGAAGGCCTCAGCAAACTTCTGAAGGATGTCAGCTTCAGAAGCGAGCTAGTGTTGAGGAGGCTGCTGGCATCAAGGGCATCTGAGGGAGTGCATAAGATTCGTGTCTCATGAAATAACCTGGATCTTTAAAAATAACAACTAAGCAATAAGTAGAGATGAGTAAGAGAGCTTTATCAGGAATTCTGTGAAATGTAGGTGAATACAAAAAACATGATGACTTTAAGTTGACTTAAAAAACCTCCACAGGCATCTTCTCTTATAATCAGACTCTCAAGATTTAGTTTTACGCTAATCAACATTTTATGCAACGTGACAATTTGCAAAGTTATTTGGATCCTTTTTCCTATGTTGGCATTCATGTCACAGGCTCCGCAATGAATATAGTGAAGAATTTTGTGCTTCAAGTGATGCACTGAGCACACACTGGGTGAAAAATGACAGCAACACAAGGAGACCCCATGATTCAGTTGCAAATTTTGCAGGAAGTAGTGTATTAATTAATGCTTTTGTATTTTTTCTTATTCAAATTAACAATCAGCTTAATTTAGACCCTTGAGATTCTATGTGTTCACTGAAACCTGATTTAAAATTACTATCATGGCTGCTGCTGTTGGTAGAAAAATGTCCATCAAATACATAGTGGTCATAGTTCATAGGACTCATTTTTCAGCTATTCCATATTAATCAACAGAGTAAACTGTGGAAGAAAGAAATAGAGAAGTGGTGCTCACAAAGTAAGATTTTTTTCCTCCATTTGACTATGAAAGATGTTGCAGCAAAGTTAACAGATTTGTAAGGAACTCAGGTTTACGAAGAGTAGGAGAGAGAGGAAAATTATATTTTCTCTTGACTTCACACCATCAGGATCTTCTGGGGCAGGGAAGCACGGGGCATTCCCCGCTAACTTGTTATAGAGAGAGCAGATCCAGCTCTCCTCGCCCCAGCTCATCCCACTGGAGAGAAATAGCAAAATAGTACCAAGGATGGTACATATAACTAAATCTTCTCCTACCCAACGGACACAAATTAATGATAAATTTATTTAAAGGCTGACTTGCCTAGCAAAGTTAATTTGGGGGCCACCTTTGATTAACGAAATTGTTACCACTTATTGCATGCATTTTATGTGCCAAACACTGTTCTCAGTAATTTTTAAAATGCTTTTAATCCTCTAAGAGGTAAGTATGACTATTACCCTTATTTATGGAGAAGGAAACTGAGAATCACAGAGCTTATGTAACCTGCCCAGGCCCACACAGGCAGCAAATAAAATGGTGGAGCCGGAATTTGAGCAGTCTGGGCCAGCAGTTGCCTCTTAGCTAAAAATGATTGCTTCTTCATTCCTAACCCTTCAAATGAAATATGTGTGTGTGCGTGCATGTGTGTGTGATATGAATCTAAGAGTATATATGACTTCTTGTTTCTCTTATTTGCTCAATAGCAAATATGGAAACTATTTTCTAACTAGAGAGTAAATGTCAATCAGGAAGGGAGCCTGAGGTACCCTGAAATTATCCTGTCCTCAGCTCTCATAAGCTTTATATCAAATATATCAAGGAATCTACCTCCTTGTCCTTCATAAATGTGCTCAGGTTTATGAAACATGAAAGGTGACAGATTGTTTATTAAGTCATTTAATCACTAACACATCTCCTCTCTTTCTCAAATAATGAGATGTTACTCCAGCTGCTACCAAAGTTAATAAGCTCATAAGTAAGTGATTGAGACGAGCTGTCATACATCTGTAACTGTCTCATAACGCAAGGTAAATAAGTGAGGAATTCTCTCCTGACACTCATAGGGCTGCCAGGATACAGAAAGCTTCTTTTCCAGGTTCCACCAGATTTATTTCATGTAAATTTTGCTGGCCCTTGCCAGGGAACACAAATTTAGAGGGCAAGGCGGTTGAGGGCTTCAAAACATTTCACTCTTGGGATTCTGTCCCCAGAACAACTCCGAGCGTGAAACAGGTCATGCTTCCAATTTAAGATTTAAGTGCACAAATTCACAGTGATTTCATCTTTGTCTCCTTCCATCTAGCATTCAGAATCTTTCCCCATGCACATCTGATTTTTCGTCCAGTGTGAGAGCATCTAGAATCAAACTGTTGATAACTGAAGCTATAAGGATACAGTCTCACATTACTTACACAACTTGGTGCAGATGTAAAGTCCTCTTTTTACACCTTTTTTCTAGAGCCTTTCATTCTCACCTCCAGCTGAGGGTTCTCTTTCTGTCTCCCTGCAATTTGTACAGGGTGCAGTTCTAGGATTTGCCTAGACTTATGCACAGCTAAATACAATGAGCTTACACACTTCTAATTACCAGCATGGGAGGTCCCTGCCTGAAATAAATTATTATATCAGGTTAACAATACACGAGACTGCAGTTCAGTTGGGCAATATCAGAATCAAGTTGATTATTTCCACTTTTACATTTTATCACAGGTGTAACTTTTGGTCCCACCAACACCTGGGGGCCACATATGTATACTAGCCTTAGAATTTCCATTCATGGTGACGGTACCTTTCCCAGCTATTGCATTTGTAAGTTCTAGTTCAGACCTCCAGCCTCTTACTTGATACAGTCCAGTGAAAAATGTGCATTCATGGGATTCATCCAGTATACTACCAGAAATTCACAAGGGGCTTCTGGACTGTAAGTTATCCTGGTGACCAGGGAAAGTTTATCTTTACGTCTTCCCTGCTTGACACACTGTAGATTCATAATAAGCACTCAATACATTTATCTTGACAAAATAGTACAGGGGGTAGTTGGGCTGTTCATGAAATTATAAATTATTAGTACTAAAAAGGACCTCATCATTCATGAGCTATTTATTTATGCCATCTAATAATTCTCAACCTTAGCTGCTCAATAGCAAAACCTGAAGAGCTTTTAAAACATATGATGCCTACAACCCACTTTCATAGCTTCTGATTTTATTGATTTCTACTGGGGCCCAGCACAGTACTTCATAAAAGCTTTCCAGGTGATTTGGCTAGGGGTAGGAAAAACCCAGGTCTTGTCCATTTCCGTCATTTTACAAGGAACCGGTCGCAGAGAGTTGAGGTAATCAGTACATGCGTGTTCATGTTGGAGCACAGCTGGGACCTGATCTCCTGACTAAAGGAGCAGATTCTGCAATACAGTCGATGATTTCTAGAGGAATAGATTTTGCACACTAAAGATAATTGATTTACACAAATGTGGAAAAGACCATAAAAAGTTTGGTTAGAATACTTTTTTTTTTAATTGTGGAAAAAGAGCATGGAATTCCTTTTAAGCATTTGAATGATTTATACCTTTCACTCATTCCAATGTGGGTTAGCTTTTATCTAAAACAGGATTCCTAGTGGTAATTAACATAGTAGGTAGTATAGATGGATAATTTTGGGTTTGATCCCTACCCCTACAGTTACTGTTTGTGCTTGGCCATGTAATCAAGTTCTTCAAAGTCCACTTTCCTCATCTGTAAAATAGAAATAATAGTGTTTCCTCTGAAGAGTTGATGTAAAGATTAAACGAGATCATATATTTAGAGAAGCCCTTCTACAATCCTTAATAAAGAGAAAGCATTTTTTAAGTCGTATTTGTCTTTCTGTATTTTTATTCCTTTCCTTGAACCAGAAGATAGAAAAGTTATTTGCATAAATTTTTAAGATGTAAAGAGGTTGATGTCGATATGTATTTATGTGTGTGTGTTAAACCTACCTCTGTTATTTCCATGCTTGCTTAATCACTGCAGGAAATTAATTGCCTTAATTTCCCTTGATAAGGAAAAAAAAATCAGTTTATTTGTGTCTACTGGGCAAGGTAAGAACAAAGTTAGCATGAATGTTGAGTCAAAATTAAAGCATTTTTTTACCAAAGAAATCCAACCTGTAAGACTTTAAGCAAACTTATCCCAGACCTAAGAAAGCTTCGGAATTGCTGGCCACCTCTCAGTCGCTGCTGTGTCTCACTGAATCTCACGGGCAAGAAAACAATGGCATCAGGCAAGGACGGCCACAATACAGTGTGTTCTGCAGCAGCTTATTGTTGGCACTGTCCACACCAAATAGTCCTATCAATGCCACACCTTTATACTGCCTATTGAACGTAGCTACCAGCAAAGAGGAACAACTCCCGGAGAAGGAAAAACCTTAGTGGCCAGAGAAACTGCTTAGCAAGTGAGAGGTGAGGGCATTTCTTTCTTGCCTCAAAGCAGGACACTACACTAAAAAATTTTTGCCTTCCTTTAGCCTCATTTTCTTTTAATTGGAAAATTTTGAGAAATGTAAGTAGAGAGGAAGTGATGAATCATTTTTTCTACTGAAATTTTAAAAAAGAGGAAAAAATATTAAAACAAAAGAATTACATAAAAGTGTGTACATAAATTCCCAGTCAACTGCAAGGACAAATAAAAATTAAAAATAAGAGACTGGGGCCAGCCTAGTGGCACAGTGGTTAACTGTGCATGTTCCGCTTTGCTGCTCGGGGGTTCACTGGTTCGCCTCCCGGGTGCGGACATGGCACCGCTTGGCAAGCCATGCTGTGGTAGGCATCCCACATATAAAGTAGAGGCAGATGGGCACAGATGTTAGCTCAGGGCCAGTCTTCCTCAGCAAAAAAGAGGAGGATTGGCAGCAGATGTTAGCTCAGGGCTAATCTTCCTCAAAAAAAAAATAAAAAAAAAAGAAGCTTAATTATTCTTGCTAAGATCATGGAAGAGATTTCCCTCCTCCCTTTTCTTAGGCATTTTCTTTTGTAAACTTGTAATTGTAGATTTTTCTCTGCCCCTTTGAGATGTATGTACATCTTTTGAAAAAGCCTGTTGCAAGTTTTACAACTGGGGAATGTCTTTCTCGAGGACCTAAGAGTCTCCCTTTTGAAATGTAGACATCAAGGGGGTTAGAGCCCTGTCTCCCAGTTTCCGTGAGAGGTTGGGAGCTGCTCTCTCATTTGAGCTCAGTGCTTCTCTCTGGCCGAGAGTCAACCACATTTCTAAGAACACAGTTTTAGACACAGTGTTGTAGTATTCATATTACATAGTCACCTTAGCCTTTACTTGTGGTCAACTACAATTTTTAGAGCAATTTTTTTTCACAAGAATTTTGCCAAGCCAGATATTGTCCGTTATGAATTAACAAAACTGACTTTTTTTTTTTGCAGCCGTGTGAGAACCTGTTTAATCCTATGTAATTGGGCTTATTATTCCAGTGTATTGAGCTTGTTTTGAAGCTTTTTTCATCCCCTAATGGATTAATCATTCTGCCTAGCTCTGTGCTACCTGACCACATAGTAAGCATAATGGATACTCATTCATTTATATTTGGATAAAGATGTTGAACAAGGTCGGTAACAAAGTTTTTCAGTATGAGACATGAAGCCTTCTCCCGTGTAGAGTAATTTCTCTTAATAAATATATTTTGGGGAACCATGGTGCCATCAGCTATAAATCTGGTTATCTATATTATTTTTCAGCTGATATTTATTCTTCTTCAAAAGTAAGAAACATGTCTTTTCCTAATATCTTTCTGAAATAAAGACCCTTCCTGCCTATATTTTCCTGTTCCAATAGGAAGTGTATAGGCTAGGTATAATGTATGCTTAATGAAATCCTGTTATTGCTTAATGATTGTTATCTTTTGTGCTCTTAACTGTCTGTTTTAAAATGCATTCTAGAATATTTTCATGAATAGATGCCAAACTTACTTGTCAAACTATATTTATTTTTCCCCTCCATGAAAACTGGAATCTGTAACACCTTTGACTTCTACTTACACTGTTATTCTTCATAGGCACTAGATGATTGCCAATGGTGGCTCTGTACGCATATCTGCAAGTTATTTCAGTATCTTGAGAGACTGGATATTCAGCTCCACAACCCAGGCTTTTTGTCTCTTTTGTTCCTTGTGGTCTCCCCAGAGTCTGGGACAGAGCTTGGCACCAAGTACGTGCTCCGACAATATACGTTGAATTTGAACAATGGAAAGATGATGGAGTTTGGGATTATGTAGATCTGGGTTCACACTTGAAGTCTTGCTACTTACCACCAAAGTGGGCTTTTTAAAGTGGTTTAAGTATTTTTATTTATACAGGACCTTGTATGATATTAGGATGTTGTTCTTGCTCTCTGTTTTGTGGTAGACACTGTTAAAAATAAGACAACAGGCCGAAAATGGGGTCGTTAATGCTAAAACCAGTGTCAATAAGTGAAGACTTCATTACGTTTTTCACTCACAGAAATGGAATCTTAAACCAGTCAACCAGGATCACCTTCTCAGCACTAGTTAGGTAATCTGCCCGATAGACCTTGCCATCCCCTATGAGGAAAGTAACTTTGTCATAAACAATCCACTTTTCTGCCCAGTACAACTTCCTTGTTCTTGCCTCCTTCTGCCTATAAAAGTCTTTGATTTTGTACAGCTCCTTTCTTTCTGCTAGATTGGATGCTGCTCGATCATTGAATAAAACCAATAAGATCTTTAACATTTACTCAGTTGAATTTTCTTTTTTAACAGCATGGAGAAGCACTGCTCAGATCCCCCTTTGGGAAAGGACACCTTGCCCAGCTACCAGGAACACAGTTAATTGAGAGCCTCTAACTGTTGACATTTTTAGGATCTGCTTCAGCTTTTGGGCCATGATCACACTCCTTGGGGGCAGCCCCTGGTTAATGATGAGCAAGGAGGTGGGAAAAGAGCCTCACCATTTCTCCCAATGCAGGACTTCTCTAACAAGCAATCTTAGCTGGAGACTTTGTCTACAGGGCATTGCAGTCTGATGCCAGGAAATTCTTTCCTTTCCTTCTGCCCCTGAGTAACTCATACTCATCTTTGAGCCCTCAAATCAAGCATCATGCCTCAGGAAAATCTTCCTGACTAGGTCCAGTTGATGCCCGCTCGGTGAGTCAAGGAGTCAAAAGAAAGATTTCTTGGACTCTGAAGGTCTGGCAGTAGTGCTCTTTTATTCAGAGGACAGCATGGAGTAGCATGGGGACAGGACCCATGGGCAGTAAGAGCCTCAATGTGTTGAGGGTTAGAGCTAAATTTATAATACAGGGGTATGTGAGTTATTTCTTTACAAGGCAAAGGAAAGATGATGTAAAAAGTCTTTAAATGGTATCAGTGCAGGTGGGGTCTGGGTATTGGGTGGTCCTATAACTTTAGATAAGAATGAGATCGGATTAAGTCAGGACATCCTATGCTTTCCTGAGGATGATATAAATCAGTATGTAGGACAGGTCACCTTGCGCTTCCCTCCCTGGGGCATCCTTGATCCTCATCACAATTTTCTTATTAACTCACATAACACTTTCTCTTAGCTGAATTTTATTTTTGCAATTATTTGATTAATGTGTATTTCCTACAGTAGCCTGAAAGTGCCCTTGTGTCTATTTTTGCTCATTAATATATTACCTTGGCCTAGCACAATGAATCGTAGTTATTAAAATAATCGATAAACATTTGCTGGGTTGAGGTTGTAGTATGTAGATAATATAAGGAATTTTGACCTGTAACTTCACACACCAACTAGTCTTAAAGGTTTGGTGTTTAGAATGAAATACTTCAAAACTTTTGGGACCAGAGCCTTGTTGGTAATGCAAAAGATTATAGAGAGGTGTGAGATGATGAAAGTAAAGAATTTAGATAGGACATTAATAGAAGTGAAGGAAAGGGAATGGAAACATGAAAATTGGAGAGGAAGATACCTCAGAGCTTAGTGAGTATTGAATGTGAGAGGCACACAAAGTGTCTTCTTACTAAACAAATGACAAATACTCAAGTTACTGAGAGTAGAGGTTTCTCCTTGATGAACTGTAACCACCTATGGGATTTTATTTACCCTGCCGTGCTCCATTGTGCTGAAAATAGCCAGAGAACCAGGGCAGTTTAAGGCTTGTCCTTTTGCTCAAGGCTACATCTAGTAACTTAATTATCTCTTCAGAGCAAGGTAGAAATAGGTCAATTTCCTTGTTTAGTGATTTAAATGAAAACAGGTCATCTTAAAGAGATCTTGTGCTACTCTTCTGAAAGTTAAGAACAGAGCAGAGAGCAAGTTGTCTGTTCTACCCTCCAATGATTTACTTAACCACAGAACTGACAAATAAAAATGGCAAGCAATAGTATATTGGAGTATATGAGGAAGCCATTTGGTGTAAACCTAATTCGGCCTGCCCTTGTCTTTCCAAAAGGGCCTGACCAAGGCCGTTGAGCGGGCATTGTATATCTGCTTTAGATATTCCCTATGGCAAGAACAAAGGCCCTTGAGATAAAGGTGCAACTTCTCTCCCCCTCCCAATGTTCTCATTTCCTTAAGGATTAAGCATCTTTCCTTAGGCTAGGAACTGATTGCTTGCTGTGCCCACCTGTGGCCACCCAGCTCGAGACAATAGACTTGCTCCCTGCTAGGCCCACCGAGATAGCAGACCCACTACCTGCTGTGTCCATCAAACGCTGTGCCAACAGGACAATCTTGTGACTATTGTGGGAGGGACATTTCAATCATATGTGAAACACCCTCTTTGAGGATATATAACCACTCTGTGTACCCCCACATCTTTGGAGCGCTCTGTTCCTTTGTGGAAAGACTCTCCTGGGCCATGGTCCTCCGATTTCAGCTCAGAATAAACTCACCCAAATTTTCATTTATAGATTGGTTATGGATTATTTTCATCGACAGAACATATTATCTTGTGTTTTCAACATGGAACTTATTTCTCCGAAGAAATACACAATGCTGAACCTCCTGAAAAAGAATGATAATTTTATAGGGCAGGCTTGGAGCTAATCATGCTTTTTGCATTAAAAAAGCCCACACCTTGCTGCTCATGGGTTTGCTTCTTCTCATTCTAAACTTTTAAAACTTTTCTCTCACATAAGGGCATACAGAGAGGAGAGTGTACTGTGACACCCCCTTGAGAGAAGAAGCTGTGTTTTATTTCTCTTTGTATCCTTAAGTACCTGAAAAGTATTAAGTGTTCAAGAATGGAAGGTAGAGAGGAAGGAAATAAGATCCAGTACAGGAAAAGACATAAGGAAATGTGAAGAAGATATCTTGAACAGAAAAGAAGAAGAAAATGAACTGAAGATGGAATGCTGTGGAAGAAGAAAGAACTTTCTTCTTTTTCTCATTTTAGTATAAGGAGTGAAGGTATAAAAGGGAGAAAAAGGAGTAATGGGACAGCAGAAGGAAAGGAAGAAAGTGGAGTAGAGAGAGATGCTTGGGGAAGAGATCAAGGAGCCTGGATCACGTCGAAGTATCTGGTTTGGGTGAACCTGACACTCCAATATTCTGGGCTTATGTATGAACAATAGTCATCTCTAGAGGCATTAAGTGCAATTGCCAGCTCATGTAGGAGTTGATATCTAGTTAGGCTATATTTTTTTTAAAGAAGAATCTAAGCATTGCTAAGCAGTGGATACTGCACTAGTTCATTTGCAGGGTACTCCTTAATTGAAAGGGGTTGGAGGATTTCACAAGAAACATGGAATTATGCATTTCAGAACAGAGACTGGAGATGGTAAATCGGCTGCCATTTAAGGTGCCTGAGTCTCTGTTTTCTTTCCCAGAAAAAGCATGAAGCCCAAAGGCCTTCTTGCCATCATCTCCAAGAAGGAAAAAGTCTCAGGACACTTGAACAAATGAGGATGGCCAACCTTTCCTGAGAGGTTGCTAGACTGATGATAGTCGGCTTAACATTGTTTTATCCAGAATTCAATGTTTGCATCTTCTCTCTAACATCCTAACAAGTAGCAATATAAACTTTACTTGAACACCTTTAGCATGAGGAAATTTATGAAAATTACCAATATTTGAGGTGGCCATTTCCATTTTTGGAAAGCTTTGTTAAAATTTCTTCCTCCAATTGAGCTACCCTCTGGTTCCCTATAGCTCACACTCATTTCTTCTAATTCTACCGTTTGTACCCACACGGAACAATTTTGTGTCTTTGCCATGTCTGTTATTCCTATGTCTCTTCTCTCAATTTTTGTCAACTGTTTTTCATACAAGGATGTCAAGGATGTGGTCTCCACAATATCCTGGTCCCTCTCTGTAAACACTGTAACATCTTATTTAGCACCTTATACTATAGTTTCAAATTCACATGTTTTTGTTATTCATATATCAGTATATGGGACTTAAATACTCTGTCTTCACACCTGAAATCCTCTTGCGAGATATTTCCTCCAAAACAAACTGCTATGTTATAGTTTTCTACTATAATTGCAAACAAAGTAACAAACACAGCCCTCCTTTGCTCTTTATTAAAATATGAATATTTTTTAATGACGCAATTTAATTCAACCCCAAATAGTTAAAATTTCTGAATTTTAGTTTTTAAACCTACAGGGGATATCATGTCTCTATTTAAAATATTCAAAGACGTATAAGAATAGTCTGTGAAATTAAAAATTTTATAGATCATTCCCTTAACTACTTACACATTACAAAATTAAAGGACATAAGTAAATTTGGGGCATGATTCACCTAGACATATGCCACATAAATTAGCAAAATGCATAAATACCATTAAGGCTCTTAAAAAGGATCATAAGATACTTCCCTCAGTTACAAATGAAAGGTTACAAAGAAAGGTAGTGAAAAATAGCAACAGACAAATTGTTTGCTAAAACTGAGACAGAGGAAAAACATCCTTGAAAAATAGGAATGCTATCTGTTTTGTTAATTTTGAGTGAAAAGTACTTTGGGCACTGGTAAGCACTTTTCTTAATCTCTGCTTTTTCAAATATTTGTGCTATTTACCAAATTTGAAATTGGGAAGACACTGAAAAATTGATGCGGACTTACCACTGTTTTGCTAGAGAACCACTGACTATTAGAAATAGCACAAACTTATCATTATGGTTCCTTTTCATAGAGAACCAAATAAAAATGAGAACTGTACATTTTCAAATTAAATATTATTTTATTTGATGGCTATTTATTCTATGTTTCACAGGCAGAATTGCAATGGATAAAAATTTGAAGTTAGTTCTTATAAATTAGTTGTTTACCAACTGGCTGAAGTATTTTTGGAGAGAAGTGACAACTGGTTTTATTCTGGTTGCTTCTATAAAATAGCTGAGGAAAGAGAAGCCAAAGAAACACAACAGGCGCCAAAATTTTTTGTTTTATTTTCTTTTGTTGTTTTGTATTTTATTTTGGTTAGTTTTAAAAATATATTTTCTAGTTTATTACAGTATAATTTACATACAGTAAAATTCACCTCTTTTGCTAATTGTATAGTTCAGTGAGTTTGAGGAATGTAAACTCCATGTAACAATACTATCAAGATACCCAACATTTCCATTAACCTAAAAGTTTTCATGCAGGGGTGGAAAATTTTGAGAGAGGATTATGATTTCATATTTGCTAAGTAAGCAATTATATGAAAAAGTGAAGTTTAAAGAATGTGCTTTCCAGTGCCCAAGGTACCATTTATACAATGTTCCTAAATATTTTAACAAAACTGAGTGCATGGTAGATCTGTCTGCTACAGTCAGCAGGACCCTGGAGACGTACATAGACTAAACACATGAGGCCAACATAACCATTCTGTTGCTGCAAAACGAGATCCAGTCTCTACCAAAGCGAATACTAAACATTACAGTGAATTGCAAACACTGCTAGATATTTTATCCTGACATTGCAAAGGACCAAAGCTGTCAAAGCAAAATTGCACTGGACAAAGTTTAACAGGTAGGAAAGGAAGACTTTATCAAAGCAATTGCAGTAGAAGAGAGAGATCAGAATGCAATCTGAGCTCAACTCCACAGAAACAAAGGGCAAGGCAGAAGAGTTTTTAAGAGCTGGTGGTAGGGGTGGGTGGGGTCATAGGCCATCTGGGTTTGCTAATTTGCCTTACCCAAAGAAAAAGTAAACTTTCTCCTCTTCCTGACAGAAGGTAGTTTTAAAACTTGGAGCAAGGGACCCAGAGAAGTTAGGCTCTCACTCTCCTACACACTGAGAGAAAGGAGTGCTATTTTTCTTGATGATTCCATCTCAAAGGAATGGCTCCCAAGTCCTTGAGAAACAGTCCTGGGATGCAAAACAGTTAAGAGGCATTTAAAATATTTGCATTTCATAGGGACAGAGAAAGAATACACAATTACAAATTTTCTAAAGTAAATGCTCTAAAAAAGGCAGAGGAGGGACCTAGAATCTTGGAGAAGCCTGTCTAAAGTTTAATCAAGCTGAGCAGAAAATTAAGGCCCTCTTGGTCGAAGGTCCAGGGTCAAAGACCTTGGAGTCCTTTAAAATTTCACCTCCTTTTCTGCTCTTGATTTGTTTTCAGCCAAACGTCAACACATGCCAACAATCAAGAATGCTTCTAACCTCTCTACAGCTCAGAGTACTGGCTCAACTATTCCCAACCAGCATTGGAAAAAGGAAATTATTTTCATCCTTAGTCCAATGTTCACTTTATTTTCTGCCTCATCATTAAACTTTTCTGAGGATGATTGGCAGAAAAATATCTAGTCTTTCTCAGAGAAATCCAAACCCTATCCATCACTGTGAGAAAGGTGCAAGTGACCCAGACAGGATAATCACTGGGGTACATTTCACACATCTAGGTAATTCAACCTTCAATGACAACATTGCAATTAGACTCTTCAGGGTCAGGTCAAGTAAATTCTGATGAGGATTATTTTAGCCTGGTTACTTTTAAAAGTTGCAGATGGGAAGGAGGCTCTGAGGAGTGGAATTTACTTACCCTTTGTTAAGCGATATTTTACATTGTAAAGGAAATCTCCATCTGTAAAGGCGTCTCCCTCTCTCTACCGTGAAGAAGGGGGGATGACCTTATCTCTGGAAACTTAATCAATGCCAAAGGCAAGGACTTAAATCTGCATCTTGTTTACTGTACTTGTGTGGTAATCTCCCATGATCGACTCCCCCTCCACCCCCAACATCCTCCTTCGTCTTTAGCTAAAAATAATATTTAAGGTGGTGGCTTCAGCCGTTTACTTAATCCAGTTTGATTCTTATCTAACAGTTATAGGACCACTCAATAACCAGACCCCACCTGCACTGATGCCATTTTAACAAGTTTTTTTTACATATTCTTTCCTTTGTCTTGTAAAGAGATAACTCACATACCTATGCCTTAAATTTAGCCCTACCCTCAACCCATATTTGCAACAGCTCCTACTGCCCATGGGTCCTGTCCCCATGCTATTCCACACTATTCTCTGAATAAAAGAGCACTACTACCAGACCTTGAGAGTCCAAGAAATCTTTCTTTCGACTCCTCGGCTCGCTGACCCCGCATCAAATTCCTTTTTGCATTCTTTCAGTAGCTCTGTTCCTGATCTCCAATGAATAATTATCTTGGATAAGAATCACAAAACCTATCAAGAACAAGAAAAAAATTTAAGACAAATGGAAGTTACAATCCGGGATTGGAAAAACAAATCTGCAACTCTAAGACATCACAGTTCTGTTAAAGCTCTTCAATTCATATTATTAAGCTCATTCTGAAGCATCTATATTTGGGTTTCTCCAAAGTATGTGAAAGGTTCCCTCAAAATAATGAGTAGGTACTTTCTTGCATTACTAAAAGGGCCGTCTTGGTAAAACAGAGTCTTTCCAATTTTAGTTTCCTCTCTGGTAGGCAGAAACTGCTTGAAATCCCCCATATGGTAGTTCTTTTCCAGCCTAATAAAAGCTTTACTATTCTATCTATACCAGGTGCCCTGCTACAATTAGGTTATGGTAATTGACCAGCATCTGCCCTCTTCCTATATCCCCCCCAGGTTATTCAGTTTGATGATTGTCTACAGCTGCTAAGACTAAATTTGGAATCTATTCTGTATCTAGGAGCATTCTAGTAATTCCCATTAGCATTTAAAATCAACGTCTTCAGGCTGCTAAGAAAATAGAGAGACAACTCTAAATAATGAAGGATTTATATTTCCCCTGATATATAGAAAGAGTTATATCCTCTGGATGTGGCTATATATCTCCTGTCCAGGTTAATTATTGTTTGTGTGCATTCACTGAGAGAAAAATATATCAGGCAGCTGCTCTTTTTTTTTTCTAGTTCCAGAACCAAGTTTTAGAAAATGAATAGAGGAAAACAAGCTACATTCTTTGGATTCTGAAGCCAAGTTGTATCCTAACAGAATACATGCCTCTGTTCATCACAGAATCCTAAGGAGAAAGATCTTAAAATTCTCATTTCAATTGCAGGAGGCTAAAATCATATCTGATTTTATGACTGGACATGATCTTGGTAACAGAACAAATATGAATGAGATTATTTTAATTTTAGACAAAAGTTTATTGAAAATCTGAACTTGATAACAATAATCCCCAAAGTCAAGCAACCATGAAATAGGCTATTTCATACAAGATATAACTGAACAAACCAGAGAGCTCAGTCTCATCCGCAGGAACATCTTATGGTTTAACTGGTGCTATTTTCTAAGTGTAATGAGTAGGGAAATTTTCTTCCATCTGAAAACTATTGTCAAATGTCAGTATTGAATCAGGTAACAGAACCATCAATAAGGTAGCAGCGGGATGGAGGAAAGTATTCAAGCAGAGAGCAAAAGTGCAAAGGCCACAGGGGAGTAAAGAACTAGATGTATTTGGCCATCAAGTGGAAGGCTAATGTGGTCCAGTACCATGAGTGAGAAAAGAGAGTGGTGGGAAACAACATCAAAAAGATTGGCACAAGCCAGAGCTTGCAGAGGCCCACGTGACCACACGAGCTTAGTCCTGATTAAGCGTCAGTGTCAGGGACTCACGGGTGAGCAGCATTATATGGGAGCAGCTCAGGCAGGTCATGCTCTAGAGTCAGCTGACAAGAATAGTTTAATATAGTTGTGTTACAGCTGTCATTTTGGTGAGGAAGAAATGAACATTTACTTTCAGAAAAAAGGGCAGAAGAAATAATTCAACTGTGGATTCTTGGTAAGTGGGGGGTAACTTCTAGAAAAAAAATAAAAGCATATATAACTTTTAAGCCAGTAGAAGAGATTTCAATCTAAGCAATAGAAATTAGGAAAGAGGAGGAGGGAGAGAAAGAAGACAAATTATAGTACGTAAAAATATTAAATTATATAGCAGATGATCTTTACATATGTGATGTTAGTGAAAATGGCAGAATAAGAACATCTAAAAATTCTTCATTCCTTAAGAGCAACAAAAACATCTCACAAAAATGATCAGAAATAACTTTATCAGAACTTTCGAAGTTAACTAAAGGCTTGCAGCAATCCAAGATGCATTTATTCAGGAAAAATGGTTGAATCAGGATAAAAACAGTGAGCTCTGGGGTGTTTGAACTAACCCTAGTTCCATCTCCTGCTTTCAGTTTTATCAGTAGCCTCAAAAACTAACAGCCAACGTTTCTGCTGGAAACTAGCAGCCTGGAAGCCACTGGAGGGAGCAGAACCAAACTTGAGCTTGTTCAGTGCCGCATTCCCAGAGAATTACCATTATTTGACCACTTTAGTGGTTCCTTGGAAGACCCCGTTGGCAATGCTGTCTGTATTTGACCTGACTCAGAACTCACCAATGTGAAATGCCTTTTCCCTGTGGGGCGACAGTGGGGGTGGGGGAGTGGTGATGGGGACAGGCATTCGTCAAAAGAGAGAGAGAAAAAAAGCAACGTGGTTTCGCCCCACCCTCCTGGGACTGTAGTTGCTCTGATCTGAGAATGAGATCTCCTTCTTTCAGTGTTTTAGGTTCCTATGGGTCCTTGTTGCTGCTGCTGCCACTGTTGCTACCGCAAAAGGTTGCTTGGGGGCCAGGGCACTAGACAATGGCGGAAAGAAAAACAGATGAGAGGTTTCTCCACTCTCTTTGAGTGTTCAGAGACCCTTTTCCTGCTCCTCAAGCCAGAACTAAAGTGCTACTCTTTAAGTTCCCTGTCCACACTGATGCCCACTTGTAGGTTGTAGCATGTGTTAAGTCGAAGCCTCAGGATACTGGAAGAAAGATAAAACAAAAACAAAAACAAAAACGAAAAAACAGTAAACACACCATGGTCCAGTGGTACTTAGAATTCTGCTCTTCTTCACTGACCCACCTGCTATTATTTACTTTTCAGAGTCCTCACGTTACTGCTCCAAACACTTTCTCTGGGTTTTACAGTTGCGTTCAGTGGGAGAGACACGGCAGTGTGTGTTTCCTCCTTCTTACCCAGAACCAGACCCCAATTTATTTTTTCTTCTTTCTCTTTCTGGGCAATTTCAAAAATGCAATCTGGTCATCTTTTGCATATTTTTAATGTGTTCATTCTGGGAGAAGGCCAAAAAAAAAATAGAAAAGAAGAAAGGAAAGGAATGGAGGGAAGGTGAAAGATAATAGTCAAGGGAAATTAGAAGGAAGGGAGATCTTCTATACTATAGTTTCTCTAAAATATTTTGGTTTCTAGGGACAATATTCCATCTGTATGACAGATGAAATCAAGTTCTTCTATAATAATGGACATTTAAGGGAGAGAGGAATAGGGTCCTAAGCTTAAAACTGTTTTATGTTCCTTTCTTGTCAAACTGTTATTCTAAAATTCTGTGATTTGTTTTTATTGAGGGATCTCCAATAATAGATCTGACATTTCAAGTGTCAATTCTGCTACAAAAATAAAACAATTAGAGGTTCCCCATCACACACTAGTGAATGATGTCAGTGTTTTCTGATGCCTAAGTTTCTGGCAATAAAGGATGTTCCCTGCCCTTCCAGAACAATGTGTGTCCTGTGCTTCCGCCTCACTCCATTTTACACAAGCCAGGAACTATTTGGTGAGTTGACGGTTTAGTTATCTGAAGATTTGCAGGCATCTGAATTCTATTCACATTAACTTTTGTCAGAAATGAAAAGAGATTTTTTTTCTTAGAAATTGGGTTTGTTGTTTTGCTTTGTAATAAGTTTATATGATTCTTTCTGGTTTTTATGTGGGGAAGATAAGTATTTGGAAAGGGACCAGAACTCCGTTTTTCCTCTCTTTCTAGCTGGTTGGTGCAGCTAGGATTATATTGTGAATGTAAATTATGTAGTTTAGAGACCTAGAGGACTGCTAGATGATGTGCTCATTTAAGTGTTATTTCCTTCTTGTTTGCATATACAAGGGGGTAAATATATTGAAACAAATAAATTGAAGTATGTTGAAGTAAAGTATGAGTCAATACTCTCTGTAAACGTGGGAATGCCTGGGGAAGTCTAGAAAGCTTTCAGGGTAGATCCCATATTCACTTATTTTTTCAGAGAATTCTGGAAAGAAATTCTTCTGAGCCAGAATGTTAACCATAAGCTTGGTTGATATCATATGCATTATAAGTAGGCCGTAAGCTTGATTTAGAACAATAGGCCGTTAGCCAAGAGAAAGACTGACGGTGACCATGGAGTATTTTGTGTGGCTCAGATTACTTGCCAGTCAAGCTCTCTCCAATTTATTCCTGAGTCTTCAGAAGACAGTTCTTCAGAAAAGACTAAAAGAGCCACATCTTTAATGTATTTGTAAGATCTACGTGATGTCGACAACAGTGCTCTCTTAGCCACTTATATAAATAGAGGTTGATGATATTTGCTCTGCCTCAAAGAAGTAAATAAATTAAGATGTACAATGTAGGAGTAGCAGGACATGTCTTGAATCACAGAGAGAAAGGAATTGTGAGAATGATCTAGGTGTGGTAACTTCTTAGGTTCCCGAAAAGCAAACATCAGGATCAGAAAAAGGAAAATGATAGATGCTATGGGGCAACCAGGAGGCCTGCGATCACCTGGGAGACAGCCTCTGGAGGCCTCTTGAACTAGTTTAGAAGGATACCAGCTCTGCATAAATTCCCCAAACTGGCCTGAAACAGAAGAATCTCATTTTATCATCGTTATGACACTTCTGTATCTGCAGACTGGTTTCCTATGAAAACATGTATTACATATGTGTTTCTATTTCTTTTACCTGAGAGAATAGAAAAGGATTTAGAACTTATCAATATTGAAGATAACGCCCAAGAGCCTAAGTAAAAACTTTTTTGACTATAATGTTTCTATGACTTCTTATGCCTCCTTACAACTTACCGAGTTCCAGAAGACTTGTGTCGGCATAAAGAAGTAATAACAATAATAAAAAATGTCAACAGCCGGAGAGGCATTGTAGCTGATAGGTAGCAACATAGTTATATGTGCTGCACATGGTACAAGGAGGCCCGCTTTGATTCCTACTCTCCTTCTAACCCGATCCTAGCAATTCCTTTGGAAATGTTGGCATCGTCCTATGGGCTCTAAAGCTGTTCCTGAGCAGCTGTGAGTAAGGTTAGGCTTTTTCCTGGAAAAGAATATTTCCTGAATCCTCTTGCAGATGTTTTGGATGTACTATAAAGATTACTTTTCTTCCGTCTCTTTGGAATTTTACTAATCTAGGAAGTCCTTGATTACTCATCGGGAAACTTTACAAGCTTGTTATTACAGAAAGCATGTTAAACAGTTTCTTAACCCAGATTTCATGGAAGGGGACTTTAGATAAGATGGAAGCCAATGATTTGCAGTGTGAACAGATGGGTATCAGAATTGCATAGATGTCCTATTTCTGGACTGGGGATAATAGACTAGCAGGTACCCTGTCCCTATAAATTTGTTGAGCACCCAAAGTAGGAAAAGCACTTTTCAGAATACTAGTAATTGATCAAAATATTTCAGATAACTGTATCCCTGAGATTGGTACTGGTTCTGCCTGGAATGTGGGCACATCTCCAGATGCAAGGCCTAAGACCGCATAGCATTAACAGCGTCCATGAAGCAAGACAGTTTAACAATGAACATTTCACCGGTGCTTATATAATATGTATGGATATAAACATTGTGAGAGATTTGAGTAGAAAAACTGCAATCAGCTTAAAACCAAAAAGCCAACATTGAACTGCTCAGAGTTGTGAGTCACCAAAATAAGCACATAGTATTGGAAGGTTTCAGCGATGGAATGACCCCAACTATGCAAATGAATCCATCAATGTGTTGGAATACATGCCAAGACTGTGAGCTTCTTGAGAGCAGACCACAGGACTTCACTTCTGTAGCTCCTTTAGTCATGCATTCATTCAGTGAACTATTGAGGACACACTAAAACCCAACACTTACAAGGCGTGGGAATAGTGGTGAAAAAGTTAATGTGACATCCCTGCTTAACGTAGTGTTGAAAACAGGGTAGATGTTAACACACTTTTACTAAACTGAGCTCTCCTCCCTTCATTTTCCTCCCTTCCTTCATTCTGCAAACATTCATTTGTTCGTTGATAGTTAATAATCAATAATTGTATATCTAATCTGTACATTTTGAAGACATATTTAAAGGTACTTCTGCCTGGGTTGCAGAATTTTGACTCTTAAAATAGATTTCCTGATCTTTACTTATTACCAAAAACAATTTTATAAGTGGTCAAGGGCTCAACATCAGTTTCAATCATTGTGTTTCTTCAGAGCTTCTTGTATTACTTTCTGACTCATTTACCATTTTTTTTTTCTTAAAGATCGGCACCTTAGCTAACAACTGTTGCCAACCTTCTTTTTGTTCTGCTTTTTTCCCCCAAATCTCCCCGGTAGACAGCTGCACATTCTAGCTGTAGGACCCTCCAGCTGTGGCATGTGGGACACCGCCTCATCATGGTCCCATGAGTGGTGCCATGTCTGCGCCCAGGATCTGAACCAGTGAAACCCTGGGCTGCGCGGAAGCAGAGCGCACGAACCTGACGGCTCAACCACCGGGCCAGCCTCTCATTTACTATTTTAATTGTTTTGTTTTAGTCACTAGTATATCTTCTTTCCTAATCCTCCTTTAAAGCCAGTTTTGTAACAAGAATCATTAATTTAGTTTGTTGCCATTTCATTATTGGTTTTCTATAAAATATGCCCCATCGGCACCAGGATTTTTTCTCTACAATAAGCCATCTTCCATTCTATAGATTGTTTGTATTTGCATTTTTATGTCCTTTTTATATTTCTTTTATTGTCAGAATTGGTGATGGATCTATCTTCCTGTATATTTGTTTTATCTTCCAAAACATTAAGAACAGCTGTTACTTATTTTAAAAAAATAGATACAATAGTCTGCTCTTATCCCTGATTTTGCTTTTGGCGATATCAGTTACCTGTGATCAACCCCATTCAGAAAATAACTCTGTCACGATGCCTGTGCCATTCACCTCACTTTCATCTCATCACGTAGGTATCACAGTACAATAAGATATTTTGAAAGAAAGAGACCACATTCACATGATTTTATTATAGTATATTGTTAGAATTGTTCTATTTTGTTATTAGTTATTATTAATCTGTGTCTAATTTATAAATTAAACTTTATCATAGGTACATATGTATAGGAAAAACATAGTATATATCAGGTCAGTACTATCCATGGTTTTAGGCAACCCCTGGGGGCCTTGAAACTTATTCCCCTTGGACAAGAGGGACCACTGTACTTAACTCTGGGTGATATAATCTATTTTTCCCCTGACCCTCACTAGTGACATTTGCTTTCATACAGCCTGGCAGGTTTGTGTTTGTTTGGTGTTGTCGTATTATCTAAATGAATATACATCAAATCTCATTACTTTGCAAGGAATACATGGCCTTAATATACTTTGCTTGTATTCAGGTTACATTCTGCTTTTCTCATTTTGCATCGTCTTCAAAGTTTCTCACGTGCTTTGTTCTGCTATTTCTGGTTAAAATTGAAATGACTGGTGAGAGGAGTGGATTGTACAGGTCAATTTTCTAGGACCTAATTGCTTTTTCTAGATAAATATTACAATTTGAGTGGCTCTAAATCCTAATTAATTTACACTGTTAGGGAATATCAACTCCTGCCATCATGGATACCTGGAAATATCACCACTAATCACAGGATAGCAGAATAAAAAATTATCAGAGAAGACAGGCAACTTTAAACTAATTCCAGTAACCCCCTGAAATTACCTGTAAATAGTATGTAAATTGTGCATTTGTGAAGACATGCCATACCCTGGGCAGAAGGACTTTCTAGCAGATTCTTAAAGCTAACCTTGATTGCCACAAAATCAAGAAAAATTATTCTAGGTTAACCTACTATTTTTTTGGATAAGAAAACAAGCTATTAATTGTAGTGATTGAATTAGATGCTCACACTTCTGGGTCAGTTTCATGTCCTAGTTTCTTCAAAATATCTACTCTAAGAAGGAGAAGGTTGCTGTTTATACCTCTTGTAATTCTCTTAAATATACAGTCTACAAATATATGGTCACTTGTACTTAGAGCCTCTAACCTCTGCCGCCAAGGCCAGCACCTGGAGCCCTCCGGGGAATATGAGGCTGCCTTGCAGAGTTTGCCAAAGACTCCTGGGTCTCATCCATATGCTCCATTGCTGTCCATCCCTAGGGAGGGGCTGGAAATCAGACTCTCCCCCTTTTCCAGGGTTTGCTGTTTACTATGTCTATTGTTTTTTATTTTTTGATTATTGTAGACTATCTCTGTGCCTAGAATCAGCCTGAGGGATAAAATGAAAGTCTTCTCAAGTCTTTCTGGACACGTACGATTGCTTTCTAATTCTCCCCATATATGCAGTTGCTTTTGAATCTCCTAGTCTTTAATATCTGGTTCTCAAAAGGGAAAAAGAGAAAAATGATGAGGAGCTGCCTGGTGGTGCAGCGGTTAAATTCGCACATTCTGCTTCTCAGAGGCCCGGGTTTGCTGGTTAGGGCACCGCTTGGCACGCCATGCTGTGGTAGGCATCCCACATATAAAGCAGAGGAAGGTGGGCACAGATGTTAGCTCAGGGCCAGGCTTCCTCAGCAAAAAGAGGAGGACTGGCCATAGTTAGCTCAGAAAAAAAAAAAAGAAGAAAAATGATGAGAGGGAAAACACGGCGCTGGCCGTTTAAATGCCCTGGAAGTCATGTAGCTAGAGGGGTAGGGGCTTGTAACAACGAGGGAAGGCCAACAACAATGGCCACCTACCTCTTTGCTCCTTTGTGATCAGAAGCCATCAGAGCACAGATCTCCCGTATTTGGAGGACAGAGTCCTTTTTTACCCACCCTGGCTCCTATAAGCTGCATGCAGATTGCTCCAGGAGCAAGTGCGCGGCTGCCTGCCCCAGGACTGCAGTAGGGGATGGGTAGCTGCTACTGTGCTAAGAGCTGCAATTGACCAAAATTCATTAGGAACTTGCTGTTGAAACCTTCCCCTAGAAGTTGCAAAATAGCTACATCAGACAGATTCTGCCAATGCAATTGTTGTCTAGCTGGGGACTCTGATTCCTCGTGCTTCCCACTCTGCCATCCTCCAAGAATTCCAGCCTTGTGCGTTTTAAGAAAGTCTGGCAGCTCTGTACAGAATGGATTGGAAACACCTGGGCTGTTGATGGGAGACTGGAGGCAGGAGTGCATCGAAAGACTCTAAAGTCCTAGTGTGAGTTACTGAAAGTTGGGACGGGACAGTAGCAGGAGCGAAGTTTAAAGAATGTGAGAGGCGTTAAATAGACCACACAAAACATATTTAATAAGGCAAGGTGGGGAAGGAGAGAGAGAAATCAAAGTTAACACCAAAGAAATGAAAGGAAGATGTTTATTCACTGGACAGAAATGAAGCCTTTTGGAGTGAGAAAGACAAGTTTTATTTAGAAAGGCAAGTTTATTTATTTTAAAGGCGCTCAGGTGGCAGTGAGCATCAGGATCCAGGCCAAGGTGATTTGCTGTATATCAGCTAAGTCACCCTAAGTAAAGGGGGTGATTGACAGCAGTGAGGAGCCAGACCCTTCTGCACCGTCTGGTGCCCACCATAATGCCATTTAGTTCTGATCTTGAATGGATTCTCAGAAGCTTACTAGAACTTCTGGAGCTGGTGCAAGGAAGGGTTATTGCTCTAGTCTTAGTTTTCTCTGAGTTTTCTTCTATTTCATCCTATTTACTGAAATCAAACCAGTACAAATTTATGGGACACCTTTCAATTTCCAAGAATACTGTAAATTATCGTGGACAATAGAAGAAATACAACAAGAAGTTTAACCCCTAAGTGTTTATGCATCGATGGGGGACCCTTCAACGTCTGCTGGCTGGGAATGGACTCTCAGGGGTTAACAGTGTGGGTTTCCTCAGTACTGTCCTTGATATTCAAACAGAGGAGTAGAGGAAAGTTGCTAACAATCCACAGGGCAGGTATTCAGAAGAGGTGGATGTGAACTGAGTATCTGCATATTAACATGAAAAATATAGATCTAATTCAAATAATTACCTTAGGCTGCTGGTATGATTCTTTTACCAAAACCTTAATCAAAAATAAGAGTTTTAATCTACTGAATTGAAACCATCTAGCATTTCCTAACATCTCACTCTCATGTTTTTGTTGATAACTATTTAAATGTTTCTTTTGCCCTTCTGACCTGTGGAAAGAGCTTTCTTGGCAGTTGCCATTTTACACAAATAGCGTGGTCTTGCTTCACAGGTTACACAGATTAAAACAGCTGCTCATTTTCTGTTAGTGAAGCTGAGCTGGGCTCTGGAGCTGTGAGAATACCCCTTAGGTTTCCCAGTATGCCAGTGTGATCAGTGGTGGGTGACTGGCCTCAGCATTTGGCTGCCCAGCATGCTTTCTGAAACTTGGAGGCATTTTCACATATTAGCCTGCAGAAAAGACTTTCCTTGCTCATGGAGGTAAGACAGTGATGGGGAGAAGCAGGGAGTAGAAGGGAAAGCACTGAAATGAGAAGTGGAAACAATGTCTGTATCAGCTCTTATCTGTCTGTGTGACACTGCGCCTGCCTTTTAACACTGTGGACCTCATTTGCTTCTTTACTCTTCTAAAATTTGGAGTTTGATTCGACCAAGAAATAACCCACTGTTTCTATAAATTTTATGTTCTTTATTAAAATTTTAGAGTAATATGAACTAAACTTTAGTTAAAAAATTTTTATTATAAAATACATTTTGGTTCATCCATTTTTCACAAATATAGAAAACCATACAAAACAAATTTATAACTTAATTAATTATTTTAAAATAATCTCTCATAACCACCAGCCAGGTCAAGAAACATACTTTTACCAGCCACTCCAATTCCACTTCATGCCCCATCTTTATCCTACCATTCCTTTTCTTCTCTCAAAGTAATTACTCTGCTGATCTATGCACTAATGACTTGCATTTATTTTTAAAATTTTATCACTCAAATGTCTATTCCAGGATACCATAGTTTAGTTTTGTGCGTTTTGTATTTGATGTGTCTTTTAAGGCTCCGTCAATGTGCAGGTTTCCCCTCCATCCCTTTTCTTATAATTCATCAGTTGAAAAACTGGGCCTTTGGACCTGTGGAGTTTCCCATAGCCTATGAGGTCACATTGGTTTATAACATTACATAAATTTGAAGTGTACATCATTATATTTTTGCTTCTATACAGGCTGCGTCATGTTCACCACCAAGAGTCTAGCTGCCATCTGTCACCATACATATGTGCCTCTTATCCCTTTCACTGTCTGCCTGCCTCCTTCCCCTCTGGTAACCACCAATCTGTTATCCATATGTATGTGTTAGTTTGTCTTCCATGTATGAGTGAAGTCATACGGTAATTGTCTTTCTCTGTCTGACTTATTTCACTTAGCATAAGACCCTCAAGGTTCATCCATGTTGTCACAAATGGCAAGATTTCATCTTTTTATGACTGAATAGTATTCCATTACATATATATACCACATCTTCTATATCCATTCATCCATTGATGGGCACTTAGGATGCTGTCAAGGCTTGACTATTCTGAATAATGTTGCAGTAAATATAGGCGTCCGTAAATCCTTTCTAATTAGCATTTTCATGTTCTTTGGGTATATACCCAGAAGTGGAATAGCTGGACCATATGGTATTTTCATTTTTAATTTTTTGAGGAATCTCCTTGCTGTTTTCCTTAGTGGCAGCACCCAATTTACATTCCCACCAGCAGTGTATGAGGGTTCCCTTTTCCCCATATCTCCTCTAACACTTATTATTTCTTTTCTTTTTATTTTTTGTTTTATTTTTTTGAGGAAGATTAGTCCTCTTTTTGCTGAGGAAGACTGGCCCTGAGCCAACATGTGTGCCCATCTTCCTTTACTTTATATGTGGGACGCCTGCCACAGCTTGGCTAGCAGTACATAGGTCCACATCTGGGATCCAAACTGACGAACCCTAGGCCACCAAAGCAGAACATGCAAACTTAACCACTGTGCCACTGGCCTGGCCCCTTCTTGTCTTTTTAATAATAGGCATTCTGATGGGCATGAAGTGTTATCTCATTGTAGTTTTGATTTGCATTTCCATAATAATTAGTGACATTGAACATCTTTTCATACGCCTGTTGACTATCTGTATATCTTCTTTGGAAAAATGTTCAGATCCTCTGTCCATTTTTTGATGGGGTTTTTGTGTTTTTGTTAAGTTGTATGAGTTGTTTATATATTTTGGTTATTAACCACTTATCAGATATATGGTTTGCAAACATTCTCTCCCAATTGGTAGGTTGTCTTTTCATTTCATTGATGGTTTCCTTTGCTGTGCAGAAGATTTTTAGTTTGATGTCATCTCATTTGTTTATTTCTTCTTTTGTTTCCCCTGTCTGAGGAGACGTGATGAGACTGATGTCAAAGAGCATACTGCCTGTGTTTTCTTCTAGGAGTTTTATAGTTCCAGGTCTTACATTCAAGTCTTTAATCCATTTTGAGCTAATTTTTGTGTATAGTGTAAGATAATGGTCTACTTCATTCTTTTGCATGTTTCCCAACACCATTTATTGAAAAGGCTTTCCTTTCTCCATTGTATGTTCTTGGCTCCCTTGTCAAAAATTAGCTGTCCGTAGGGTGTGGGTTTATTTTGGGACTCTCAGTTCTGTTCCATTGATCTATGTTTCTGTTTTTGTGCCAGTACTGTGCTGTTTTGGTTACTACAGCTTTGTAGTTTATTTTGAAATCAAGGAGTGTGATACCTCCAGCTCTGCTTTTTTTTTTTTTTGCTCAGGATTCCTTTGGCTATTTGGGGTCTTTTCTTGTTCCGTATAAATTTTAAGATTCTTTGTTCTATTTCCATGAAAAATGTCCTTGGGATTCTGATTGAGATTATATTGAATCTATAGATTGCTTTAGGTAATATGGGCATTTTAACTATGTTAATTCTTCCCATTCATGAGGCATAGAATATCTTTCCATTTTTTTGTGTCTTCTTCAATTTCTTTCAACAATGTTGTAGTTTTCAGTGTCTAGGTCTTTCAACTCCTTGGCTAAATTTATTACTCGGTATTTTATTCTTTTTGTAGCGATTGTAAGTGGGATTGTATTCTTGATTTTTCTTTCTGCTAGGTTATTGTTAGCGTATAGAAATGCAACTATTGTTGTATGTTGACTTTGTACCTACAACTTTACTATATTTGTTAATTATTTCTGATAGTTTTTTGGTGCATTCTTTAGGGATTTCTATGTATAAAATCATGTCATCCACAAATAGTGACAGTTTTACTTCTTCCTTTCCAATTTGGATAACTTTTGTTTCTTTTTATTGCCTAATTGCTCTGGCTAGCACTTCCAATACTATGTTTAATAAGAGTGTCAAGAGTGGGCGTCTTGTCTGGTTCCTGTTCTTAGAGGAATAGCTTTCAGTTTTGTTGAGTGTGGTGTTGGTTGTGGGTTTGTCATATATGGCATTTTTATGTTGAGTGACTTTCCTTCTATCCCCATTTTATTAAGAGTTTTTTCATAAGTGGATATTGAATCTTGTCAAATGCTTTCTCTGCATCTATTGAGATGATCATGTGATTTTTATTCTTCATTTTGTTAATGTGATGTATCACATTGATTGATTTGCAGATGTTGAACCAGCCCTGTGTCCCTACAATAAATCCCACTTAATTGTGGTGTAGGATCCTTTTAATGTATTGTTGCATTTGATTTGCTAATATTTTGTTGAGATTTTTGCATCTAAGTTCATCAGCAATATTGGCCTATAAATTTCCTTTTTTGTGTTATCCTTGTCTGGTTTTGGTATCAGGGTAAAGTTAACCTTGTAAAATGAGTTAGGAACCATCCCATCGTCTTCAATTTTTTGGAAGAGTTTGAGAAGGATAAGTGTTAAATCTTCTTTGAATGTTTGGTAGAATTCACCAGAGAAGCCATCTGGTCCTGGACTTTTGTTTTTTGGGAGGTTTTTGATTACTGTTTTAATCTCTTTACTTACGATTGGTCTATTCAGATTATTTATTTTTTCTTGATTCAGTTTTGGGAGGTTGTATGCTTCTAAGAATTTATCCATTCCTTCTATGTTATCCAATTTGTTGATGCATAGTTTTTCATAGTATTCTTTTATAATCCTTTGTATTTCTGTGGTGTCCATTGTAATTTCTCCTCTTTCATTTCTGATTTTATTTACTTGAGCCTTCTCTCTTTTTTTCTTAGTAAGTTTAGCTAAGAGTTTGTCAATTTCATTTATCTTTTCAAAGAACCAACTCTTAGTTTCGTTGGTTTTTTTTCTATTGTCTTTTTAGTCTCTGTTTCATTTATTTCCACTCTGAATTTTTATTATTTCCTTCTTTTGACTGATTTTGGGCTTTGTTCTTCTTTTTCTAGTTCTTTTTGGTGTAGTGTTAGATTGTTTCTTTGAGACATTTTTTGTTTTTTGAGGTAGACCTGTATTGCTATATACTTCCCTCTTAGTACTGCTTTTGTACATCCCATAGGTTTTGGCATGTTGTATTTTCATTTTCATTTGTCTCTAGATATTTTTTGTTTTCTCATTTGATTTCTTCATTAATCCCATAACTGTTCAGTAGCATGTTGCTGAATCTTCACATGTTTGTGACTTTTCCAGCTTTATTCTTATAGTTGATTTCTAGTTTCATACCACTGTAGTCAGAAAAATGCTTGATATGATTTAAATCTTCTTAAATTTATTGAGACTTATCTTGTTTCCCAACACATGGTCTATGTTTGATAACCTTCCATGTGCACTTGAGTAGAATGTGTATACTCTTGCTTTTGGGTGGCATGTTCTCTATATATCTGTTAAGTCTGGCTGGCTTAGTGTTTCATTTAAGGCCAAGGCCAATGTTTCCTTGTTGACTCTTTGTCTGGATGACTTATTCATTGGTGTTAGTGGGGTATTAAATTCCTCTACTATTATTTTGTTGCTGTCAATTTCTCCCCTTAGATCTGTTAATAGTAGCTTTATAATCTAGATATTTTTGATCACACACTCATGGTGCAGTTTACAATGTTCCTCTGTTTACCATATTTTCCACAAATTGGCAATGGTAGTTTGTGGGCCATCTTTGGCCTTCCTTGGCTTATAGATTTATCACCCCAATCTCTGCTCTCTTCTTCATGTAATGTTCTCCCTCTGTGTATCTCTTTCTTTGTCCAAATGTCCTTTTTTAATAAGGACACAGTCTAGACTAGGGACCACCCTAATGATTTCATATTAACTTGCTCATCTGCAGTAATCTTATTTCAAAGTAAGGTCACATTCACAGGTACTAGGGATTAGAACTTTAACATATTTTGAGGAGGACACAATTCAACAACAAAGATAGATAAATACTTGACAGTGTGAATCTAAAACCTTATTGTGATAGGTTTAAAGTTATTTTTGAGCCAAATTTTAGTAGCAAGAGGCACACTGCTTTTTTTAACTCCTGCACTTGCAGTAAAGAGACTGAGAATCTAGAAAGAAAATGAGTTTGTGACAATTTTGACAAATGGTTTTTTTTCTTGATTTTCTAATCAGATACCCCATCATATATAATGATTTTTGAAAATATTTTAAGCTAATCAAGATCAAGGTAGGTCAGAATTTTAATGATATTGCTCTATGGTAAACTAAAATAAAGTAAAATATTCAGTAGAAATAGCAGCATTAGCATTATTTCCATTAGTGCATGTTTTACTCCTGAGTGTAAAGTGGACACATAAGCACCCTAGAATTAATTTTATCTGAATATGATTACTCTTAAATTATTTGGAAAATGAACAACCTCAGAATTTTGGTGATTAAAATTCTTTTGGACATTTTCTTCAACCAGGAGCCATCTTATTCCAATTCTGAACAGGTTCATTTATATTTTAAGAAAAACTTGTCATCTCCCCACTACTCCAAATCATGATAGAAAAAGTATCCTTTTTTCAAATGTCCACAAAAAACTCACTCTTCAAACATTCTGAGATTTCCTTACATATTGCCTTTTCTACATTTTTTTAAGTCACAGCAATTGTAATAAATAAACTTTTTATTAAAAAATAAATGAAGACCTTGCCCCATGGCCAAGTGGTTAAGTTCACGTGCTCCGCTGCAGGTGGCCCAGTTTTCGTTGGTTCGAATCCTGGGTACGGACATGGCACTGCTCATCAAACCACGCTGAGGCAGCATTCCACATACCACAACTAGAAGGACCCACAACGAAGAGTATACAACTATGTACCGGGGCGCTTTGGGCAGAAAAAGGAAAAAATAAAATCTTTCAAAAAAAAAAAAAAAAGAAATAGTCATTCTCTACTTTCCCTTTAAATAAATAAATAAATGAATGAAAGTTGTCCCATTTCAGAGGTTATTATAGAAATACTGCATTACTCTTCCATCCCTGTACTGAACATCCCTTGCAAGAAATGTTTAAACTTCACTGGAAGTATTGCCATGAAAGTAGAGACATCTGTAGTCTTTTGTGAGTGACTTCTTTCACTTAGCATAATGCTTTCAAGGTTCATCCATGTTGTAGCATGAATTAGTACTTCATCCGTTTTATTGCCAAATGATATTCCATTGTGTGGCTATACCACATTTCATTTATTTATTTTTCAGTTGATGGAAATTCGATTTGTTTCTACTTTTTGGCTATTGTGAATAATGCTGCTATGAATATTATTGGACAAGTTTCAGTATAGACATGTTTTTAGTTCTCTTGACTATGTTCCAAGGGGTGGAATTGCCGAGTCAAATGTGAACTTTATGCTTAACATTTTGAGGAATTGCCAAAATGTTTCCAATGTGGCTGCAATATTTTGCATTCCTGTCATCAATTTATGAGGGCTCCAACTTCTACACAACCTCCCCCCAACCGTTTTATTATGTGTCTTTTTGATTTAGCCATCCTAGTGGGTGTAAAGTTAAGTGGTTACCTCATTGTGGTTTTGATTTGCATTTCTCTAATGACTAACGATGTTGTACATCTTTTCATATTTTCATTGGCCATTTCTATATCTTCTTTGGAGAGATGTCTATTCAAGTCTGTTGCCCATTATTTCATTGGATTATTTGTCTTTGTATTGTCGAGTTATAAGAATTTTTATAGCCTGAATACTATAGCCTTATCAGATATATGATTTCCAAAAACTTTCTCCAATTCTATGAATTTTCTTCATATTCTTGATGGTATGTTTTAAGCGCAAATTTTTTAGTTTTGATGAAGTCCAATTCATCTATTTTTTTATCTGACATGTGCTTTTGGTGTTATAACTAAGAAACCACTGCCTAATCCAATATCTTGAAGATTTATTCTTATATTTCCTTCTTAGAGTTTTATAGTTTTTCTCTTAGATTTAGACCTAAGATCCATTTTGAGTTAATTTTCATAGATAGTATGAGGTAGGGGTCCAACTTCATTCTTTTGTTGTGGATAGCCAGTGATCCTAGGAAGAGGTACTGCAACATTTGATGGGACAGCAATAGCAAAAGCAGTTGTTAAAGCACTTGCTGAGAACAGAAAGTGTCATACATTGTTTTCTACCCTCTACCATTCATAAGCTAAAATTATTCTCAAAATGTTGCAGTGTACCTAGGACACATGGCATGCATGATAGAAAACAAATGCGAAGATCCCAGCCAGGAGAAGATTAACTTCCTCTCTAAGTTCATTAAGGGAGCTAGCCCTAAAATCTATGGCTTCAATGCAGCAAGATGTGCTAACCTTCCTGAAGAGGCTATTCAAAAGGAACATAGAAAAGCAAGAGAATTCAGGAAGATGATTCTGTCACTGTGATTATTTCAGGAAGTTTGACTGACTGGTGAAAGGTTAACTGTAGATGCTGAAGCTGTCCATAAGTTGTTGACTTTGAGGAATTATACACTACATTGGAAGCTTTGAGTTGACTTTTGACAAAGTTGGTACATTTAGACAACATTGTGATCTAATAAACTTTATTAAAAAACACTTGTGTAAAAGATTATTCTTTCTTCATGTAATTGTCTTGAAACTCTTGTCAAGAATCAATTCAGCATAAACGTAAGAGTTTATTTCTGGACTCTTCATTCTATTCCACTGATCTATGTCTAGCCTCATGCTGCCTGAATATTGTAGCCTTTTTATCTTGAGCTCCTTGGATTTTGGGAAGTTTTGATTAATTTTCAAGAGTTCTGAAAAAGTTGATGTTGACGTTTTTTGCTGGTGTTCTGATTACTTTTATGGAGGAGTAGAATTTCAGAGGTTCTTCTTTTACCATTCTGCAAGTGCTTCTCTAGTGGGAATTTTTAAAATATATTTTATGTGCTCAAATGTATCAGATAGACTTTAAGCCATAGTATAATTATTTTCTTACTAAAAAAGTATTCTTTATACTTATATAGAGAGTTCACCCATATTTTCTTCTATCATGTGAATGATTTTGTGTTTCCCCTTTAGATTTCTGATCCTTTTGAAATGTCTCTGAATGTATGGTGTGGGGGATAAAATCAACTTTATGACTTTCCATATGGCTATATGTTATCCTGAGTCTACTTATTAAAAGTACTTTTGGGGCTGACCTGGTGGTATAGTGGTTAGGTTCACGCACTCCGCTTAAGTGGTCCCGGTTTGCCAGTTTAGATCTCAAGGCCTTATCACGTCATGATGTGGCAGACCTCCCACATGTGAAATAGAGGAAGATTGACACAGATGTTAGCTCAGGGCAATTTTTCTCAGAAAAAGGAGGAGGATTAGCAGCAGATGTTAGCTCAGGGCTAATCTTCCTCAAGAAAAAAAGTACTTTCCCCCAATGCTTTGAAATGCCACCTTCTCTTACACTAAATTTCCATATGCACTTTAGACGTATTTCTGGATGTCTATTCTTTTCCACTGTTTGTCTTCCTAATGAAGTTTCTGTACCACACTTAAAATTATAGACTATTTATAATGTATTTTAATATCTGATAAATCTAGTTCTTTCATTTTGTTTTACTTATAGCGTTTTCATGGATATACTTCATTTTTATTCTTTCAATTCCACTTCATAATCAACTTGACTGACTGGGGAAGTGGGAGGATCTGATAGTATTTTTATTGGAGTTGTATTAAATTCATAAATAAATGTATGGAAAATTGTTGTGTTCCTTATTTTAAGCTTTCTTGTCCAAGAATATGATATGTACTTGTCTGTCTTTATTTCTACTTTTGGGCTTCCTGGAGTATTTTATAGATTTCTTCAGGTAGCTTTTACATACTTCTTTTTAATTTCATGCTTAAGTATATTAATTTTGTTGTTGTTTCATTGGAGTCTACTCTTATTTTTCCTCTAGGTGACTATTGTCTGAATGCTGTTGATTTCAATATTGAAATGTATCCTACTATTTACTAAATTCTATTATTGTTTGATGTGGTTTTTTGTTTTTCATTTATTCTTTTGGATTTTCCAAATATTTAATTATATCTTCTGCAAATAGAGACAAGCTTTTTGTTCCTTTCCGAGTCTTATGTCATTGCTTTATCATGTCTAACTTTATTCATTAAAATCCCTGATGCATTTTTAAATAAGTAAGAAGATGAAGGACTTCCTCTCCCATCTCTCATGGAGTAAATTCCTGTAAATCATATTTTTGTAGAATGTTACTTAAATTTTTATTTTTCAAATTTATTTGCGTATGATTGTGCCAAGTAAATTTTCACCATCTCACCACATTTTTGATACTTTCGGCTCAATAATTTTTTGTTTTGGGGGGATTTCCCTGCATGTTGGATGACATATAGCAGCCTCCCTTGCCTCTTCACATTAGATTCAATAGCACCTCCCCAGTTATGTCAACTAAACCAAAAAAAGACTCCAGACATTAACAAAGGTTCCCAGATTAAGAGTTTTGGGGCAAAATTGTTTTTATTTGAGAACCATAGATACAAAGTAATCTTTTCTGACTTAAAAATTTCCTGTGGGGCTGGTCCTGTGGCCTAGTGGTTAAGTTCGGCATGCTATGCTTCAGCAGCCCAGAATTGGTTCCCAGACACAGACCTATGCCACTTCTTGGCAGCCATGATGTGACAGTGACTTATATACAGAATACAGGAAGATTGGAACACATTTTAGCTCATGGCAAATCTTCCTCAAGCAAAAAGAGGAAGACTGATAACAGAAGTTAGCTCAGGGTGAATCTTCCTCAGTGAAAAAAAAAATTTCCTGTGATGGTTATCACCCTCTATCATTTAAAATTTACTTATATTTGTGCTCCTCCACATGCACTTTTCCTTCCACCCATATAGCTGGTGGTTTGTCTGTATTACTACTGTAAAAACCCCAGCTCTTTGATTTATGAATTTTTCTGTTTTTCTGTTTTCTATCTATTAATTTCTGATTTTGACTTCATTAATCCTTATTTTATGCTTTATTTTGGCTTAATTTGTTTTTCTTTTTCTAGTTTTTTGAATAGGGTATTTGATTTTCATATATATGTCAGTGAAGGTATTTAATTTGATAAATTTTCCTCTGATAACTTAATTTTATCTATTATATTCTGATAAGTAATGTGTTCACTTTCTCCTTTTTGTCAAGATAATTATTTTTACATTCTAGGTGGGAAAGTATTTGTTTCTTGGTATTTTTAAATGTCAATATCTAGGCTTATTGCACTGTGTTCAGAGACTACTATGTGAATTCTTTCTATTTTTTGAAATTTAAGGAAGTTTTCTTTGATTTCCAATATGTCACTTTTTAACTGTTTTTCCCCCTATACTAGAAAAGAAGGCAGATTCTCTTTTATTGAGGGAGATAAATGATTATATCATTTAAATATTTTATTTTATTAGGAGTTCAGAGTTTGATATATACTTATAAGACTGCCATTTTGATTATATCATTTAGGTATGCTATTTCATTACTGAAATTTTGTTCACTTGATCTGTCTCGAATGGACAGATATGGATTAAAGACTACTATTCAGTTCTATTCAGTTTATTTCTCCTTCCATTTCTATTTGCATTGCCTGTCATATGTTTGAAACAGGGGATGGTAGGATTTTAGAGGACTGTAAATATAATGCGTAATGAGAATAAATGGGGGGAAGGAGTGCATGATAAAGTAGGTTGTCCTCAAATCTTTGTACCCTAAACTGAGTAAGTAGTGCTTCTCTTATAGCTAATGCCAATTTCAGAAGAATGTCCCTTTTTAAAAAACTGGTCGAGCAGTGAACAAATAATTTTATGTAACAAATTTGTGGGACCTTCCAAACAACCTGCTTCAGGTGCTCTAAGAACTATGTCCTTCTAGGTAGACAATGCCACACTGCCACTATTAAAAGAAATTTGTAACAAAAGTTTCCTCCTCAGTAGTTTCTTTTGTATTTCTTTTTATTAGTTATATCAGGGGCATTTTGCAAGAACTTCACTTTTTCTACTTTTAGGTTCTATTTTATATTCTATTCAATACTTTTTTATTCATAAGGATTTAAGATGCTAAATTGTTCCTCCTAAATTCCATTAATATGAATTGAAATGAACAGATGTAGAGGACTAACGCCAAGTTATTTATAGACAACCTTTGGAGCTGGGCATAAATGTCATTGAACTGTGGGCTGGAAGGTACGAAACAACTTCTTTTTGAGGTCCAGGATTCCACTTCTTCCTAATCTTTAATGGTACTATGCTATTCTAGCAGCCTCCCCTTGTATCTGTTCTGCTTTATTCTGATTTGCTTTTTGTTGTTTATTCATATCCTTCCTAGAGTCATAAATAGATGGTTTGACGAGTATTGATTTTCTTCTTTCTACTCAACTTTAAATCCATTCCATTCCATGCATTTAAATACTCATCAAACTAGGTCCTTTGGAATCATTTAGTGTCAAATGATTCTCAGGTTCGAAAACATTAAGCCAACTACTATTTTCCACACAGTCCCATATATCAATTTCAGCATATTAAACTTGTTCTTTTTATAGGTCTCTAGGAAAATGTGTACTTTTACAGAGAATTTTAATAAGAAACTTTACCAGCAGACATAATATTTTTGGAAATCTACTAGCAAGGAAGTACCGAAGTTATACTGAAGCATTATAATTACTTGGACAGTGCTGGCATCATGAAGGTGACTTGATTTCGTGGCAAATGGAGTGTTCCCAAACAGCTTCTTCCATCCACTTTTCAATGCTAAATTTGTTTTTTCCACAAGGTTAAAGTATTTTTTTATTGTATAAATAAATTAAATTGAACATGGATATAGTCTATAAAAATGTGAGCCTACTGAAACTCTAGGAGGGTGTAAAGGTCTGATCATAGATTATCATGGAAATTTAACCATAATAAATTACCAAGAATATTTAGGGAGAATCAGAGGCAAGTGAGCAGAAGGAATGGTGGGCCAAAGTTAACTTCCTTTTGAATTGAATCCCTTACTTCAGACTCTGAAGTCTTAGATGCTGTGTTTCTTCATTTAATTCTGTGAGCAATTACTGTATTCATGCCTGCTATATGAACCAAATAATTACTGGTTTTGCATATTCTCCTTCGGGTTTTTGTCACTTGCAACTAAAAGATTGCTGACGTACATCAAACAAGAAGAAGATGAATTGGAGTTATAAACTGATTCAAAAGATCCTGCAGCCATTCTCCATAAGGATTTTTTGTCTGGAGTCACAGAACGCAAGCAGTGATTAGAGTGACTATATTCTCATTTACTCTGAAGATGATCCCTAATTAGTAACATTCTAAATGGATAGGAAAGAAGTTAATTCATTACATTGATGAATGCCTTAGGGCTTTAAGGTTTAGTTCTCTCAACAAATACCAATTTCAATTGTGAAATGCTGCATGATCCTTTAGTAACTGATTTTTTAAAACTGACAACTATCCAGATATGTTAGTTTACATTTTTCTCCATGAGGCAGTGCCACATGGTGTGTGATCTCTCAAACCCAACTACCTGACATCAGATCAGGCCATATGGCTTACTAACTGGGGGACTTGGTACAAATTAACTTCTCTGAGCTGCAGTTACCTCATATGTGACCAAGAGTAATAATGGTACTTATCCCATAGGGCTTTTGTAAGGCTGAAATGGATATGTGATTAGAAGAGTCCCGGGCACATGGTAAGAAAAGACGTTTCTGCTATTGATGTTGTTAGCATGCTATTATTATTATTAAATAGATCCTATTTTATTTCTTAGCATAGATAATTTTGGTTAAGGAAAACTATTTATCTTTACACTAAATCCTGCATTTCAATAAAGAAACAAACACAATCCTCTAGGTTTAGTTGCTCACTGATATATATGTACACAAATTCATCACTTTCACGTAATTTAGAAATCACTGAAGTCCCAGTGAGTTCAAGCTTCAAGCACCTAATTAGATAGAATTGAAGAGTCTTACAGATTTTACTGTAGCCTGCGATTCAGCTTATAGAAGTGAGTATTCCAGGTTTGTCTGGACTATGTAATCATTCATCAGAGTAGAGGGAGAAAAATCACAGTATTTGGGATTGGATTATAGGTACTTTGGGTTTTATTTCATAGAATACTAATGAAGCCAAATCTCTTAGGATCTAGCATAAGAAATAGTCATTAACTTCTATAGAGTGGAGAGAAATCTGTTTATTTCTAACCTTTTTTTAGCTTTTGGGCTCTAAAAAGAAATCAGAATTTATTTGCAATCATCTTGAAACTAACATTTAAATTAGTAGAGTAAAAAGTAGGCTTTAAGTTTTGACCCAGTATTCCCCTCTTGATGATTATAGTAAGTAAATAATTCAGATAATATTATTTTTACAACATGATTTATAATATGAAAATAGAAACAATATAAAAAGCTTAATAGAAGAAACAATTTTAGATATATATCAGAAGAAAGTAGCAATAAGGATAAATATTGAATAAAAGAATAAATAAACATCACCTATTGCAATATTCTTCTATGTTGTGGATCAGAAATAGCAGTTTTATTAGTTTTCATGGTCAAATTGAGCTAGTAATTCCCATGAGAATTTTGTGGGATGTTTTACCTATTGTCCTGACTTATTGCCCAATTGTAGCCCAATTCCTCTCTAAAGAGAAAATATTTACCTAAGCAATTCCTTTCCATACGTTATCCAGCAGGCCCAGTGCTGAGACACCTGAGGACACAGCGTAATTGACAATTTTTGACATCTCTTTATAGTTCTGGTCTTAATCCACCAAATGAAGCTTGGTGTTACATCCCATTACTGCTAAATGCCATACATCATCAACACACTCCCTGTGACACCCAGGAGATCACAGGCCTGGGAGGGATTTTTAGAGTTAACCTAATTTATCCTTTTATGAAGATATTCCTTGAAAATAAATATGAACATGTTTTCCCTGGCTTCTGGTAGCTGTACCATCTGATGCCCACTCACAACCCACAACCCTTAGGGCTGGTCACATAGTGGGTCCTGAGCCAATCTCGACTTAGGTAGGAGCCATCAATGTGGCAGCCCTAGCTTCTGATGGGGCTGCATGTTAACTTATCCACTCAGACCTGCTGCCTGTTGATTAACATGTTATTTATTCTTTTGAACTTTGCTTATTTGCAAAAGCAAAGAAAAAAATAATAGAGATTAGTGCATAAGTCTCACTTTTGAGATGACATACACACGACAATTTAATGAAAACTCTTTAATAATTGTCCTACTAAAAGTTAAGACAGAATGTGCTTTAGCAGTTGAGAAATAGGAGCATTTATTGTAGGCTGGATCTAAAAAGAAGGCTTCACAGAAGTTAATTCTGGACCTCCAGTTAATGGGAGAAATTTCAAATAGCAGTGAGAAACAGGCAGAACATTCCAGACTTAGGAAACTTTTCTAATTTAAGAGAAAACATATCTAATTTTAGAATATTCTTCAATGTATAATAATACCCTTAACACAACTTGAATGGTAATTCAGAGAACTCAACCTGTTAATGTTTCAAACACCAAACATCTTACTCTGGTTAAAATATGGTCACAGTTTTTCTTTAAGGAATTTCTTAGTATTTTCTAAAGTAATTTTCCCTTTCTGAAGCAAATAAACAAAACCCAAGGGAATAAATCTGTCTGTCAGCAGGCATCAGAGCTGAGTGGATAAATTAATAGGAAGCCCCACGAAAAGCTAGGGCTGCCACATTGATGGCTTCTACCTCTGTCACAATTGGCTCAGCACCTGCTATGTGACCAGTCTTGAGGGCTGTGGGTTGTGAATGGGCATCAGATGGTACAGCTGCCAGACACCAAGGAAGCCATGTTCATATTTATCCTCAAGGATTCATAATCACCCCCTAGAACTCAACCCGCTTAGATATTTCTTCATTAGGATCTATAGAGAATCCCAATGATCTATAAACATGAGCTATCCATGTTTCTATTTGTAGAAATACCAGGAAAATTTTGTTTATTGGGGGCCTTACATTAAAATGCTCTTACCTCACACTTCATTACCATAGCATATCCCTTCTCAGCATGGCTTTAGTCATTGCTGGAAATAAAAACTTTATGTTTTAAACATGAATTTTTTTTTTAAATGTATCACACACTTTAGTGGGTTCAGGTGAGAGCATTAAAGAGCTGGACTTTTGCTTCTAGGATTTGGTAGTCTCTGACGTGTGTTCAAAGATTATTTCAGGATATCAGAAAAGACAAAAGAGAACCATCATTACTTTTGTACTTTATAGATTCTTGCTATACTTCTCTTTGAAAACAATACTGTATTACTGTCTCCAATTTGGTGTTAATTTTCCACCTCCGCCCCTAGCCCCTCTTCCGCTCACCACAGACAAATGGTTAAAAGCTGGATATGTTTATTTCCATCTAAAAACCACAATCATGAATTGATTATTGCATTGGGAGTAATAAGCTTGGAAGAAAGGAATTGAAGTACTAGCTCTGAGTATTTGCACTAATAGCTTATGTCTGTTTGTATGTTATTTCCTCAGTAGCTAAAAAAGGAGAATACTTGAAGTGAGATAAATAGATGAAGATGGTGAGCCAAATTTTATCTTGGATATTAGCATTCAGATAAGTTTACATTAACAAACAAGTGAAAATGGTGAGGTTGACAAAAATTGGCGACATATTCACATTTTAATATATTAATATTAAAATAATTATTAAAAGAAATATTTAAAATATTAAATATAATTAATATTAAAATATATTATTAAAACAAATTATTAATTATTTCTTTCAGCAGAATTTATTCAGCATGTTCAGACATGCTCTTCCAATTACCTTAACTACTTTAATTTCATTACAAACAGGCCCTGATGAAGTACATGTTTAATATTTTTAAAAACACGATTAGACATCTCATAAATTAAGAACAGCTTATGAAAGGATGAGGTAATTTAATCAGTAGTGTGAGATTTTAAAAATCTTTCAAAAGAGGGAAAAAAAGAATGTAAAAAAGTATAAATACTGTTAACACCATATGAATTACCAGCAATAGATCTTGAGTCCTGTGCTGGTATCTCCTTTCTAATTTTCATATTCTAAGGTTACTTCTTAATCAGACAAGCTCATAGAATACAAATTAATGTTATCCAAGTAAAATCATATTTGTATGGAATGACAAAATTAACTAGATTTGTTGATTTAATAAAAATTCATAACTATCACAAAATATAACAAAATATTACTGAGGTTCAAGAGAATATTGCTAATTTCAGTGAATCCACTAATGTTCACTAAGTTAAAGCAAATATCTAGAACATAAGCCTTCATGGTATCATAGTAAAGATTTTCTATTATAACCTTACCAATTCCTTATGGACTCAACTCTACTTTATCAAATTCCATTGTGACATATGACTTGCTAGTATGTATCTCGCCACCCCTCCCAATATGCAGTATATATTTATACTACACCCTAACCAATCCCTTATCCAGTTATAGAGCCTCTTCAAATTTCTAATTATTAAGTACTTTTAAAATCAAGTGTGGGTGTTGAATTTTAATAAATGATTTTTCTGCACCTAATCATTTCTCTCGCATAGGTTACTATATGTCATGATAACTAATAGATGGAAAGGCCCTATCCTTAATTTGAGTTTTGCCACAGAACTGAGTCTTAATGGATTTTTGTCATTCATAACGTTGTTCAGTCTTATTGATTACTCTCTGGAGTCTAAAAGAAGTCAGCTTTTCTAACTGTCAAGGCCTTGACTTTTATCAATGGGTACCAACTCATTTGTAAATGAATATTTTTCATTAGTGGAAAACCTTCAAGACTGATATCTGTCATATCTTTAAAAAAGTAGAGAATGGAATAAAACAGCCTTAAATACACTTGATTAATAAAGCCTTTTTTCTTTTATGGACTCAAGCTTAATTGATCCACTGGCATTGCTGAGAATAGATAAAGTGCCCTTAGATCAATCTGCAATGGCTTTAATCTGAAGCGCACATCATAAAGTCACTAAGAGCAAAGACTGATTGCATTTCTGCTTTCCTGGACCAGGTTCTTCCTTCTCTGTTATTGAGCAATTTTGAAATTGTATCTCTTTTAATTGACAGTCCTATTGTAATCTCAATTGAGAATGTGGCTAGAAATCATCTCATTATTCAGACAACCCACTTATTCATTAATGACAACTTAAGAAAAGTATAACGAAGGAGTTCTTCATAGTTGAAATTTTAACTTAAAGAATAATATATGGTGTATGTGTAAGAAGAATGTAGATATGTTAGCTATCACAGGGCATTCATTCTGTAAATTCATTTACAGAAGCAATTCTTATTCCTGTCATTTAGATTTTGTGACCATGGTCTTAGTTCCATTAAATATGTTTTATGGTTTATGAATAAGTCCTAATTTAAATTGAATTATAATTTGATCGGTATGGAGGAATTTCAGGAAAATTCAAATAGCCCTTTAGAGAAAACATAGTGAGATTTACCAAACTAGAGTTGGGAACTTTTGAAACCATCATTTGCTTTCCATTCATTTGAAATAAATTTGCATTTCTTTCTTAATTCAGTCTATTATATTAACATTCCAAATAGGATATATCCTTGAACTTAACCCTTTATTACTTTTCATATTCAGATAGAACATGCTGTTGCCCAAAAGAAAATTTCAAAATCAGCTTTACTTACAGTACTATGTAACAAATGCTTTAAAAACATTCTAAATTTACTCTGATGCAAACATTGTGAAAGAGACTATTAGTCTCTATTTAATCAATAAAGATAACTATTGAGAAGTTGGGATGTGAGGAACCATCTTAGAAGTCTACTTAAGTCATTCTTTTTCTTTCGTTAAACAAAAATTTTGAAGCCTTGTAATAATGTATCATACATTTTTGCCTTGTATTGTTCTGAACCTTTAGAACCATATTTCTGGAATATTTTAAATTGTGCAGCAAAGCAAAATCCTGTCACTCCAACTGACAACAAATGAGTTTTTAAAATACTCTGTTGCCTATAATTAACTTTTAAAAAATTCCCAGTTAACAGATTTCTTTAGCAATTTGACTGCTATTTAAATTCATTTTATTTTATACGAGGACATTTAAAAACCATTGGCCAAAAATTAATGGATGCTAACAGTCCTGTTAACTTTTGAAAAAGTATAGTCATTTATAAATGAGTTTGCTTTGACAGCCATTTTGTGAATTGTCTGAGGAAGAGTTAATATATTTTCTATATGAAATATTTGTTTTTGCATTTATTTTCTAAAATTTCCATGCCACACATGACTTCTATTGACTCCCAATTAGATGCTCATTTACAAATCTAAATGAGAGAAATGAGCATTCTAGTTTTAGCTGGAGGTCTCTTTGAAGCAGGCCAATCTAGAGATGTCAAGGAAAAAAGAACAGAACAGAAATCATACTTATACATTCCCAATATCTATTTATTTGCTGTGCATTCTTCTCTTTGCCTTGTCATTATCATCATCATGATTAATATACTTATTATTCACATATATCTTCTCATTTAAAACCTTTGAGATAGGCACATGCATATTTTGTAGATGAGGCAAATGAGTCTTAAAGAAGGTGGGTAACTTGTCCAAGATCCTAAAAAATTAGCAAGAGGCATAAGCAGCCTTCATATCCAATGATAGCTCTTTCCTTACTAAATGATATCAGGAAAATAAAGAGATCTTTCTTAAGGACAACTAAAACAAACAAACAAAAAACACAGTTAAAATATCCAAAAAGAAAATCTCAATCTCAATCTTAGCTCAAACCAGAATTCAGCTGGGTTGAAACTGCTGGACTTAAGAATCAGGCGAGGTCTCTCCTTTGACTCTGTGGGGCCTTCTGTTCCATAAACCAGCCTCACAGTGGGAAGAAAGTATCTACAGCGGAGTGAATGTAGTGGTTCCTGCGTTATTTTAGGACAAAGAGATTCACCTGCAATATGACAGGCGCTTACCTGGTACATATCCAGTTAATATTTTAGACATTGTACTGACGGCAGTGAAGTGAAATGGAAAGAAAGAATTCTAGATATGCACTTACTCTGTGGCATTTTGTCACTAAACTCGCTCGGGCCCTTTTTTTCCTTCGCTTGTAAAATTAGATTCAATGATTGATATATTTGAACTATCTTCTGCAGTTTTCATGCAAATTTTTAAAAAGATAAACTGTTTAAATTACCTTTGTAATTTATAAAGCCCTATAAAAATATCAGGCATTACTTAGCATTGTACTGATATGTGGAATAATTAGCCATCTCGGTATCAGGAATCCTGGTTTTATCAGTAGCTAATTGCGCTGCTTTGTACAATTGACTAAATTTTCTACCTTAGTTCTCTTTTTCTGTTGAATGAGCTATAAGAATCTGAGTCCAGCGAGGCCTAGGAGAGTAAGACTTAAAAATAAATAGTCCTTAATGCAGTATATTTTTCTAAAGCTCCTGAGGTTCTTTAAACTTTACTCTTGGTAAATCTGCCCCCAAAGCCTGTAGTTTTCAAGCCTTCCCTAGAGAGAATTTGGTTAAAAGAAGGAAAAAAAGAGCAGAATTGCATAGTCCTTAGATATGCAAAGATAGAGTTAATTAGGAATGTATCATGAGAACTTCGACAGACATTTATTTCCAACAAGCAGCTCTAGTGTTGATTAAATACAATCGGGGATCTGGTAGTTTCTGAGAGTCTGGATATCTTGCCCAAGAAAGAATAATTAGACCATTGCCTATGCAGGAAAATAAAAAAAAAAAGAGAGAGCTTTCAAATAACTATCAAAAGAAATGTTTTTAGTACTACCAATTCTTTCATCTCAACGATCCTTATTTAGATCTTTTCTTTCCCTTTTCTATGATTTCATACACTCAGCACTTATCATTAAAAAAGTTTGCTGGTTAGCAAACTTTTATCTGAATTCCATATTTTTTTCCCAGTGAAATGGGAAAAAAAGCTATGCATTCATATTACATTCCATATATCTTTTTAATATCAGTGTCTACATCAACATTCCCAAGCCTCTTTATAAGTGTAGCATTCAGAATCTGGGTTTTAAGAAGAAAGAAGATGGGCCAAAGACAAATACAGTATATTTTGATATTGATGAGAAGTTAGAATGGGAGATTTTGAAGGTCTTCTTGGACCTTCAGCCTGGCCAGCCCCTACCCCATAGTTGAGTGCATTGTCTATTGTTTCAACTATTTCACAAAACCATGAATACTAAAGGGACAGAGGCCAGATTGATCATTCAGTCTCCTAACACCAGAGGCTAAGCCCAGAGCCATGTAATTATTCAATGTGTAATATTGAACAAGTCAGTAAATCTTTCTTCACTTTAGTTTTATAGCTCTGTGATCTGAAATTCATCTGAAGCAGCAAATCCCTGTAAATTCTGGTTCACACTCTGCTTGTTTCTAGCAATGATCTGGCCCCTTTGCGATAATGTCCACGTCTCCTGAGGTTTTAATAAATGGAGTCCTTCACACCCCACAGACCTCTGATCAAATCCGTATGCCTGGGGCTACCATCTGGGTGGAGAGCTGAGGTTTCTTTCATCCTAGTTTCCACTTCTTAGGGCGGGTCACTCAAATTTGCTCCACTTTTGAATTCATCTCTTTAGGCACACCATTACAATACAAAAGTTGGTGTCACTTACAGTAATGCAGTGTTTGAAGACATGACAATGATGCTCAGCTTACCTATTCAGAGAAGCAAGACAGGAGGCTCAGGAGTGTTCATCTCATTAGGAAGAATAGGAAATCTATTTAAAAATGCTGTGAAAGTAATCGTTATTGTTGTGATAGCCTTACATATCATTTATCCCTGTATATACATCTGGACTCAGAATTCCCATCAGCAATGAGAGTGTAGGTAGTTTTGGTCAACAGGAAAGAATGTGAGCATGCTAAACAAAGCACAAGAAAAAAGTTCTTACATTATATCTAGCAATCCACAGAATGGACCAGACAGAATGTACCCATTTTATCCAGAAAAATTAAGACTTCCACTTAGTATCCTCTGGAAACCCAAAGTCAAATCCCAGACCTAATGTACTATAGAAGTAAAAAGATGGCTTCTGTGGTAATTTAGACATACATGTATCTGAATAATAATACTAAACTTTATCTCGGTTATCAGAAAAACAAAAAAACCTCAACATGCCTGCCCTTTCTTTAGTAAATTTATCTAAATCCTTGACTCTTTCTCAAATCATTTAATCCTCTTGTTTACTTGACCCCTTCCTTTACAAATGAATCCCAGCATTTTCTGAAAGATGCCTCACTAATCATTGTCACTCTGGATAGGGAAAGAAGGACTAAGCTTCAAATCTGTTTTCAACTAAAATCATTAATATCTAGCTCTAACAATGAGGAGTAATAACCCCAGTAAAAGAACTGCAGGATGCAGGCCTCACTGGATTTTTTCTATTGCAGAGATTAACCTCTCAGCCTTTGACCATATTTCAGAATAATCAATCACTCATCAATTAGATCATTCTGAGTTCTTGTAATTAGAAGTGGCTCAATACAGGGAGATGTAAAATGTTCCACGTATACGAATGGGATTCATAAAGGAGAAATTAAGCTGATGGCTCTCAGCACTTAACTCTATTTCGTATTCAATAGTTATATTGATGTAACGAAGCTCAGAAGTCAGTTTTTTACTAATGAAATAGCCATGTCCGATAATTGAAGGAGAACATTTAACTTCTTAAATGAGATAGTTTTGCTTCTTGATAAGAATGTAAAACCAGATTGTTAAGCTCAGATAAAATGGCAAAGAAAAAATTCTATATATGTTTGTATACCTTAAATACATGTTCACATATTCATTCTTTATTCAGTCTTTCCACAGATATTAATTAATTAGCTAGACTTTTCAGCACCTACTTTCTCCTTTTTGAGCTTATATAGTCTAAGAGAGAAGATAGAATGTGAGATGAAGTGCAATCTTTTAATAAAGCTTAGTGTTGGTTACGTAGGGAAGTATAGGGCATTATGAGAGTAAATATTGGTCGACCTGCAGCCATGGAGCAGATGAGCAGCATAAACACAAGGGGCAGACTGATATGTATGGTAGTTGTGGTCTAAACTAGGGGTCTGCTAGCTTTTTCTATAAGGGACCAGATTGTTACCAAACCAGCTTCATTTTTGCCTGTTACCTAGAAAACCAATCACCAAGATGATGAGATGGCAGCAGAGAGAGAGTTTTTGTTTTGTTTTGTTTTCTGAGGAAGATTAGCCCTGAGCTAACATCAGCCAATCCTCCTCTTTTTTCTGAGGAAGACTGGCCCTGAGCTAACATCCGTGCCCATCTTCCTCTACTTTTTATATGTGGGATGCCTACCACAGCAAGGCTTGCCACACGGTGCCATGTCTGCACCTGGGATCGAAACAGTGAACCCTGGGCCACTGAAGGGGAACATTGCACTTAACCGCTGCACCACTGGGCCAGCCCCAGAGAGAGAGTTTTAATCACAAGGCAGCCAAGTGAGGAAGCAGGAGAACGAGTCTTAGCTCCACCTCCTTGAAAATAGGGACTCAGGGATATTTATGGGGTAGGGGGCAAGGTGGTCTGACATGTGGATATAGGTGAGGAGAGGTCAGGTAATTGATGATCTGCAAAAGTGTAGTCAAACTTCATTCCTCTTCACAGGATGCATGTTCACACAATGGTGGTGTTAGCATGATCTGAGTGTGGAGTTTTCAGCTTCTTGACATCAAAAAGTCACCTACTGGGCACCTGCACAGGCCCAGTTGATGAGTTGGTAGCCTCAGCCAGCCTGAACTGAACAAGGAGGTCCTAATTCCTGAAAAACAGCTCAAACATCCATTACCATGGAGACCCAGGGCCAGGGAGGTGTTATCTACAGGAACCTAGTGGGAGTCGGATAGTATATTGCCTAAGCAGCACAGTTAACAATGGGGGGGGGGGGGGGGGGGGGGGCAAACAACTAAAAGCTGTGATTAGTAATTGAAAAGAAAAGAAACTTTAGTTGCTAGCTACCTAATCATCAATGGCAAACTGTTTACCAGTTTTACAATGGTAAATATTTTAGGCTTTGCAGGCCACATGGTCCTTGTGGCCTGTAGTAACCCTTGCCCTTGTAGCACAAAAGCAGCTACAGAATAGACAATACGTAAACAAATGAGTATGGCTGTGTGCTAATAAACTCTACGTATGGACACTAAATTTTAATTTCACATGTCATTATTCTTATTTTGATTCTTTTCAGTCATTTAAAAATGTAAAATCCATTCTTGGCTCTCAGGTTGTACATGAACAGGTGGTGGAGGACATCTGGCCTACAAGCTGTGTTTTGCCAGTCCTGGCCTAAGGAACAAGAAATGAAAGAAAAGAATAACTTTTAGGTCTGGTAAATAGAGAAGAGCAAATAGATGAGGAGATTTATTCATTTCATTAACACAAATATTCTGGAAGGGAATACTACAGTTTTGTTAGGCCCCTTTTTACAGCTGAATAATTGGGCTTATTTAAAGTCTCCAAAATAGTGACATATAGTTTTCAAATTACTTTATTGACCAGTAAATTCGCTTATTGGGTAATGCAAAGAAATTGTCTATGATGATCAATTTATTGAGAATTTTACCTTATTCTATGTATTTTTCTAGGTTTGGGACAAAAAAGAAAAACGTCCTGAGCTCTATCCTCAAATAACTATCAATCTAGTAGGGAATGTTGACATACGAATAATAAAAGGATAGTGCTAAAATAAAACTTTATATATTTCAACAAATATTTATCAAACAACTTTTATGTGCCAGGTTCTATTGCAAGTACTGAAGAAGCAGTTCCCCTGACTCACAAGGTCCTAGCTGTCATAGATTTACTTCTATTGGTGTAAGACACAATAAATAAACAAAAGAATAAGTAAAATAATTTCTGTTAATTATAAGTATTATGATGAAATAAAATGATAATGTATTACAGAATGAGTGGTATAATATTGGATTGAGTAGTCAGGAAAGTTCTCTCTACAAATGTAGCATGGAAACTGAGACTTGAATGATGAGCGGGGCTCACCATGTGTCAATGTAGGAGAGAGGCTGTTAAGAAGTTTGTCATGTTGGAGGAACACACTGAATGCACTGTCATTGGCATAAAATAAGCAAAGGAGAGAGATAAGTAAGAGATATATGCAAGATAAGATCAGAAAAGTAGGAGGGTCTTGGTCATCTAAGACATTTTAGCTTATAGTAAGAAATTTTGATTTTGTTATATATAATGGTAAAAATTGGGACAGTTAGAAGCTAAGAATCTCCGTGATATAATTCACACTGACTACTACGTGGAAAATGGATTGGAGGAGAGAAAGAATGTAATTAATAAGCCGAGTTAGGATACTATTGCCAGAATCCAGGTGGGGGAGATGTTGATTTGGACTAGGATAATGGCATTGGAAATAGAAAAATCATGTATAATTCAGGATTCAATATCCATAGTGAGAAAGACATAAAGAGATTTGCTTTAAAATACTTAAAGAGCTTTAATTAAAAAAATTCTACTTTCAAGCTGATTAGTCTATTAAACCCCTTTCCTCCTTTTAATAATCACTTTAATTTACTTTCACAAATCGCCTTTTAGAAACTTTCACTCCAAAAGGAACTGCACATAAATATCCTTAGTGTATCCCTTCTTTATTGCCTCTGACCTTTAATATACAGGTATTACCTTTCTTTTACTGAAGATACTTTCTTCTTAATGTCTCATTTTCATAATTTATTTTCTTTGACAGCTTTTATTAGTCTATCTTACTTCCAAAGAATGCCGATGGAGACTGCTCATAAACCTCTTGTCTGCAACAGCTTTATCACTTACAACTCTGGATCAATCAATTGCTTTTGTGTCACTTGAAGCAGTAGTTCTTAATCTTTAGCATGCATTAGAGTCATGAGGAGAACTTGTTAAAACACATTGCTGGGCCCGACTCCCAGCATTCTGATTTGACTGGGCTGATGGGACCCGAGGATTTGTATTTTTAACAAATTCCCAGCTGATGTTGCCTAAGGACCACTCTTTAATTTGCACTGACTCATGTAACCTTTCCTTGTTCAGAAGACTTGATCTTAATTCTCTTGACATTCCCATATGCTTAGCTACTTGTTTCTCCTATTTCTTGCTATTTGTTATCTAACATACATCCTCCTGCGTTTCTTTTACTTTCAGTTTATGTGAAATTCATGTTATGGCTTATTTACATAGAAGAACTTTCTGTGAAATGTAAAATTAAGTACATATGGCTCTTTGTTATTATTGAAGTTATGCAATTGTATGGATGCAAAGAAAGCTAACGCTGCCATAACACAAAGTCATGTGCTGGCTATACGTCTAGTCTGTACTCACACACCCCCTCTGAGTTTAACACTAGCTTCTAGACTCTTGTGGCTACCCTGTGAAGGGATCAGAGACTCCTTCAGTTAGTGGTAATGACACCACATACACCAAGAACATTTGAAAAGAAATTTGTTATTCACACAAGTGACTTCTAGGGAGAGAAGAACCTATACAAGCCAGTCTAGAATGGCTGTAAGGAAAGGAGTGGTGCATTGACTTTGGTTTGAAATATGGCTAGGAGGTGTTGTCTGCTTGGAGATTTCCACATATGGGGTAGGGTTTGTTTGATTTTGCTTCCTTGTGGCAGAGAGAGAGAGGGAGAAGAGGCTTTCTTACAGACTTGCCCAGATGTGGGGCAAAAAACCCAGGGGGGAGGAGGGAACTTGAGATCTGTCAAGTATCAAAAATGAAGTCAGACTTTTTATTACATAGATCTTTTGGGTCAAAGTCCTCGCAGGTGTAGGGGAGGAAGACATTTCCTCTACCCGCTCTGGGTTCTTCTGGCCAGAGAATGAATTAAATTCACATGAGACAGAATAACAGGAGAAAATTAAACAAAGCTTTATAGCATGTATACATGGGAGAGGCTCAGGCAACCTGAGCAATTTACAAAGTGTCTGAAGCCACAACCTTAAATATCATCTTCAGCTAAAGACAAAGGAGGATGTTGGGGGTGGGGGAGTCAGTTACGGGAGGTTATCACACAAGTACAGTAAACAAGAGTCAGATTATTATGTAGACTTGAGTCCTTGCTCCCCACATTGATAAGAGTTTCTAGAGATAAGGTCATTCCTCCTTCCTGGTACAGAGAGGGAGATACCTTTACAGATGGAGATTTCCTTTACAATGTAAATGCCTCTTAACAAAGGGTAAGTAAATTCTACTTTTCAGAGTTTCTTTCCTGTCTGCAGCTTTTAAAAGTAACCAGCCCAAAATAATCCTCATTCCAAAGAGGCATATCTTGGGGTGGTCAATTCCAGTCCCCCACACAGGTCAGCCTCTAATTTTCCATAAATGTTTTAAACACCTGGTAATACAACATAAACTAATTAATTTCAGGGTAAAATCTTCCATATTTTAAACAATACAGAATCTGATGAAGTCCATAAAGTGATGGCGGAGTACTTTAACCGTAGAAAAAGACATTGATAAATGAGGATCTAGCAGAGTTAAATGACTTGAGAGTAGAAACATAAAAGTAACAAAAGTGATGACATAAAATATATCTCAAAAGGGAATGATTTTGTATAAGCACTTTAGAAAACAGTTTGGTAGTTTTTTATAAAGCTAAACATGCATCTACACTATCACCCAGAAATTCCATTCCCAGGTTTTTACACGAGAGAATGAGAACATATGACCACACATGAAGTTGTTCATAAATGTTTACATCAACTTTATTCATAATAGCAAAAGAAACTGAGAACCTATCAAATGTCCATTACTGGGTAAATGAGTAAACAGAAATTGTGGTGTAGGCATATAATAGAATATGACATAAAAAGGAAGAAACTGCTGATATAGGCCAAAATGTGGATAGATCTCAAAGATATTATGCTGTCAAAACATAGTATGTCAGACACAAAATGTCCATACTATATGATTCCATTTACATGAAATGCTAGAACAGACAAAAATAAACTACAGACCTAAAGAAGATCACTCGTTGCCTGTGACAGGGGAATGGAGTAAGGAAATGAATGCAAATGAGCAGAGGGAATTTTTTTGTGGTAATAGAAATGTTCTATATCACGATCGTGGTGGTGGTTACATGAGTATATGTATTTGTCAAGACTCAGTGAACAGCACACTTAACACAGATGCATGTAGATAAATTATACCTCAATAAAATTGATTAAAACAGAGACAATGACTTAAAAATGAAAAGATTAATAGAATCATTTTGGAAAACAACGGCAACATTAAATATCGAAGAGGTAAAGTTGGCGGAAACAGGAGATAGGAGGGCATGGGGAATGAGGGAGAGGGGACCTCCAGGTTTAGGGCTTGACCAGAGGAATGGTGGTGCTATTCTCTGGGAGAGGACACAGAAAAGGTGTCAGATTTGAAGGGAGGATCATAAGGCTGATCTTGGACCAAGTAAGTCTGAATTTCCTTTGATACATCCAAGCAGACATATCATATAGGCTATTGCTGTACGTCTTCAAAAGGAAAATGACTTTGATGTTGATTTTTTTTATGTGCCTCTAAAAAGGAAAATTTACATTGATTTGTACATTCATCCAGATTTTAGAGGTGTTAAAATGTGAAAAAAATGTCTTAGAATTGATTTTATAAGGTAGATATCAGGGTTTAGTATTTGAAAAATTACATTTAGATTCATCAGTGTATATTTGGCAAATGAGTGAAAATAGAATAGAGCCTAGGGAAGTAAAAGAAAAGATTCTTGTTTTGTACTTTAGTCACAACACTTTGCGCACCAAATGTGAGTGGGGTTTTCCCACAGCAATCAATTCTCCAACTGTCTAGACGCCAACTGGATGTCCTGCAATTCCACTATAACACAAATTACCTCGAGTTAGCATAGACCCCACAGGTTAAGGGTTCAGTCCCACAAGATTGTCTTCTACTTCAGATGCCAGTTGCAAGTCCCAGGTTGTCATCTTTACTTCTGACCAACCAGCTATAAATCAGGGGTTCCCACAACCCCCTGTTCAGGTTTGATAATTTGCTATAATGATTCACAGAACTCAGGGAAACACTTATTTATGTTAACTGGTTTATTATAAAGGATACAGATGAACAGCCAGATGAAGAGGTACATAGGGTGAAGTCTGGAAGGGTTCCAAGTGCAGGAGCTTCTGTCATCCAGGAGCTGGGGGCATCACCCTCCTAGCATGTTGATGTGTTTACTACCTGGGAAACTCTCTGAATCCTATAGTTTTGGGATTTTTTTATGGAGGCTTCATCGTGTAGGCATGATCGATTATTAACTCAATTTCCAGCCCCTCTCCTCTCCCTGGAGTCTGGGGGTGGGGCTGAAATTTCCAAGCTTCTAATCATGGCTTAGTCTTTCTGTGACCAGCACTCACCCAGGAGCCCACCAAGAGTCACCTCATTAGAACAAAAGAATTTCCTATTACCCAGGAAATTCCGAGGGATTTAGGAGCTCTGTGTAAGATACTCCTTTCATCCCCATCACTCAGGAGATTACAAGGGTTTTAGGAGCTCTGTGTCAGAAACTGGGGACAGAGACCAAATAAACATTTCTCATTATGTCACAGGCAGAGACTTGAGGATGCCCCCTTTGTTCATTTGATGGCTCAGGAGGAGACCCAGAAAAGCCCAGAGTAATTGCTCAGGTCAAACGTACCCTGTCTCCATGGGATACTCTTATCCACTTAGAAACTTCCACAAAGCGCTGTAACTGAAATCTTTTCTCTGTGATGGGGTGAGAAGGAAATCATACTTTCACACCAGAATTAAGGAACTCAATCAGAAATTCAGGAAAGAAGCAAATATTGGGAGAAGAGATGATGACATTCACTATCTCTTTCTGTAAGAAAGGAACTTCTTCAATGAGCAAGTAGGATCATATCCTTTTATTTATTCAACCAGATGGTCACCTGTCTCACTACTGTGATTTCTCTTCACAGCTACCTTGATGACCCTAATAACAGAATATCTGTGCCTAAAGGGTCCTCATAATTCCTTACCAGGGATGCCCAGCCTCCAATGATTCCCTGTGGTTACTGCAGATTTTCTTTTGATCCTCTACTTTTGCTCCTGGCTGCGGCTAATTCAGCTTTAAAGTAACTTCCTGATGTCACTTTGGTTGAGGGAGGAAGGAAGGTAAGATATCAGGCCTTGATGCCCAGGCATTTAAATGGTTGTTGTCAGTGAGCAAGGAGTGGTGTTCTCATTTCACTGTAGATAGAACTGGTTCATAAATCCACAAGAGATGGAAAACCTATGCAAGCAAAACAGAAAGAAATTGGAAGCTGAAAGCAAGCCTGGTAAGCAAGAAGCATATTTGGATACTTAGAAAGAAATAACACTGACCTCGAGCTGTAGAAGGATTACACAGTAGGAAGATTGAGTTTAGGAGACCAGCCTTGCTGAGTGGCACTGCAGTTATTGGCATGTGGCATTCACTGAGCATCCTCATGTTAAGGATAGGTTTCAGGACAAAACTCTTGTCAGGGAGGAGCTAACATCTAAATAGAACTAAGACAGGCTCACAGAAATCAGTACAGAAAGGGTACTGCCTTTGGGAGAGACTGTCCCAGAATTTAATGGCAATTGCTGTGAAGGAATATTTTCTAGGTAAAAACAAATATGGATCCTTAAAAGCAAATTTAGACTCTCTTTATTAAGGCCACCTGCAACTCACCACCTATAAGAACTATTTCTGCCAAGGTGCTGAAGGCCGCCTGGTGGCTGCACTTGTTATTGGAGCAGCGCAAGGGGTCTCTGGCAAGGATTTCCTCAGTTTTTCCCTCTTTTCTCTTTGAGCCTATTTCTGCTGAAGATCAGTTGGATACTTGAACCAGGCTGAAGTCAAACAGCACAGGAAGACCAAAGGACCACTCTTCTCTCCTTCTTCCAGGGCCTTGTTTCTGTTCTTGGCTTCTGTGAGAAAGAACAAGGTGAGAATGGAGCTCCAAGGCAAATGAAGCCGCCCCAGCCACCACGAGGGACTTTCATGTTGCTATGGACTCTATTTCAGACATTTGAAATTTTGAGTCATAGGAGATGTGGCTGGATCTTCCACCAGTCAATTTGGCTTGAGTGGTAGGAGCAGGGCCTGCAGAACTCATAGGAAGAGAATTGGCCAAAAATGTTAAAACATATAGGTCATGAAGTTCTTATTGAATATAAACTATTATTTTTTTAAATAAATTAAAAAAAATTTTAGCATTCTTATTTATAGATAAATTGAAATATACTCTCTTTGTACATATACCACTATGTATACTAGTAAGCATAATATTTAGAGACTTAAGAGGGAAAGAGACTAAATTTAACCTGGTTTGGATGCCACTCTATCTCTTATTAGCTTCATTGTCTTTTGCAAATTACTTATTTGAGCATTACTTACTTTACATGGAAATGGAGACTATAATAATTTCTATTTTTGGAAGATTAAATGAAATAATCCAGGTAAAGTCCATAATATAGTATCACCTATTGAGTTTTTAATAAAATTTTTACCCTTTTCATTTCCAGAAGTTCTATTTGTTTACTTTTCAAATCTCTTATCACAGTCCTTTGTTCCTGTACCATAATTTCAATATCCCATTTCTTTTCTTTAAACACAACACACATTTAGTAATCTTTATATGATAAAACTAAGATCTGCCATCTTTGTACATCTGGTTCTGTGTTATTTTTGCTGACTCTTTCATAGCAGCCTGTTTTCTTATGTATTGGACATTGACTGAATTGCTCTTCTGTATTAGATTTATATTTCTATGTAACAAATTACCGCAAACTTAGTGCCTTAAAATGACACACATTTATCGGCTCACCGTTTTTGCAGAGACGTGGGAGTGTCTTCTTCCAAACTTGTTCCAATCGTTGGCAGAATTCAGTTCCTTATGGTTGTAGGACTGATGTCCTTGTTTCCTTGCAGGGACTGATTTCAGCTCCTGGAGGCTGCCCACAGTTCCTTGACATGTGGTGCCGTCAAGCAGTTCACAGGTGGATGTTTGCTTCCTTCCGGGTCAGGAAACGCACCCCTCTCTGATTTCATCATGTTTGGCCAGCTGGAGATAACACTCTGTTTTTAAAGAGCTCATATGATTAGGTCAGGCCAACTCATATGTTACAGTCAACTGATCTGGAGCCTTAATTACATCTGAAAAATCCTTTCACAGCAGTATCTAGATTAGTGTTTGATTGAATAACTGGATGAAGGTGTCTGTATACAGGGGCTAGGAATCTTGAGGTCCATCTTGGAATTCTGCCTGCCATATCTTCCTTTCTCCAAGTATCTGTAATAACATTTGTCATATGTCAAATTTTTACATGTGTGTAGACTCTCTAGAGCTTTCCATGGTCATGGGAATCTATTACTGTGCCAATACCACATACTTAATTTTTTATAACAAATAATAATATCTAGTGGAACAAGTTCTGCTCCATGGAATCTTGGTTTCATAAAAAAAAATCCTAAGAGCAGAGAAGAGTGACATCAATGTAACTTTGGTGAATCATCTGAGGAGTCAGCTAAAATTTCTGTTACCTCTCCTGATTTAGAATGAGGTCACACTAAGTCTGCAGGAAAAAATAATAATTAATTGCAACCATAGTGAGAGAAGAGTTGACAGGAAAAGAACAGGATAGGACCTCAATAAGTAGAAGAACCTGGGCTTGCAATTACCTTAAGTTATGGTAAGCTTAAGAGGTAAGCTGGGAGAGAAAGTAGGAAAAAAGAATGCATGGAGAACTGCAGGGGTTGGCGAAGAGAAAACAAACCTAAGTAAATTTGAAAATGATATTTTAACTGGTCACTCTAAGGCTAAAAACAAAACGATCTGTATAAAAGTACCATAATCTAGTTAATAAATTTCTTTTTCACAGGAGTATGGGTTAGCAATTCTGAAACTATGCATAAACTAAGGTTATATTAATAAGTAAATATATTGTAGATAATGATAGCTGAGTTTCACTGATGATAAATGAGGATGATAAATCTGAGATGTCAGTGAAAAAAGTTGCAAATAAGGAAAAGAGGAAAACTAAATGATCCATAAGTGCTGAATTAGAATCAGATATATTAATATGAACTCATGGTATGTATGTAAACATTCAAACATACACACATATACAGATAGATAAAGAAATAGAGATGTATGTGTATTCATGTGTTATTAAACAAAGACATACTTTCTAGCTTTGTCTATTGAGAGGGCCTAGTAACAATAACACCCTAGTCACAGTGAACACAACTAGTACTCAGATCTTGGTTTGTAAACACTATTCCCCAATTAAAGGAATCAAGGCTCCTTGGAGAAATAGTTAGTCTAGTGTCAGAGCAGGGAAAATACAAAATAAGCCTGGAATACATTGTGTGGAATATGTCTCCAGAAAGTAAGAAGTGCTCAAAAAAGGGCAGAGGCACATCAAAAGGATCCAACCTGAGTTTTTAAAGTCCAAAGGTGGAACACTTGAGCAAAAAAGCAATGATAATGTTATGTTACAGCCCATAGAATAAGTTTAATATCCATGAGTCAAAACTGATGTAAAAATAATTGAATAAATAAATTGAGAAGGAACGGCTCTTCTTTACAGAAGAATTTCAACTAATAGATGTAAAAGAAAAAATAACAAGTAGAAAATCCCCTTAGGGATTTTAGGCAAACACCACCGTGATAATTGTTGCAGACATCTACAAATGGATGTTAAATTAGTGGGTAAAAGTTTGAGAAGAAACAGGATATTTGCACAGTCTCAAAATATCTCCCCCAAAATATTTATTACTTATGAAGGGAAAAATAGTAGATTTCACTGGAGAAACCATCCTAACTGAGAGATCAATGTCAACATCAGCAGTAGTAAGATATTGACATATGTGCCCCTGACATGATCTACAAAGAAGGGCCCATCACTTTTGCATTATTCTTGCAAAAAAATATATTAACTCAATCGAATCACGTTAAAACATTGAAAAATCCAAATTGAGGAACAATCTACAAAATAACTAACCAGTGATCTTCGAATGTGTCAAGGTTGTGAGAGAGAAGGAAAGATGAAGGAACTGTCACAGCTTGAAGGAGACTCAGAAGGTGACAACTAAATGCAATGTAAGATCCTGAGTTGGTCCTGAAACAGAAAAAGGACGTTGTGTGAAATTCCGATAAGGTCAATAGTTCAGTTAAGAACATTGTGTCCATGTTAATTTCCTGCCTCTGATAATTGCAGTATGGTTATGTAAGATGCTAACATTAGGGTGGGGTAAGGGTATGCTGGAATTCTCTGTATTATTTTTGCAATTTTATTTCTATACCTAAAACTATTCAAAAATGAAAGACTGCATATGTATAGGGAAGATGGTGAAAGATTCTAATCCTACAAGACACTGCAGAATATGATAAAAGGATTTAAAGCTTTTATTAGGGAAGAGAGAAAGCAATGCAGTTTTTGATCAAGGGACAAGACAGAATCTGGCACCACAGAAGTGACTTAAAAATATTTGATAAATGAATAAACTTTATGGGGAACTCGTTTATTATGTAAAACAGATCAAAGTAGAAAGGTTCGTGTTTAATGGAGGCATTAAACAGAAGCACAAATGAGAGACAGGAGTACCACCTCCTATGCCTTCCTTTTAGCCTGAGCACCTCTGTTTAATATTTGGCATCCTAAGAGAAATTTATCAATAATCATCTGGAGTCAATAAGCAATGGACAAAGATCAATAAGCTGTTTTAGAGAAATGGTTGGCATTACTAGGTGTTAACTGAATGTTGAATGAACGAATAATCTACAGATATCTAACTGAGTTTACTTCCAAGTTACACATTGTGACATCCTTGATCAATTTTATATTCCTGAGATGATGCTGCCACTAATCTTTCAGAAGTTGCTCATCTAAAAGGAAAAAAAGCTTATTTTTTCCAGACTGTACAGAGTATTAATATTTCTCCTGCCTAGATATGATCTCATAATTGGAGGATAAAATACAATCATAGAATAACAAGCCATTAATAAAATCTAGACCTAGTCAAATCAGGTTTTGCAGTACATATTGTAACTCGTTAATTTTCCCTTATCATACATGACTTATTAGATCAGAGTGATATTAAATACTTAAATACTCTATGAGATTGAAATGTTTTTCCTCCTTCTCTATCACCAAAATTGTTATAGTTATGGCTTCCATTGAAAATAAAATAATAACTTTAAAACCATAAATATTTTAAGATTTTAAATTCGGGTTTGGAGCGTGAGGAAGTATTCTCTGTATGCAATTTGTATTCTACCCAACTCTGTCAATGTATTTCAGTGTAGTTAACACTGTCTTCAGGACTCAAACATTTGGGCACTTGATTTTCATAATGCCAACTACACAAAGATAGTGACTCAGATTGAAACAGGTTGATTGCTACGTAATTTTGTGTGCATTTCAAATGAAGCTTCTTTTTTCAGCCAGATAATAAGATTTTTTCAAGTTGTGCTTTAAAGCAACTTCCTATCTTTTCTTCTTCTTCCCTTGTCCACAGTAACCATGTAATCCCACCGCCAGTTTTTTCTTTTTTTAATGAACTGCAGTTACAGGAATTCTAAGAAGGAAACAAATCATCATTCACATATACGGAACATAAGCCACAACTATCAATGAATATGCCTAGGCATTTATTTGATAAAACCATTTATCCACCGTTACGGGGTTTGAATCAGTATCTTGACTCAAAACATTAATTTTCGTAGTAATGTGAATGTATTTGCATTCTAAGTTCTTGGTAACTTGCCTGTAATTATTGTTAAATATTTCAATGTGTTAATTTTAATTTATACCTTAGGAATGGTTAGTTAACCCTCGATATCCCCTAATTTAGAATACAAAACCTAGGGTAGACTGTTAGATGCTATTCAAAGTTCAACAATATAGAAGTGGCTCTTAATCAAAATTTTCAATTTTGTTTATCTTCAATCAATGCCAGTGGGTTTATTCGTTAACATAATGGATGGAGAAATTGTTTTGTTGGCTAAAAACATTTTATACATAGTCTCTATCTTGCATAAAGTGTCGGAATCTAGTGGTCTGAGTAGCCTGGATGGTTTGAAATGGTTCCTTAGGCCTAGGATTCTGACTGGTCCTGTCCTCTATTCAGCGGCCTACAGAGGATTCCCTTACCTGACAGAATCCTGACACAAAAGCATTGCTGCAGTGACCTTTACTGCATCTTTCATGCAAGACGATTGTTCTAGTACCTAGAAGGACAGATTAGTGACATTGCATTGAGTTTGCAGGACAGGTTGTGAGACTGCCTTTGTACCAGATTACTTGAAATTCCTGTATACACGCCTGAATTTGTGACTTGCTTTCATTGTCATAGGGAATGTCATATTGGAATATATACACACATCTCTTATTACTGGAGGCTATAAATGCCCTGAAAGGAACTTAATAATACAAATAACCACATTGCATTTTATCAGTTTGCAACACCAAAGACCTTATGTTGAAATGTGGAGAATGTGATTCATAAGTTGTACAAAACACATGATTTAATATAAAAGGCAATTTCAAAAGTAAAGGAAAGCCTCTATTTTTAAACTAGTGAGATTATTTAAATACTATCATGTGCAAAGCCCTTTCCTTGGTACCTTCACCTATTTGAAGGGATCCATCTTAAACACGAAGATATAACAAACTCAGGCTACAAGCAATGAGAATGCATTCCGGCTACCCTGGAAGAGAGCACACAGCAGTATTCTGCCTCATGGTATGTGTACAAATTTAATATTTTCTAGAATAAGAAGGGATGCTTATTTTCCAAGAAAGAGAGATTTTTAAAAATCCCTTCAAAATTCACATCTGCCTCTGTACCTGTGTCAGGATAGAGAAAAAGAATAACTGTTTCAGTTCAACTCAGGCTCCTGGAATCATCAAGAAAAATATTCTAACCACGTTGCAAATCTCTGGTGATGATTACTTTCCTCTACGAAAGTTGCTTAGTTGATCAGGAGTAAGCTGGTTACTCACAGCTGCTGTTTTATTCCTCCTGGCCTACCCTGCCCCATTCTAGCCATAATTTAACTCCTATCTCCTAATAATTTAAACACCTGGCAGTTTCCCTTAAAGCATTAATTTGGAAAAAAAGGGGAAATACTTTGAGAAGAATTTTTCTTTCAAGTTAATGGAGGATGTGTATTTTGAAAGGATAAAAATGCCAAGGTCTTATAAAAATTGCCCAGTTAATCAATTCCATAATAACAGGAATAGCCACATATTTCTGTTATGGAACTGGAAAACTATAATTAAACAAGAGTATAAATGACTGACTTTTTCTCCCTTGCCAGGAATATTTTTGAGGCTATGAATTCTACGGGTAAATGTTTTTTTCTCAGGAAGGACATTTCATATTTCCTGTTACTACATTTTTAAAATTGATAATGGCTGATAATCATTACATCAATTGTCTATCTAGCCCACATTGATTTTACCAGAAATTTCAGGATAGACTTGGAGTACGAAGATGAATTTAAATCACAAAGGTCTAATACATTTTTGTTTTATGTGTGAGTGTTTGCATTTGAGAAATGAGGATATTTTGCCAGAGTTTCGGCACTGAATATTTAATATATATGACTTTTTATTCCAATGTAAAGTGCTATTTTAGCTATGATTAGAAATAGAAACTTTGTTATAGTCATACTGCATTTTAGCAGGAATTTCCTTTCCATATTAACTCTAGGCAATGTAAATTATGTGGTTGATCCATAGAATGTCTTAATAAGATACCTGGCTCAAACTGTTTTAAATGCACGTAAGGCTGGGATGCTTCCCCGTGAGTGGCTGTTACAGGCATTGCCAGATGTTTTCCTGTCTTTCTGTATCACAAAAATTGTAGCAGTTCATCTTATCTTTAGGCTAGACATCTATCTCCTTCGATTTTTTTTTTGTTATTTTTTTTCCAGGAGTTTTTAAATAGAAACCCATGATTACTGCGTAAATAAGTTTTATGAATATATAACTAGAAAATAGCAGGGAGGATGTTAAGACGATAGAGCTCTAGATGAATCCTCCCCTCTCTGTTTTGAGGAAGACTGACGGAAGAGAATAATTTCTTACAAAAATGACAACATAATAGATGAATGGTCTGTTGAGAGAGTACATTTCAGAGGCATAAAGGACTATCTTGTCTCCATGGTATAGAAATTATCTATGGACCTATTACTGTATCTTACTCTTCAGTGCATTTGCAGGACCCACATTCTGTAATCCAGTCTGGCTCAATCAGAGGTGCCGTGCATATAAGCTCATCTATTTAGAATTGTTATGTGGCATTGTGAAGTGCTCTCTGATTTGCTGCCAGTCTTTGAACTTCAACAAGAGTAGAGGTGCTGCAGCTCTTGAGGATGCAAATGAATAAAAAAGGCTACATTCTACTAAAATAAAACATTTCTTTTCTTTACATCTAGACTATTAAATTATGTATTTGTTCAAATGAAACTCATCTGGGTAATAGCTTCATACGTTTTGCAATGCCGGCCATGTACATGATCATTATTATGTATCACATAAGTCTTAAAGATTCTGATAGGCCCAGAGCTAACATCTAGAAGAAGTAAGCATCCACGTGACACAGACTGGCAAAAGGGCCAGTGTTACACGACTTGTTTGAAGATATTGAAATACCCCTAGAATCTTCTCTGAATCAGAGATTTTAAGATGAATATCACTTTTAGGATCATATGATCCAATTTTGTGGTTGGATAATGTATACAGTAACTTGGGACAGCTGAGCTAAAGTGTACATTTTAAATCAACATTTGAACTCCTTGCTTTAGTTACAAAATAGACTATGGATCTATAGATATTCATTCATTTCTTCAGCGTGCATTTACTCACTGAATTGGGTCCTTCACTCAGTTTTTCACTCTTTCTCATGCAGAGAAAAGTTCAGTTAACACAAATGATTAGATTGTCAAATTAGACTCAGAGATCTTACCCAGTATTAGACTTTACTAATAATTTAAATGATCCAAGTAACCAAAAACACTGGCAGGGCAGGGAGTGGTCCAGAGTTCCCAATGTGGCTTCCCAGTCCCTTTCTTCTGACATTGTTTATATTCTTTCACCCAGAATAATAGATGAGTTCTCGGGGTGACCTGGGTCATTCATATCACCTATACAAAGAGAAGCATCTAGATAAGAGATGGGCAAACTATGATCTGTGGGCCAAATGCAGCCCATTGGCCTGTTTTTGTAAGTAAAGTTTTATTGGACGCAGCCACATTGATTTGTGTACATGTTATTATCTATGACTACATTGGCACTACAATGGCAGGATTGGAAGTTATGACAGAGACTGTACAGCCTGCAATGCTGAAAATATTTATTACGTCATCTTTTATAGAAAACTTGTTTATTTCTGATCTAGAGTACAAAACATCTCCATTTTATATTAAGATAGTAACATGACTTTCATGATGTTTTGAAGAGAACCATGCATCATGAATCATAGCTTCCTGGTCTGATTATCATAAGCACTCCTAGACCAGAGACATCTCGCTAAAAGCATTATATAAATAAGAACTATCATGCTAGCAGATATTATCAGTTTGTTTGAAGGAGGTCTGTTTTATAGCATGTTTAAAAAAAAGATTAGATGGGGCTTCTTTCTTTCCTCTGAGTTTTCTTCTGGAAACAGGAAAGAAATGGATTGTAGCCCAGTGGCTTACTGCTTCTTTCCCAGCCACTCAATTCTTCTAGCTGATAGAAATTCATAAAAAAAAAATTTTTCATAAATATTTTAACAATAATATATACTTTCAGTGTTCCTCTTCATGTGTACTCTTATTTGCTCTTCACAATCAACCTTTAATTTAGATAGGTTAGTTATGATTTTTAAATTTCCCTAACATATTAAGAAGCAAGTTCAGGACTATTAAATCATTGCTCAAAAGCATGTGTCAAAGACTGTTCTGGAAAACTTTTTGACTAGCAGGCCAATATGATGTTTATCACACAACACTGAATATATATATATATATATATTTTTTTTAAAGATTTTATTTTTTGCTTTTTCTCCCCAAAGCCCCCCAGTACATAGTTGTATATTCTTTGTTGTGGGTCCTTCTAGTTGTGGCATGTGGGACGCTGCCTCAGCGTGGTTGGATGAGCAGTGCCATGTCCGCGCCCAGGATTCGAACCAACGAAACACTGGGCCGCCTGCAGCAGAGCGTGCAAACTTAACCTCTCGGCCACGGGGTCAGTCCCTGAATATATATTGTTATAATAACTCTGTAAGACCAACTTGAAGGCGTAATTGAAGAGAAGGCACAGGACTTGGTGAAAGTGAATAAGGTGTGTGCCTAAAAGGTTAGGAGTAAGGAGTCTGAACCTCTTTTACCTCCACTACACTTACAAAATGGTTTACCTCCACAAGTTGTCTACGTCTCAGTGTCCACATATGACTGTCAGTTAGGACCAAATGAGATCTGTGTGTATACTGTTTTACAAAGGGCCTAAATAGAGAGTAAGCACTAAATAAAAACTAGATATCATAATTAGAGGGTAAAACTCTCAAAATTAATTATATAAATTAGAGGAGTAAAATGTTGACTCTCACTAATTTAGAGTAACTGAAAGAAAGATAAGGTTAATTATAAACTATTTTTAATGCAGTTTAATTTGAGTTTATTTCAGGGAATAGTGATGCCATGAGATAATGAGATAGGAAAGGACAAGTGGAGTATAAGACACTTGCAAATTTGGCTTTTCAAAGTTCTACAGTAAACATCTAAACAAGAATTGGAGGGGCCAGCTCCGTGGCGTAGTGCTTAAGTTTGCGTATTCTACTTCAGCTGCCCTGGGTTCGTGGGTCCCGTTCCAGGCACAGACCTACACACTACTCATTAAGCTGTGCTGTGGCAGGTCCCACATACAAAAAATAGAGAAGATTGGCACAGATGTTAGCTCAGTGACAACCTTCCTCAAGCCAAAAGAGGAAAGTTGGCAACAGATGTTAGCTCAGAGCCAATCTTCCTTACCAAAAAAAAAGAAGAGGAAAGAACTTGAGCCACAAAAAATAGGTATAAGTTTCATTCAAACACATGGAGATTAATAAATATAATTATATTGGGAGAGTGAATGGAGTTATTCTTGTTTCTAGCCTATTGCTCACTCTATATACTTTTCTTGAATATTTCAGCTTCTCTCATATTTTTAATTCTCATTGGTGTTTGACTGCCAGCCTAGATTTGTCACTGGAATCTAGAGCCATGTATTCCACTGCTGTCTCACCATCTCTATTGGCATATTTCACAGGCCCTTCAAGTGACATTGCCAAACTGATCTCATCACTGTCATCTAGCAAATTTTTCAAAAGACAAATCTAGGAATTGTCCTTGATTCCTGCTTTTCATATACTCTCCATGTGCACTTCATCAGGTTCAGTTGATTTCACCTTATTTTTCACATCATTCCATATTTATTGCTACTGGCCCAAGTGTTTCTTAAGCATGCTTTTACGCCGCTACCACAGTCTCCTAATTGGTGTCTGTGCCGAAGCTCCTGCCTCCATGCTAGCAATTGACTCTTCATATTTCAACCACAGCGATCTTTTCAAAATGACACTTATCAATCCAGGGGCCAGCAAACATTTTCTCGAAAGGGTCAGATAGTAAATATCTTGGGCTTTGCAGGTCGTATGGTCTCTGCTCTGCTGTTGAAGCACAAAAGCAGACAAAGGAAATACATAAATGAGTAAGTATGGCTGTATTCCAATAAAATTTTATTTATAAAAATGGGTAGTGGGCTGGATTTGGCCGGCATGTGTCAACCCCTGTATTAATGTCTTGTTTAGATGCATCAATGACTTTCCAAATCCCTTAGGATAACATTCATAAGTTTTAACATGGTCCTTCAATATCTGAACCTAATTTCTCCCTACCTATCCCTCTGACCTCCTCATTTTCTTTTAATTCCTTGACACACCAAGAATTTTCACTCCTTAAGGCCTTAACACGTACTTATTTGCATGCGCTTTCCTCTTCTTTTCAACTAGATAAATGCTACCCAGTTTTTCTCTTGCTTCTTGTAACAGGTCTTCTCTCTTGCCCAAACCAATGTAGAGTCCTCCTACTTGTACATTCCTTTCTGTAGAATTATGATGGGGTCCATATGGAGATCATGGTCTTCTCTTAAGACCAAAAATAAAATAACTGAAACTTTGTACCCCTTGGCCAACATCTTCCCAGTTTCCCCTCTCCCTAACCTCTAGCCACCACCTTTCCACTCTCTCCTGCTATGAGGTTGACTCTTTTAGATTCCACATCTTAAGTGAGATCGTGCAGTATATGTCTTTCTGTGTCTGGCTTATTTCGCTTAGCATAATGTCCTCCAGGTTCATACATGTTGTTGCAAATGACAGAATTTCCTTCTTTTTTAAGGCTGAATAATATTCCATTGTGCGTATATTTATATATACCACATTTTCTTTATTCATTCATCCGTTGATGGATATTTAGGCTTATCAGTATACCTTAAATATATACAATTCTTATTTGTCAATTATACCTCATAAAACTGTATGTATGTAATTTATTGTAAATAAATGTATGTAAATTATTCATATGTAAATTACAGAATGCAAATTATATTAAATGTGGTATATGGATGCATTTGAATATATTTGGTATGATATAGGATGAGGTATCAAAAACAGATTTGCCTTAGCACGACAGTGAGAAAAATATTGCTTTGATTATATGTCATATTGTAAGTTTTCTAAGTCTAGTAACTCCCTTTCCTTTCTTTTTATGGGAAAAAAGTCAATAATTGAGACTGAGACTGCTATATATTTCCACCTTTTTAAAAATCATCTTTAAGGGCTGGCCCCGTGGCCAAGTGGTTAAGTTTGCGCACTCCGCTTGGGTGGCCCAGGATTTCACTGGTTCGAATCCTGGGCGTGGACATGGCACTGCTCATCAAGCCATGCTGAGGCGTCGTCCCACATGCCACAACTAGAAGGACCCACAACTAAAAATACGCAACTATGTACTGGGGATCTTTGGGAGAAAAAGGAAAAATAAAATCTTAAAAAAAAATCACCTTTCCTATATGTCTTCTAGTAAAGGAGGTGTAGTGACGAGGATGAACTAATGCTAAAATCAGTGACTCTGACTCACAAAAAGAACTTCAGCAAACTTTAACAAGGCGGGGGGTTTGCCTTGTTAGCTCTCCTTTGCTGATAAAGGGGCCCTCAGAACCTCCTTGATATGTCCCACGTCCTCCAGCGATGTAGACAGGAACTAGTGATGGAACAGTCACCTTGTGGCCATGAGACTATCATGGGGATGAGAGGGCTCTGTTAAGAATGGTGGAGCAGAAAGACGAAAGGCGTGTAAGACCTGGAGGACATTGTGGAGCTGCTCACCCAGCCCTGGTCTGCCTGTCTTTGGATTTCATGTTATCACATAAACAAAAATATGTATTTGGTCAAGATCTTCTGAATAGATTTCAATTAATGCAGCAGAGCACCAGTCCTATCTGATAAAACCATCAAATGCAAAAACTTTCTAACAAATTTTTTGATCATAGACAATGACTCATCTCTTAGATAGTATAGTTCCTGAATACATTCTTCCAGAGTGATTGGATATAAATAACTGTGAATATGTTATTTGTGTATAAACAGAAAGGTTATCTTACAGAATACTTCCTACAATACAGTGCTAAAAGTTCTAGAAATGTATGTGTATTGTGTATTCAAATCAATGAGACCATAGTAACAAATATATTGGAGTTAACTATAAATTATTAGTCTTTGAAAAGATCTATCTCAAATATGACTATATATGCCTGAGTGTCTGTGTTTTACAGACAGCATAGATCCAGCTACTGTTCAAGAAGTCAGATTGATTATGAAATAGTCAGTCAAACCCTCCTTATCTGCAAAGCCCCAGACTCTAAAATGGGGTTTCTCAGAGTTTTTCATGTTTGGAGGTGTGTGGTGATATAGAATAAATTTTCCAGTGAATAAATTGTTGTATACGGTTACATAAAATGTCAATGCCTCCTGGTAGATGCCTGAGGTGTATTTATAACAGAATCAAAAAGATGAAGGGGCATTTTGATGAGGCTTTTTAAATGATTCATGGCTGACTTCTCTTCTATCCTTTCTCTCAAAACAGCATCTTCAGCTAATTCTTTGGTCTATCTTAATGCACACCTAGCCGCCATCTGGACCTCAGCTGCTCTGAGAATTGCTTCTGTCATTAACGATGTAAATGCTTGAGTAGTTGTGTTCGGGGAATGTTGGCTGTAGGCAATGGCAACTAAGGGCAGGATGCCAGACAGACAGATAATCAAATGATTTTTTTTGTAGTTTTCGTATATCAGACAGGTGGAGATGAACAGGTCCTACTTGTATGTGCAAAAATTCTCTTTAGTGTTATTTAAACGTGCCTTTGTTAAATGATGGAAAGTCTGCCTAGAAAAGTCTGTGTTCTAGTGAGTAAGCTAAAAAAGCTAAACGTTTATAGAAAGGTATAGTTCCATTTGAGCCTTTGAAGCTACTTTATCAAAATTATGAGAACTGAATCAGGTCATCTAAAATCACCCATACCTAGGATAAAAGTATAAACAGTCATGTAATTCCAATTTGCCTTACTATGCAGCAAGTAGTGCATGAAAACAATGCTCCCCTTAGGGGACATCTGGGAAACCTCCAGTCTCTGGGGGCTTAGCAGCAGCACTTTCTGTATTCTTCTCTTATAACCTTACGTTTTTATTTTAGCATCCACTCCCAGTTGCTTACCTTATATCTTATCCCTATTCTTCCTTTTAAGGTATTCCCCGGATTTGCCTGGTAGCAATATGTCCAGTTAAATAATTGTTTCCCTCAGATGCCCTTACGACCACAGGCGTATGTCATCCAGTTCTTGCCAAATGAGATATAGGCTGACAGTTACACAGGAAGTCTTTCTGCTTCAGGGGCCACTCCTCCCTGTCTTTTCTCTATAGGCTTTTCCTTTGTGGATAATAGGCTCTAGTTGGAAGGGGCAGCACCCATCGTATAGCTGTGAGGGTAGAAGCATGAAGAGAACATGTTAACTATCTGAAATATAAAAAAGAACACTGGTCCTTGACAACAACAAACAGTAGCTTTACCAGTTTTTTACTTCCAGATTAGTAAGAAAAAGTAACCTTATTTTGTTTGCTTAAGCTCTGGAAATCTATTTACATTACTTGCAGGGGAACCTACTACTTGACAACATCATATTGTAATTGTTTGTTAATATTTCTGCATTATCTACTTGAGGGCAACAACTTTATATTATTCATATTCAGATGCCCTGTACTCAATGCCTTATATGACACACTGTAAATAGATAAATACTCAGTAACTGATTGTTGAGTGACTAATCAAATAGATTTTTCTCATATCTTGGGAGCTGAAATCACTTGCTACATGGATATCCTTACCCTTATGGAAAAGAAATCTTAATTTCAAAAGCCTCTATCCTCACTCAACCAAAAAATTTAAGCAATAAGAACCATTTCTTTTTCAGCTGGGTCAATTCTCTATAAAAGCCTTAAAGATGTTTTGAAATCCTCTGATGAACAACGAAGATTCGGAAACCCTTGTCTCATATTCAGGAGCAACTTTTCCTAATAAGAAGAGACAAAATAAATAATTCCATGGTTCTCTTATTGCTAAAATTTTCAATAATTTAAACTCATCACTTCTTCCTTGGTCTAGGGAGATTAAGCTCTGAGTCTGGATCTGGTATCAATGTCTCACTTCATCAGTACATCTCTCTCTCTGGTACATTGAATACTAAGGCACACTCTCAACTTCCTTTTAAATAGACTTCAGTTTGCAGCAATGATCAGTAACATTATATGTAGTGATCATATTCTGAGATTATATCCAACTGAATCAGCATAAAACAGGAAGACAAATCCTGGCTTCCAAACCTATAAGAAAAGTAAGTCAACCATGATACAGATTCAATGTATTTAACATATTTAAAGAGACAGTATATTAACATGGATGTCAGAAAATACAATTACTGGAATGCATATAAAACATTCTAATGAAAGAGTAACTAGTCTGGTGAGACGTGAGCAATCAAATCAATCCTAATAGGATCCTATCTAATACATATTGGCAACCATACCTATCAGATACCATACTACCTCAAATCTAAAACGCCTTTGATTATAAAAGCACCATTATCTATGTACAATTAAAAAGTAAAATTTTATTTTACACTCAAAGAGCCTTTTTAAAATGATTTTAGGTGTAGGCTTTTATCATCCATCACTATTACGCTTATGTAAAATGAAAAATATAGATGAAATAAATTAGTTTATAAATTCCCAAACTTATTCCCATTTAAAATTCAATTTTCTGAATCACTTCTCAACTCACAGCCATTGGTTTCCATACTTTTTTCTGTTCTGAATCATCCCGAGTGCTCCACTGTTGTCTCTGGAGTATCATCTTGTCAACGAAAATAATCCATAACCAATCTATAAATGAAACTTTGGGTGAGTTTATTCTGAGCTAAAGTGTGAGGACCATGGCCTGGGACCTTTCTTCCTAAAAGAAGAAAGGGCACCAAAGAAGTGAGGTGTACAGAGTGGTTATATAACCCCAAAGAGGATGTTTCACATATAATTGAATTGTCCCTTGTACAATAGTCGCAAGACTGATCACTTGGCACAGCGATTATGGACACAGCAGGGTGGCAGGGCTGTTGTCTCCAGCTGGGTGGTCACAGGTGAGCTAAGGAAAGATGCTTAATCCTTAAGGAAATGAGAACGTTGGGAGGGGGAGAGAAGTTGCACCTTTATCTCAAGGGCCTTTGTTCTTGCCATAGGGAATATCTAAAGCAGATATACAATGCGTGCTCAACGGCCTTGGTCAGGCCCTTTTGGAAAGACAAGGGCAGGCCGAATTAGGTTTACACCAAATGGCTTCCTCATATACCCAATATATCCTATTGTTTACCATTTCTATTTGTCAATCTTGAGAATTTTAATCTGATATTTCGCAAAAGGCTTCTCTACCATTGTCACTGGGGTTCTCCTCCAATCTACTGACACCTATTCTATTAGTTTTGCTGCTGCTGCTGCCTTTTTGGTCATACCGCAAGTTGTCAGACAATGAAAATGACATCATGACTACCACTTGGCGAGCAACAAGTATAAGACAACAGAAATTGTAGGACACAACTGACCTGGAATATAGTGCTGAAGAAACTCAAAATTCAAAATAAGACAAACAAGATGTAAAATTTAAATAGACATGTAGAGACATGAAAGAGAAAATGAGACTAATATATTATATGTGTAACACAATTTAAAAAGACAAAAATAGTATAAATGGAGAATTGTGTATTTAGTAAGAAAGCCTTTTTTTTTTTTTTAAAGATTGGCACCTGGGCTAATATCTGTTGCCGATCTTTTTTTTCTTCTCCCTAAACGCCCCCAGTACATAGTTGTATATTCTAGTTGTAGGTCCTTCTGGTTCTGTATGTGGGATGCCACCTCAGCATGGCTTGATGAGTGTTGCTATGTTCGCACCCAGGATCTGAACCAGTGAAGTCCTCAGCTGCGGAAGTAGGCAATGCGTCCTTAACCACTTGCACACGGGGCTGGCTCCAAAACTGTCTTTTAAGAAAATGTAAAAAAGTCGCCCCATGGCTGAGTGGTTAAGTTCCTGCACTCTGCTTTGGCAGCCTGGGGTTTCGAGGGTTCAGATCCGGGGCGAGAACATGGCACTGCTTGTCAGGCCATGCTGAGGTGGCATCCCACATAGCACAACCAGAGCCACTCACAACTAGAATATACAACCATGTCCTGGGGGGCTTTAGGGAGAAGAAAAAAAAAAAAGATTGACAACAGTTGTTAGCTCAGGTGCCAATTTTTTTAAAAAAAAATGTAAAAGTAAAGATAGGTTTTAATAAATACAAACTGAGAGCTTACTACTAACTGACCTTCGCAAAAGAAAATTCTAAAGGAAATATTTTCAAGATAAAAGAATATTCCCCAAATCAAGATTTGGAATACAAGAGAGAATGATGAGTAAAGAGATTGATAAGCATTTGAGGTAAATCTTATCAAACATTGTTTACATAAAATAACGATTACCAATAGTGTCTATGTTAAATGTTAAGATGGCACTAACATAAGTATTTAAATATGTTAGATTTGCACGGTAAAACCTTAAAATTCAAACCTTAAAATAAAAGAAATAGAATTCAAAACAATTGAAATAAAAAAAGAAAGAAAAACCATGAAAATAATTCTAAATTTAAAAAAATACACAAAATGTGACACACTACAATCATAAGGTGGTAGAAACAGTCCAGATATAGCAACAGTAACAATAAATATAAATCTACTAAACTCAGAAGAGTTCAGAAGTTTAGAAGGTATTTTCCAATGGGCTTTCTAACACTAAAGCAAATATCCCAGGATAACATATAATGGCACCCTGGAGTAAATGAAAGAGGAGACTTACAGCCACATATCACTGCCTTTGTGAACTCTGAAGAGCTTGGGGTCAAAATCTCAGCACTGCGGTGACCCACCCACAGCACACTGACTGGGAAGCTTGGCGTGCCCGACTGGCTGGAGATTACCCGACAGCCAGGGGGAAAATGTAGCAATTCATTTTATATATCAGTCATTGATTTTAACACTATTTTTAAAATATTTCAAAGTATTTCATGGGGCCTTAGAGTTAGAAGAGTTCTTAGACATTGTCTATTCTAATCTTCTCATTTTGTAGATGAAGACATGGAGATCCTATGCCCAGTCAGGGAATTTTCCTTCCTACTTCTGATGAACAAGTAAAAGGTATGCGGATACTGCATCAAAAATCAATCACGTCCTTTTACTATTAGACTCAAACCCAAGGAAAAATATAAAGGTGCTAAAAGTGATATTTTCCTAAAATAATGCAAAAGAACGGTTTTGTCTAATTTCAGGAGGGGGACGGAAAGAAGGGGAAAGCATGCTCAGCACCCAGAATAATGGAATAATCTCTGGATTATCCCTACGAAAGAGAAGATGAGGAAAGTAATTAATGAATTCCTTTTTCAAATTAACAGTATTTATGAAGAAATGTTATGCGGGTATTGTGCTAGGTACACTCAACACAACCACCCAGTAAGGTAAGTAACCTTATTACTATTTTAGAGGCTAGAAAACTGAGGCTTAGCTAGGTTACATTAATTGTCCATTATTTAGCCATTTGTATATTATTTAGCTAATCCATGCTAAAGATGTAATTCAAACACAGACTTCTCTGACTTCAAAGCTCACTCTGACTTCCCAGATGGCGCTCCCATACAACTCTGCTTACTTTATAATTTTGCCTGTGGTTTACTTGACTCCAATTGCAACAAAATCCTCATTAGTTTACAATGCTTGTTAGTAGCTAAATTTGGACAATCTTCCTTTTATGAGGTGTAGAAGAGCCCTGACTTAGAAGATATTTGGAGAATGTAAATTAATCTGACAAGGGCCTTTCGGGAAATAGATGACACATTCAAATTGTGTAACTAAATGTTGATAAAGGTTTTGGTGGAGTTAAGAATTTTTTTTTTTAAGGGATAAAGAAGCATCCTTGATATAGCAAGAGAGGGAACTACCTCCTCCATGTGATGGGAGCTGGGCGAAGGAGTCCTTATGCAAATCCCAGACCTAAGAGAGAAAGCTGTGGGAAATCACCTACCAGGAGTTCTGACATTTGATAAGGGTGGACAACCACTATCGACCTGTGTCCTAGGGAAAGAGCTGGAGGAATTAATACTCTGATCCTGCTTTTCTCCTGATCTCTGACCTTCTGCTGGTCTCTCTCAGTGGCTGAACTTAAAAGGAATCAGAAGGCAAAAGAGCCGACTATTGAAGCAGTCCATACTTGTCAGCTTCCTGGGCAAAGACCAAGGAGGAAACATTAGATGAGATTAAATTCTAAACACTAGATGTGAGCCAGAATGGATTTTAATTGTAACTAGTAATTAGGCCAGTTTACTTTATCAGGCTCATGGCTATGAGATCCATCTCTACTTGCGACACTAATTGGATTTAGGGAGGACTGAGGAGAAATTTTTCAGGCCAGGAGAACATTTCTGTAGAATGAAGCTTTTCTTTTTAAATCAGCTGTAATTTTAGAACAAAATTCAAACTTATAAATTTATTCAACTCATAAGGCAAACATCAACACTTAATTTACTTAATGGAATATCTACAAATTTAAAAGTTTACTTTTTAATTTTTTTTGTCTTTTCCGAAGAAAATAACTAAAAGTAGAGATCTGGGAAGAGGCTAGAAATCCAGTTCATTTAAAGAATAAAAATGTCTTTTCCTATCTAAGATACTGAAACAAACATATATTACACATGGAAATGGAAACCATATTTTGCATTTTGTCGAATGTTTTATTTTCTTTTATCCTGACTCTGACTGTGTCTTGGTCTCCAATATTATGATGAAATAACTTACTCCTTTAGAGAGGGAATTTATTTTCTACATCTCATTCTTTAACAAGGAAGTTCATCTTTTTTTGGTGAGGATGCTTGTCCTTGAGCTAACGTCTATTGCCAATCCTCCTTTTTTGGCCTGAGGAAGATTGGCCCTGAGCTAACATCTGCACCAATCTTCCTCTGCTTTATATATGGACACTGCCACAGCATGGCTTGATGAGCGGTGTGTCAGTCCGTGCCTGGGATATGAACCCATGAACCCAGGCCACCAAAGCACAGCACACAAACTTAACCATTACACCACTGGGCCAGCCCGGGAATTTCATCTTTGAGGACAGAATCAAGATCTAATTGAAAGAGGAAAACGAAAATCCAGAAACTGGGCCGAAGACCTTCACATTCCTTTAGAATTCAGACTTAATATTCTCAGGCCAGATGGAATTTCATTTGACCAGCCTAGTAGTTTTACAAAGTTTGCATCTAAATGCCCTGAGACACACTATGCATTCATCAGTTTGTCTCAGTCCTTACCACTCCTCGTTGTCTTATCCCTTGGTTCTAACATATTCAAATTTGCCCTACAAGTTTTGATTCTCTATTTTACATCATACTCTGCTTCTCATTTTAGGAGTTCTCCATTAAAATTTTAGAGGATTGATAATAGCATCTAGTTCCACCAACCAGGAAGAGCCCAATTCCTTGCAGGTCCTTCCTCATACGACTAAATAGCCCTGGGCATAGCACAGCAACAAGCATAGCATGATTCAGAAAGGTGGAAAGCCAGACAGCCTAAGGACCTTGAGACTTGAAGACCGAGATGGCAGTGAATTCCCTGGTTTCCTCATTGCTCCCAGATAACCTGGACAAGTTACCAGATAACCCTTACAAGTCTCCAGCCTGGAACTGCAGAAAGACATGGGCCAAAAAGCTCCTCTAAGAACAGCCTACCCCCCCAGCCAAAGAATCAGGGAAAGGATGACCGAAAAACAGAAAACCTTTCTGACGATACCCACCCTCATTCCAGCTAAACATCAATGGAAATATCGCCTCCCACCTCTTGTGGTTTCAGTGCCGTTGCGTAGGGACTTTATCTTCCACCTCACTCCCCTGCTCTACAGAAACGTACATGTATTTTTAAAATTAATTTATTCATTTATCCCCTTTCACTAAGATCTTTTCATTAATATAAGTTTTTGATAAAAGAAATCATTTAGGTAATCTTGGATTTCATGGAATTTTTTTTATTCTCCATAGATCAACTCCCTAGGGAAAAAGAACAGGAAAAAAATCACTTTATTTATTTATTTTATTATTTTATCATGGTAACATTGGTTTATAACATATAAATTTTGGGTGTACATCATTATATTCCAATTTCCGTGTAGATTACATCATGTTCACCACCTAAAGACTAATTACAATCCATCACCAGACACATGTGCCTAATCACCCCTTTTGCCCTGCTCTCTCCCCGCTTCCCCTCTGGTAACCACCAATCCAATCTCTGTCTCTATGTGTTCATTGTTGTTTTTATCTTCTATTTGTGAGTGAGATTATATGGTATTTGACTTTCTCCCTCTGACTTATTTCGCTTAGCTTAATACCCTCAAGGTCCATCCACATTGTCACTAATGTCCGGATTTCATCTTTTTTTTTTTTTTTTTTTTATGGCTGAGTAGTATTCTATTGTGTATATATACCACATCTTCTTTATCCATTCATTCCTTGATTGGCACCTAGGTTGCTTCCAAGTCTTGGCTATTGTGAATATTGTGAATGTAGGGGTGTATGTATCTTTACACATTCATGTTTTCCTGCTCTTTGGATAAATATCCAGCAGTGGAATAGCTGGCTCATACAGTAGTACTATTCTTAATTTTTTAACGACTCCATATTGTTTTCCATATGGCTTCACCAGTTTGCACTCCCACCAACAGTGTATGAAAGTTCCCTTTTCTCCACATCCCCTCCAACACTTCTTGTTGTTTTTCCATTGACCCAATCATTGTTCAGTAGCATTTTATTTAATTTCCACATATTTGTGGGTTTTCCAATTTTCTTCTTGTAGTTGATTTCTAGTTTCATACCATCATGGTCCAAAAAGATGCTTGGTATTATTTCAATCATCTTAAATTTGTTTAGACTAGTTTTGTGGCCTAATATGTGATCAATCCTGGAGAATCTTCCATGAGCATTTGAAAAGAATGTCTATTCTGTGGTTTTTGGATGGAATGCTCTCTATATATCTACTAAGTCCGTCTGGTCTAATGTGTCATTTAAGGCCAATGTTTCCTTATTGATCATCTGTTTGAATGATCTATCCATTGGTGTAAGTGGAGTGTTACATTCTCCTACTATTATTGTGTTTTTGTCTATTTCTCCTTTTATGTCTGTTAATAATTGCTTTATATATTTAGGTGTCCCTGTGTTGCATGCATAGATATTTACAAGTGTTATATCTTCTTGTTGGATTGTTCCCTTTACCATTATGTGGTGCCCTTCTTTGGTCTCTTGTTACAGTTTTTGTTTTAAAGTCTATTTTGTCTGATATAAGTCTTGCTATCCCAGCTTTCTTTTCTTTGCCATTTGCATAGAGTATCTTTTTCCATCCCTTCACTTTCAGTTTGTGACTGTCTTTAGGTCTGAAGTGTGTCTCTTGTATGCAGCATATATATGAGCCTTGTTTTTTTAATACAGTTGGCCACCCGATGCCTTTTGATTGGAGCATTTAGTCCATTGACACTTAAAGTAGTTATTTATAAATATGTACTTATTGCCATTTGGTTACTTTTTTCACGAGTGTTTTAGTAGTTCTTCTTTGTTCCTTTCTTCTTCTGTTTTCCCATGTGGTTTGATTGCTTTCTTTATTAGTATGCTTGGGTTCCTTTATCTTAATTTTTTTGTATTTATTATGGGTTTCTTGTTTGAGATTACCATGAGGTTCATATATAATAACCTACATATATAGCAATCTATATTAAGTTGATGGTCTCTTTAGTTTGACCTCTTGCTAAAAGCTCTACTCTTTTACTCCCCTCCTCCCACATTTTCTGTTTTTGATATCATATCTAACCTCTTTTTTGTGCGTGTGTATCCGTTACCCTCTCATAATGGAAATAGATAATTTTAGTACTTTTGTCTTTTGACCTTCATATTAGCTTCATGGGTGGTTGATCTGCTACCTTCACTGCTGCCTTTACCAGTGATTTTATTGGGCTTGTTTGGATAATTTTCTTATTTCTGTTTGTGGTCTTCTCTTTCCTTAAAAGACTTAAATAAGTCCCTTTAGCATTTCTTGTAAGGCTGTTTTCCTCATGATAAACTCCTTTAGTTTTTACTTATCTGGGAAAGTCTTTATCTCTCCTTCCATTCTGAATGATAACCTTGCTGGGTAGAGTTTTCTTGACTGTAGGTTTTTTCCTTTCAGCACTTGAATATATTGTGCAACTCCCTTCTAGCCTCTAAGGTTTCTGCTGAGAAGTCAGCTGATAGCCCTATGGTGTTTCCTTTCTATGTAATGTGTTGCTTTTCTCTTTCAGCTTTTTGGATTCTCCTTTAATCCTTGACATTTTAATTATAATGTGTCCTGGTGTGGGCCTCTTTGGGTTTTTCTTGTTTGGTGCTCTCTGGGCTTCCTGGATATGGATATCTGTTTCCTTCCTTAGGTTAGGAAAATTTTCAGCTATTATTTCTTCAAGTAGATTCTCTGCCCCCTTGTCTCTCTTGTCCTTCTGGGATACCTATAACCTATAATACAGATGTTAGTGCACTTGATCTTGTCTCAGAGGTCCCTTAGACTGTCCTCATTCTTTTTATTTATTTTTTTCTTTTATCTGTTCAGCCTGGGTGATTTTCTCTAGTCTTTTGTCCATCACACTGATCCATTCTTTTGTATCGTCTACTCTGCTATTGAATCCCTCTAGTGAATTTCTCATTTCCAGTATTGTATTCTTCATTTCTGATTGGTTCTTTTTATATTTTTCAATTCTTGTTGAAGTTTTCACTGAGTTATTCCTCTTCTCCCAAGATCAGGAAGCATCCTTATGACTCTTTGTTTATACTCTTTGTCAGGGAGAGTGTTTACCTCTGTTTCATTTGTTCTTTGTCTTGGGTTTTGTCCTGTTTCCTTACTAGAAACATATTCTTTTGTCTACTCATTTTGTCTTTTTCTCTGTGCTTACATCTATGTATTAGGTAGGTTAGCTACATCTCCTGATCTTGGAAAGGTGACCTTATGTAAGGCGTGCCTTATGAGGTCCAGCAGTGTGCTTCCTTCTCGTCACAAGTTCCAAATGTTCCAGGAGTGTTCCCTATGTGGACTTCATGTGTCCTTCTGTTCTGGCAGAGTTGCTGTTACTGCAGATGCCAAGGGAGGCTAGGCTATCCCCCTGGATGCCTGGTTGTAATGCTCAGGTGTGTGTGGCTGCTATGGACCCTTCAGTCACTTTATTGGATATGAGGAGCCCCAGCAGTTGTCTGCAAGGTCTAATAGCACCTTCTTCTGGCAGTTTTTCTGTTAAATGAGTAGGCCCCGAATGTGGCTGATTGCTAGGTGCAGGGGCTTACAATTGCTAGAGGCCTCCAGCCTGCAAGGCTGTTGTCAGCCTTTTCAGGATTGCAACTGAGTCATGCTGGCCCCTGGCATGGAAGCACCCAATTGTTTCAGGCTTTGGAAGGTGGGGCCAATCCACAATGTGGATGTTTGAGAAGCACAAGTCTGCTGCAGCTGATAAGTCAAATCTCCTACAGGGCCACACACAGCATCAACATAGTCCTGCCCCAAGTGCATTCCCTAGCTCTCTGAAGTAGATCCAGTCACCTTACTACAGAAGCTCCACACACTATACCAAGGTAGGCCCACCCCTCACACACTCCCTGCCCTGCAGAGGCAGACCCACTTGCCCAGCTGCAGGGGTTGCAGGCATCCTGCCTATGCAGGCCCACAAGTTGCCTGAGGGCTTGCTGTTGGGTGGGGCCAGTCCCCAGGATGGGCTGTCTGCCTGGCTGAGCTGGATTAAATCAGTGCTCTAGTAGGTGGTGTAGGCCCCTGTACTACTAGGCCAGGGGAAGAACTCCAATGGCATCTGTCATCATCTGTGTCAACACGCATGTACTAGGTCACAATAATGGCTGCCACCAATGTCTCAGTCCCTGGGGAGGTGGTTCTAGCCTGGAGAGGACTCACCTCTCACCAAGATGCACCCAGAGCCTATCAACTGTGTCTCTTTTCAGCAAAGGACTATGCGCATTTCTTTCTGGTGATTTTAGAGTGCTTTCCAAAATGGATTTAATTTGTGTATGGGCCCTTTAAGTAGGCTTTTATGCCCCCTTACATCTGATAGCTTTTCTAGAGGTATTCCCCATTGCTGTCAATAGCCAACAAAGTCAAATATTATGACATTTGTCTTGGTTGTGCCAAGTTTAAAAGCTGCTTATTGTGGTATTACTCCCCCACTCAAATCTCCCACTCTTCCAGGGAAGGCATCATACCTTAAGTTTGCTCTTGGCCAGCTGTGAAGTGCCAGGGCTAGAAGGTGGCTTTTTTTCTCTCCATAAAGGAATTTCTGCCTTTTGCACCTCAGTCAGCACTGTCCCTTATTGTGGGGGTTCCTTTTATTCAGTTTTCAGTTCTCCCTCAGGTATAATTGTTCCAAGAGTAGTTGTAAATTTGTTGTGTCTGTGGGAACATGTGAGTTCAGAGTCTGCCTATGCCTCCATCTTGGTGTTGTCTCAACAACCACTTTGAATTGTAGTTATGTGTCTCATTCTTATCCTACTCTAATAGCTTACTTATTTAACTTTAGCTCAATTCACTTCCAAAATGTTCTTTGTTTTGCTCAGCACAAATTCTTCTGACTTGTTCTTTCAATCTCATTTCTGTAGCTAGTGTGTATTTCAAATTTTTACTTTATTTTTAATCCTTTGTTTTAATTTAATTTAATGTTTTTCTAAGTTTGAGTATGATTTCTGCATGCTTTTATAAAGTTTAGCTCTTATATCACAGCTAAATTCTTACTCTTTATTGTTGTTTGATTTACCACTTCAGGAAAATAGTATAATTTGTTATAGTTATTATAATGCATACCAATCAGGGTAGAAGACTGATGGGTGTAGACACATAAGGGTAAAACACCCTGCTTAACCTTCCATTGCTCCCAAGTGAATCTCCTCCATTCCCAAGAAGTAGCTTTCCTGCTAGAGAGGAAACAGCCAGAGGACCCTGCTGTTCAACTTAGGCCAGTGTCCCTATACATATTTTTTTCCAAACTTTTTTTTTTTGAGGAAGGTTAGCCCTGAGATAACATTTGCTGCCAATCCTCCTCTTTTTTGCTAAGGAAAATTGGCCCTGAGCTAACATCCATGCCCATCTTCCTCTCCTTTATATGTGGCATGCCTACCACAGCATGGCTTGATAAACAGTGTGCAGGTCCACATCCAGGATCTGAACTGGTGAATCCCAGGCTGCAAAGCAGAAAGTGTGACCTTAACCACTGCACCACCAGGCTGCCCCCAAACATTTTTTTCATGAAGAAGATTGGCCCTGAGCTAACATCTGTTGGCCATCCTCTTCCTTTTGCTCGAGGAAGATTGTCACTGAGCTAACATCTGTGCCAATCTTCCTCTATTTTGTATGTGGGATGCTGCCACAGCATGGCTTGATGAGTAGTGTGTATGTCCATGCCCTGGATCTGAACCCATGAACCCCAAGCCACCTAAGCAAAGTGTGCAAACTTAACCACTACACCACTGGGCCAGCCCCAGTGTCCCTATATTTTGAGTTACACTCTCCTTTAAATTTACATTAGGTCTACTTGGGGCTTTTTTTATTCTTTTTTAATATTTTATAGGAAAAATTATTATAATTATTATCCACTTATAATATTTTCTTGGAAAAATGATTACTGATTGTTGATGATAATAGCAACCACTTGAGGATTTCTTTATGTTTTGCAAATATTTTCATATCTGACTTTTTTCTCAGTTTACAGTCTGACTCTGTATTGGTAATTCAATTAAATACAATAATCATGTACTCAGAGAATATGTCTTTAAGGATTGTTTCATGTGTTTACGGGTCAAGGAACCTAAAAATAATGATCTTTGTTTTTTAGTTTCATGGGAAGAGAAGGTTGGCACTTATAAACTAATGAAAAAATGATACATGATTACAGGTATTGAGACTACAAAACTAACATATGTAACAAATAATATGAGTCATACTGATATTAAATGGCATTGGGCAATAGGAAGGAGTTTGATTTTCTTTCTTGGCTCTCATTAGTGGGAGAGGCATGATGGAATAAGTGGAAGCTGACATCCACATATACACTGATTCTGATTCTAACTGTTCTTTCTTGATGTTTCATAATGGTTTCGAGATTATAACTCAAAGCCTTAGACTTTAGGCTTAGACCATGATATCCATTCCTAATTCTTAGTCCTGGGTTTCAGGTGCCTTTTTTTGCTTAATTACCCTCAAGGTGTTTCTTAAGATTCCAAAGGGTGGTGGATCTTCCCACACAATATACAGCCATTTGTTCATTCAACACGTTTATTGAGCACCTGGAAAATGTCAGATGTTGTGACAGAAAATGGGGACATAGTGAGGCCTTTGAGTAGCTCATAGTCTACTAGAGAAATTTGCAATCTCATACACTCAACTTTTTAGATTCTGGCTTCCTAATTATTAAAAAATGGAATATTCTCACCATCCTTTCTGACGTTCTCTCTTACATGAAAGAAACTACCACCCTCCCTTCTGTTAGATCGCCTTAGCAAAATTTGTTGCCAAAAGGCTCATCAAGAGGTTTTCAGCAAGTGTTAGCCAGCTTAGTGTATGCATATTAAATGAAACCCCAAATAAAATCATCTAATATGGAGAGTAAGGAAAAGCTGATACCTGTAAACTATAGAAAGGTGAATATGTTTATGATGGTGATGGCAACACACACTGTGGGCCAGTAATACACTGGAAGGAAAATTAACAAGTGGCTGCCACAAAATACAGAAGGTTGACACTGTCCTTTGAGAAAGAAAATGTGTAATTATAGTTCTGGATGATAAAATTCATTGGAATAGCTTAGTAGCACCGATTTTAAATGCTGTACTTTTAAAGTCACAGTCTGTGTAACTAAAATTTGTTATTAAATACTTGCAGATACAGAAAAATTCAAATTTATTTTAAATAAGAATGCTATGTTACATTTTTAATTTTCAAAGTATACTAAAATCCAAATATTCAGTAAAAGTCGAAGAATTATTACTAGTTCTGTGAAGCATAAGAGGATAGATTTTATTTTTTTAGAGACTTTTAATTCAGTGCTAGTCCCTGAACTGTGCAAAAGCAGGTTTAAGGGATTAAAATTGTGCTTAGGACTGTTTGTATCTGCAAGCAACAGTACTAATGATATTAGTCTTTGATCTTCAGAACTCTCATTCCAGGAGTTAAGGTAGAGATGACCAGGGGACCATAGAGTATAGCCCTCTCCGCGTCCCTGGGAAGAAAGCTGTTCCGTGGAGCACAGTGACCCTGAATTCACTCACCATGAATTTCCAGTCTGTTAATTTGCTGTAAGGAAAATGCTTCTGAGTTAGATTAATGGAAATTTTTGTATCAAGAATTTGGAACAGATGGCCACACTGTGAAACTGCTTACACTCAGCCCCACAGACACAGGTTAGACTTGTTGAAACAACTGGGCTTATGAAGGTGTGAGGAAAGTTATATATAATTCAACTATTTAAGACCAAAGAGCTTCAGTTGCAAAACAAAGTCGTCATTTCCCAACGAATGATATGTATTATATAAAATGTGTGATGTTATGTAATGTGTCAGGTTATATAACACGCATTATGGTACATTAAATGGGGTCAGAAGAACAAATACTTTTAGAAAACACTGTTTTAAACAAAGTTAAACAAACTGTTCAATTGCAGCACTTCTCAGACTCTGTTGACTCTGTCCCAGAAAAGGAAGCATGTTAATATCTTTCTTAATAATTAGTAAGCTCAGAACCATCCATTTAATTCATATTCCACAAATAATAATTTGGAAAACACTGATTCAGATTAATAAAGAGAACAACTATTTTTCCCTCTACTTTGAATATTGGCATGTTGTTGCCATATATTACTTTAATAGACAATGTATATAGACAGCTCCATTCTATCTTGACTAAGTTATATTACTTAATTTTATTAAAGCATCTATTTTTTTAAAGAGCTAAGGTATGAAGAAAGAAAGGAAAAAATCACTTATATTTAACACATTTCCAGGTTTCTTGAAATATTGTAAAAGTACAACCTAGCACAAGTGAGAAATATATGTATATATATTTCCTTCCCAGTGACTTACAGAACAATCTTTCTTGTATGGCTTATACAACAATCTATATTGCATATGTGAGAAATACATATATGTTTGTATACATAAATATACACATATATATTTCACGCTCCATTGGGTAAATATAAATTTTCCTTTCTTAGCTATGTATAAAATCAGTATATCATATAAAATGACCACTATTGAATAATATGTAAAGTTAAATTAAACAAATATTAACAATCACTGAATATGATACGATGATTATGGGTAATTATTTTCATGGATTTCAAGTTTTTTTTTTTGTTTTTTTTTTAAAGATTTTATTTTTTCCTTTTTCTCCCCAAAGCCCCCGGTACATAGTTGTATATTCTTCGTTGTGGGTTCCTCTAGTTGTGGCATGTGGGACGCTGCCTCAGCGTGGTCTGACGAGCAGTGCCATGTCCGCGCCCAGGATTCGAACCGACGAAACACTGGGCCGCCTGCAGCGGAGCGCGCGAACTTAACCACTCGGCCACGGGGCCAGCCCATGGATTTCAAGTTTTATAGAGTAAGCATATAATTTGTAGCTATCATAATTTTAATTATTCTAAACATTTTTAATGTAACTTAACATTACAATTTTGTGAAATAAAAGATAGTATTTCGAAAAAGATTAAATGCTAATAGTGGCTCACAGCTTGCTTCATTCATTCAACAAATATTTATGAAACTCATCTTGTACGCCAGGCAAATTCTAGATAGAGTCCTAGCCTTCATAATTCCAATAAGCTGAGAGAGACAGATTTAATCAAACTATACAAATATCCTAATAAAGCTGGAAGGAGAGGTGCTTGATTCTGTGAGAAATGCTAATTGTGCATTTTAGCCCAGGTGCAGAGGTCAGGGAGGGCGCCCAGAAGTGTGATATTAACTGAGATCTTCTGGAGGAGTAGAAGTGAACCACCTGAAGACGAGGAGGAAAGAGCATTCCAGGCAAACAGAATAGCATGTACATAAGCATCCTTCCAGAAAGTTATGTAAATACTACAAGAGATTAGAAGTTACTAAAGTGCATCAGTTGCTAGGGAGAGATGGTATTGGAGGAGCTATACAGGAGAGAGGAAACCATACAAGGTGCCTGTCATGTGAGCCATTGGGAAGGAGAAGGTTAGGGTCAGCCTGCAGCTCACTGCTTCCTGTCCTGGTGCTATTTCAGTGGTTCAGGTGAAATGTGATGGTAGCTTGCAATTTGGAAGTGGTGGTGGAGATGGGGAGAAATAAACAGATTCAAGAGACAGGAAGTAAAACTGATAAGAGAGATTTCATGAATCTGATATGGAGGTAAGGACAGAATAAAATCACTTGATAATTCTATTTTTGGAGCTTGTGGAAGTAGATTAATGGGTTGGCCATTAACTGAGATAAAAGAGAGAAGGTTGTGACATTGTGAATAAACAATTATGGGTCCTATTTGAAACATGTGGAGTTGGAGGTGCCTTTGAAGTATACGGGAGAAAACATCAATCTAGATTTGGAGCTCACATGGGAGTTCTCAGAGAGAAATGCATATTTAGTATTCATATGTGTAGAGAAAAGATTTGGACATATGAGTGTGGATGAGAATGCCTCGGGAGAACACTCTGGGATAAGCAGAGGACCTAGGACTCAACCTTGAGCAAATTTGTAGTTAACGTCTGAGAAGAGAAGGATGAACCTGAGAAAAGACAAGGAACAAACAGAGAAGTAGAAGGAAAATCATGTTAATGTCACTTCATAAAAGCTAAAGGGAAAAAAGTATTTAGAAAAATAAGTGATTACCAGTGAATGCTGCTAAGAAATGACCTAGGATAAGGACTGACAAAGCTTCTTTAAAAATTATATGACTATCAAGCAAACTAGAGACTAAAAGGAAGGGGTTTGGAAGACCTCTTGACAAAAAGCTGGCATAGACTTTTACAATACCTTCCTTACTCTGAGAGAAATCTGGCTTTAAGTCAATATTTAGCATGTAATAAAAAGATTTCTCAGGGGCTGGCCCAGTGGCGCAGCGGTGGAGTGCACACTTTCTGCTTTGGTGGCCAGGGTTTGCGGGTTCGGATTCCAGGGTGCGGATATAGCACCACTCGGCAAGCCATGCTGTGGTAGGCGTCCCGCATATAGAGGAAGATGGGCACAGATGTTAGCTCAGGGCCAGTCTTCCTCAGCAAAAAGAGGAGGATTGGTGGCAGATGTTAGCTCAGGGCTAATCTTCCTCGAAAAAATAAATAAATAAATAAAAGATTTCTCTTTTCCTAGTGATAAGATCATGGTAAAATTAAAATCCAATATTTTCAAAATTATTAAGTTGTAGGTATGTTTATTGTAAAAGATATTTCAATAATATTTTATACTTTACTGTTCAATATTTGTGATATTATTTCTTTTTTTTAAGTAAACAAATAAGAGCACTTCTACTAATAATGGCCTTCATCAAACTTCAGGCTCAAGTCATTGTCTGCCATAAGTGGATAGCATATGCTGATTAATAGTTCTGTTCTTGAGTGTTGAATGTAGTTACCAAACTGAAAAATCTAAAGTGGGGACAAATTTTTTTTTAAGATTTTATTTTTCCTTTTTCTCTCAAAGCCCCCCGGGTACATAGTTGTCCATTTTTAGTGTGGGTCCTTCTAGTTGTGGCATGTGGGATGCTGCCTCAGCATGGCTTGATGAGCGGTGCTATGTCTGCATCTACGATTCAGAACTGGTGAAACCCTGGGCCGCTGAAGCAGAGCGCACAAACTTAACCACTCTGCCACGGGGCGAGACCCCTGGAGACAAGTTTTTAACAGGAACAAAGGGTGGTTAAACACAGACTAGACTCATTTTGTAGCCAGTTCTAAAGGAGAAGAATCTGGCAGAACATCTTGAGAGTTGTGAAAGTTGAGGTAGCTTTGAGGCTCAGTCTTCTGAAGAGAAGTTGAAAAGTCTTCTGCAATTGTTTTTAGACATTTTCGACTCTCAAATTTTTCCTGAATTATAGTGCTATGGAATTCTCCCTTCAATTGTCAGTTTTGATCAGTAAGTAAGCCAATTCCAAAAATATGTTAAAAAAATTTTAATATATTTTTTATAAAAAAAAGTGTTTTGCATAATTGATGGAAATGACAAAGAAGTCAAGTGAGAAAATCCAGCCTTAAATAAGCATCATAACCCAAAACCGGGAGCCTGGAATAATCTTCCATCAGCAAGATGGTAGCAAATAAAAACAAAATTCCAAAATAGAGTGGATAGACACGGAGGAAGCAGGAGGCTTCACTCTGTGCCACCAATAGCATCATTAAAAATAAATTGTATTGATAATATAAATAATAGAATATGACCATAAACATCACTGTGGTAAAGAAGATTTTGAGGCAGCTTAGTAAAATCCCTGAGAAATAAAATAATCTTGAAAGGGACAGAAAAATATAGTGTCTGAAATATAATTCTGGTTGGTCACTAGTCATCATTTAATCTTAGCAAGACTCTTCCCTGACCCGAACTCTCACATTATACAGGCATGTCCAATTTCTCTCTAAAAAATAATCAAATATGTGAAATGAGCACTGATTGAATCAAACCCAGAAGGCAAGATGGTAGGAAGTTGTTGTGTTCTTGATTGATTATGAGAAACAACAGCCAGATTGATAGAGAGGTGACAGTTCTGTAAAAACGGGTGACATCTCCCTTGGCTAACTTGTATTTGGACTTTAGCAGAGCAACAAAGGTGAGAGGGATCCCCTGTGTCTCTTGCTACTGCCTCCCTCAGTTTTGAGTTGATGGTCTAGCAAAGTACCACCTTGGTAAGAAGCATCCCTTTAATCCTAATTCAAAACAACTGTAAATCTAGGAGATTCTACTAGCCCAGGATTTCTCTACCTTAGTACTATTGACATTTTGGGCTGGATTATTCTTTAGTATGGGAATAGTCCAGTGCATTGCAGAATGTTGAGCAACATCTCTATCCTCTACTTATTAGATGCTATTAGAAACCTCCCAAGTTGTGACAACCAAAAATGTCTCCAGGCATTTCCAAAGGTCCCCTGGGAGGTAAAAACAGTCCCTCTTTGAAAACAACTGCACTGTGCCATGTACAGGACCTATATGAGAAGCAATATTCTAGGTGTCTGGGGCCAGAAGCAGTAGGAAAACTGTACTCCCCTGAGGACCATACAGATTTAAGCAATAACACATTTCTGCAGCCCATTCTGTACAAGGGACCATTGAAAGCAAATATATAGAGAGAGTCATTGTAAGGTTTGGCCTTCATTCTGTCTCTTCCTCAATTACTCAGCTGCTCCGGACCTATTGCTGCTTTAATTTGTCTGTGATATAGTCAGGAAAATAGGGATGTCTAGTGTTGAGGAAGACAATTATTAAGAAGAAATGCTAGAGAAATACATATAACTCTATCGCCAAAAATGAATATAATTTTACTAATTATTTCTATTGGCAAATTTCCTTCAAAATGGAGGGTACGTCTTAATTGTATAAAGCTGGAAATCAACTACAGTTTATTTTGTTTGTGTATAGAGTAACTTCAACTAGTTCAAAACACTAGCAAGAATTTCCATTTACATAAAGCTTCATACATTTTTAAAAAACTTATTAAATACACTATAATTTATAACTTTCAATATCCTAGGTTGAAATTATTTTTGTTCCTTTTTTTTAGATGAAGAAGTTAAGGCTCAAAGAAGTTAAGTGACTTGTCCCAAGATGTGTGTGTGTTTGTGTGTGTATGTATGGAAGCGATGGAAGAGCTGGGATTTGAACCCAGATGTTAGACTATTGGGTCTGTCAAGAAGTGGCATCAAGTAGAAAGTATTGAAGAGCCTGATTTCATAAAAATACGAGGGATCATAATTAGAATATCAATTTTTATATAAATGACATATGTAAATAACCTGGAGCTATTTTATTTACAAGGCAATTAAATTGGTCTTTTATAGTCATGTTTGCATCAAAAACTTACTTTATAATCCCCATTTTTTCACAGACTTTAAAAGCTGAAAAAATCAGGTCAACTGTCTGCATTATTTCAGATTTGGTGGCAAAAACTCAATGGAATTTTTCCTGTACAGAAAAAAATAACATATCTCTTCCGTCCCCCCCCCCCCCCCTTGTTTAAGCACTGCAGGGACAATAAAAAGAAAAAAAACCCAACTTTGCCCTTCATTTTACTCTTCTGGCAGGAACACAGCAGCAGAGCAGATGTCAAGAGTCATATTCAGTGTTTTAGGAAGAAAATTTGTTAGTCATCTGCTAACTGTGGGGAGCATTGGCAGTGCTTGAAATCTGGCAACAGCAGGGTTTAGAGCTGCAGTGAATTCCCCCAGACAGACTTGAATCAGGAAACAGGAGGCTTGTTACAGGGCAAAAAGGTGGTGGATCCATCCCAAATGGTACCAGTCATGCTGTCTCATGACTTACAAAGAGTTTAACATAACTGTGATATTTACCATGAAAATAATTTAAGGTCTGTTGTTAAGTTGGAAAAAGCAGATCAAAAGACAGGTATTCATTCAATGAACTCATTTAATTTAATTATATATGTATACATATGGGTGTATTCATTCCCAGAGTGAAAGCAATGTATTTCCAGAAAGAAGGGTAAAGGTGAAAATGTTAATGGTGGTGTCCATGCAGTGGGGGGGAAGTATAGGAGGCGTGATTTTTGTTTTTTTTCTATTTGCCTATAAGTTGTTTCTGAGTTTCTTTATAATCAACATTTATTACATATGAGATATTTTACATTATTATTGGTTACTAAATAATCTTTATATTATTATTTAAGTTATTAATGAGCCATTATTATATAGAGAAGGACACATGCCCTTATCTATCATTTGTGTCATCAAAGTCCCAGAGAAGAAAAAGAGAGTTGGGCTGAAAATATGCTCAAAGATAGCTAAAAACTCCCCAAATTTGGCAAAATACATAAACCTAGAGATTCGGGAAGCTGAGTGAACCCAAACAGGATAAATTCAAAGAAATCCATACCAAACCACATCATCATCAAACTTCTGCTAATGACAAAGAAAAAAAAGTTGAAATCAGCAAGAGAAATGACATGTTGCCTATACGTGGGAGAAACAATTTGAGTGACAGCAGACTTCTCATCAGAAACCGTGGAGTCCAGAAGAAAGCGGCACAATATTTTCCAGTTGCTCAAAGAGAAGGACGTCAACCTGTCATTCTACATCCAGTGAAAATAACCTTCTGGAATGAAGGGGAAATCAAGATATTCTCGAAAGAAGGAAAGCTATGATAATCTGTCAGCAATAGATTACCTTGAAAAGTATGACTAAGGGAATTCTCTAAAGACAAAAGAAATTATAAAAGCAGGAATCTTGGAATGTAAAAACGAAGGAAAAATAATGGAAAGAATAACTATATGGGTAAATATAATACATTTTCCTTTATCACTTGAGTTTTCTAAACTAGATATGGTTGAAGCAAAATTTCTAACACTGTACAATGTGGTTGTAAATGTACACAGAGGACATATTTAAAGCAATTATATTGCAAATGGGAGGGGTCATGGGACCTAAAGGGAAGTAAGGTTTCTAACTTCACTTAAGTGATAAAAAGACAGCAGCAGAAGAGCATGTGCTACAAAGTGAGTTAAGCAAGGTTACTACCTAGACACAAGATAAAAATACTAATTGCATTTTTATACAGAAAGAATGAATATGTGGACACAAATTAGGAATACAATACAATTTACAACGACTCACAAAAAGAGATGAAAGAGTTAGGTCACTTATTTTTTAAACAGATTTATTGGAATGTCATTCACATGCCATACATTTTGTTCATTAAAGTGT